>NC_138081.1:97996400-98311400 GCF_964212035.1 Myotis nattereri | reverse complement strand
TGTGCAAATTCCCTGCATAAATGAACTGGGAAAACCGGGCTGACATGGCGGCCTCTCGCCTCCAGAGCATCACTGGTCTGGTACCTCTGTCCCCACCCAGGACCGTGCGACCCGCCTCCCTTCTGAGTCCCAGGAGCCGGACGCTCCCCACAGGGAGGGGCGTTAAGAGACACCTTGGAGCCCGGCCACTAGGCAGGCCCCGGGGTGTCCCCGACAAACGACAAACGGCTTGGGCAGGCACAGGCCTGGCTTCTGTATTTCCTCTCTCCTGGTGAAGGGAACAAGGGAGAAGGGGCTGTGAAATCCCTAAGAAAGGGGCATGCGGGCGGCTTTCTGCGTGGGAGGCGGGCTGTGCAGAGCGCACCGCTAGGCGCACACGAGGGCAGATGCTCCCACGCCCTTTGCTGGCTCTTCCTTGTCCAGGAGGCCCCTCCTGGTTGCCAAGCAGCTCAAGGCCCCGAGGAAGACCCTCCCCATCAGCAGCTCTCTGGGCCTGATGGTCTGATGGTCGTTGGTCCCTCCCCTATGCACATCCCAGCGGGTCCCATTTCCTTAAGGAAAACAAGGCCCCATCCTGAGCTGATCTCCTTCACAAAGGGAGTGAGAGGCCGCCTCTCCCACTCAGCTCACTCCTCACAGCATCCCTGACACAGTCCAAACCTGGGCACAGGTCCCCTTGGCCCTCAGAACCTTCCAGGGATGACACCCTCCAGGGGTGACACCCTCCAGGGGGTGTCAGCAGCCCCACAGTGCGGGACCCTCCCACACTCAGGCAGCCCCGCCGTGTCTGGCTCTCAGCACATGGTGGGTCTCCCCTGTATGGTGACGGACATTTCCATGGGTATGTCACAGGCGGCCAGACAACTGGCTGCCAGACACCGTTTTACACCATTCAAAGCAGAACCATCAAACAGAAAAACAGAAACAAAGTAGAATCACGAAAGGAGGGAAATGCATAGAAATGCAGATTACCCACCAATTGTGGAGATGGCTTTCAAGTGATAATTAATGCAAGAAAAGTCAAAATATTCCTACTTGACATGGACTCCATTACGATATTATCTTGGTGACATTTCATAAAACTTCAAAGGAGCAAAACTGAGAATTTCATTTTTCAGGAGCAAATGCCAAACAACATGCCGTCTGAGATTAAAATACATTTCACTGAAAAAGGTCTGTGACAAAGAAAATGGGCATCAGAAAATAATGTGACAATTTAAATAGAATCGACCAAATCAATCTCAAACGAGCAAATTTTAGACATTCCAGTATTTTCCGGAAGTCTATTTTTATGCTAGAATTCGCACCAATTAAGCATATTATAAATTTGAACCACTTTTGCTGTGAAATGTATAGTAAGTTATATCAAATACACATAATATGTTGTTCAATTACATCATAATATGAATGGCCTGTCAGAAATCTGGTATTTTAATGTTAAATTTTGTATGATACTAGAGGCCTGGTGCACGAAATTCATGCATTCAGGGGCAGGAGGGGCAGGTTCCCTCAGCCTGGCCTGTGCCCTCTCACAGTCCAGGAGCCTTTGGGGGATGTCGGGTATCCTTAGTGCTGCTGCGGAGGGAGAGATGCCTGCCGCTGCTGTGCTCACCACTGGCTGAGCGGTGCTCCCCCTGTGGGGGTGCGCTGACCACCAGGGGACAGCTCCTGCATTGAGCATCTGCCCCCTGGTGGTCAGTGCATGTCATAGCAACCAGTCATTCTGCCATTCAGTTGATTTGCATATTAGCCTTTTATTATATAGGTTAACTTCATGTCTCCTCAGTATGTTAATTTCTGAGTCTATATTAGATGCCCTTGAAACAAATTATTTCCATTTTTAATGTTTTGTGAGCCTTTAGAAGACTCAACTCATAATTAAATGAAAACATTCATGATTTTAAAGTTTTATTGAAAACATTACAATTCAGCTAGATCTGAGTGTTTAAATATATTGTTTTAAAATTATTCGTAGAAAGGGAATGCAAAATATGTTTCATTTTCATTTCCTTACAGGCCCTCTGAAGAACTTACCAATTAAGAATGACCCGGGCAAGATGGCTAAATGTAAGGGCACCGTGGGTAATTCTCTGCTAATGAAGGTCACAGAGGTCAGAGACTCCCAAAGGAAAGCTACTTGTGACCCTCCCCTCAGCCAGGGCTGTGGTGGGAGGATGGACCGCTCTCCTCACTATGCAGACATTTTATATTTGGAGATAAAAGATATTCCTTAATCTTGTTTTAGTTTCCGGTTTTTTTTATGCTCGGTGATATTATCCGTTCCTATAAATCTTTGCAAAATGCATGTTAGGAAGAGCTGGAAACTGGGGCGGAGTTGGAGAGGTTGAGATCTAGAAATGGCTGCAGTTTGGGGAGCACTAAGATGGGGTCTAACGTTAAACTTCAGGCGCTTCTCCGAGAAAGCGTAATCAACTGATTTCTCCAAAAGGCCAACGTCCAGCCTGCGTTCATTGAAGGCCCGCGCGGGAAATGCGAGGGCTGATGGGAGCAGAGGGCCTTCCCCAGGCCACAGCCCTCTGCTCTCAGCCCCTCTCCCCTGCCCGCTACCCCCGGGGGGCCGCCCTGGTGGGGAAGGCTGAGGGGCCCGCTCCGTCTTCGGGACGCTCCTGTTTTCCCGTCCAGGGTATTTTTGTGTTATTTTTAATATAAATATTTTTATTGATTTCAGAGAGGAAGGGGGAGGGAGAGAGAGAAACATCAGTGACAAGAGAGAATCATTGATTGGCTGCCTCCTGCCCACTCCTCCCCCCACCCCGCCCCCCACACACACTGGGAATCGAGCCTGCAACCAGGTCATGTGCCCTGACTGAACCGTGACCTCCTGGTTCACAGGTCGATGCTCACCCCTGAGCCACACCGGCTGGGCTTGTTATTTTTTTAAAGCCACCGTAGACTATCGCAAACACCCTCTTAGAGCTTTAAAGCAAACAGTGGGCCAGAAAATGTTCAAAATCTGACGGGCTCTCCCACTGATTCCCACACCGTCGGCATCAGGCGCTGTCAGGACTGACGCAGGGATTCCCCGCTCCTCCCAGCGCACCCCGAGGTGCTGGCTCCGGGCGGGTCTGCAGCTTCCCGGCGGCGGAAAGACGCGGGCAGGTACCTCCCCATGCCGTGTGTGCACACCGCCTGTCACCGCCGGATGACAGTGTGACCCGACGGCAGAATCCCGGGCCAACCTTCCCATTTGGATCTTTACACCGAAAAAAATTAATTCCTTATTGTTTGGATTTGACTCTTATGCTAATTCTCAGTCATTACCGGGACTGAAAATGTAATTCAGAGTTACTTTCCAGTATATCCTGGAGTTCCATCTCAAATAGGAGCGATTGGCTTTATAACAATTTAATACGCTTTCTGAGCACCCGTCAGAGAAGAGCTTTGACTGGAAATAAAATTGCTTTTCTTATCAGAAGCTTCCTGTGACGCCTGCACATAATACGGCCGTGTCTGCTTCCCCTGCAATGAACTTCCCAGCTCGCCTTTGCATAGTCTGTGTATCAAGAGCACAGCCCTGTCAGGCCGGTGTGGCTCAGTGGTTGAGCGTCGACCTATGACCCAGGAGGTCAGGGTTCGATTCTTGGTCAGGGCACATGCCCAGTTGTGGGCTCGATCACCAGTGTGGGGCGTGCAGGAGGCAGCAGATCAGTGATTCTCTCTCATCACTGATGTTTCTCTCTCCCTCTCCCTTCCTCTCTGAAATCAATAAAAACATATTTTTAAAGAAGCACAGCCTGCCCTGACTGGTTTGGCTCAGTGGAAAGAGCGTCGGCCTGCAGACTGAAGGGTCCCAGGTTCGATTCCAGTCAAGGGCATGTACCTTGGTTGCAGGCACATCCCCAGTAGGGAGATGTGCAGGAGGCAGCTGATCAATGTTTCTCTCTCACAATGTTTCTAGCTCTCTATCCTTCTCCCTTCCTCTCTGTAAAAAATCAATAAAACATATTTTTTTAAAAAAAATAAAGCAGCACAGCCTTCCTCGCCATGGAATCCCTCAAATCTCAGGGATCTAAATGGAGCCGCTCCCGTCTCTACAAGCATGGACCTGGGCTAGACGCCCTACTTCTGACCTTTGAGTGAACACCTCTCTATAGCCACGCACTTACCTCTTCACTCTCCACAATGCCCTCTGTCTCACCCGCTTTGGGAAGCACTGAACGAGTGAGGCATGAGAACGTCCTACCCGCATGCAGGAAGCTCTCCATCACCCCCCAGTTGTCAATTACTCAGTGTCATCACGAGTCCACGTGCGCACAGTCCCGTGGGAAGAGGTGGACGCTCCTCTGCGGTTCATCTCAGAACAACTTCCATGGCACCGGATCTTGGCGAAGGGAACACTGGCAGGTTGAGGCAGCATGACAACGGTGAAGGACTCATTTCTCTGCTGCCTTTACACGTCCACAAGCCTTTCCCTTCCCTTCTTCTTCCTTCGGGATAAGAACATGAAAGTGCGAAAGCTGGAAAAGTCTAACGAACCCCCGCTTCAGCGTTGGACAGACACTCGATGGCTGGGAAACTATTGTTCCGATTTTTTAAAGGCTGGCGTGTTCCTTTGGCTGCAATGACTGCCCTTCTGTCTTCCTTCTGTCGTGTCCCCTGTCACACAGGGTGCCATGGCTCTTCCCCAGCACACGGAACACACACACACGCACACACGCAAACACGCACACACACACACACACCCTACATCACTCAAGAGAGGCACAGAGCGATGGACTACAGCTCATCACGTCATAGCTGAGTGGCCTTGGTCACGTAGTTCAACCTCTCTCACTTGCATCTCCATTCATTTCACCTAATGTCCTGCATACATGAGAGTATAAATGGATTCTGAGGACAGAATCACACAATGTCTGAAGTGAAAATACCTTTTAGTCTGCAGCCAGAGTCGGGCCTGGTATATAAGTCCACTTACATAATCCCATGTACATTCATTCATTTATTCAGATCCTGCTCAATCTCCAGTAGACTATTTATTTATTTAAATGTAATTAAATGGTTACTCTGGCCCGATGTGTGAGACTATAAAGGATAAGACAAAGCTACTATCCTCAGGAAAGTTACCGTCTAGCGATAGGAACATGTGAGTGGACAGGCCTTTCAGTACAGGAGGCTACGATGTGTTGGAAAGTCTGTGTCATTTTAGTCTTGATATCGACTTTCACGAACAGAAGAAAGCATTTCACCATGACTCCACTGTTAGAACTCCATGGCAAATGCTCAACACAATTAGGCATCATTAACAAAACCAACTTTTTCTGCCTTTAAGAAAAAAATAAAACTGCAAGGTTAATATAGGGAAGTTATCTTCCAATAATAATATAGTGGGCAACAGAGTTCAGGATTATTTCTAATTTTGTAAAAGAGGATTAAAAATTAAACTGAGCACTTGAGCCTTTCCTGGTAATTAAATGTCCTCAGGCAGCCGGTCTCATTCCTGCGGCGACCAGCATCTGGGCCTTGGAGAGCTCTGATTGTGGGAGGTCCTTCTTCCCCGAGGACCCAAAATCAATTCTCCGTCACCCCCACCACCGCCAGCCCTGCCCTCCGGAGCCTCTGGTGGCTCTGCTCCATCTTCCAGACGGCGGCCCTCGGGGGAGGTCCCACAGCTGGCAGCCCCTGCGCAGTCCTCTCTCCTTCAGGCCCACGTCAGGGGCCACAGCGGTTCCTGCTGTATGAGAACTCGCTCTCCGCGCCTCTCAGGTCTGCAGCAGGCTCACCGGCATGGATCCCCCTCCCCCACTGCCCCCAGTTCTGCAGGACCCTCTGCAGCTCACCCCGTGCTCGGCTCCTTCCCCTCAGTGGTCCCCCCTGCACCGACCCTCCCCACACGCCACACACTCCCCTGGGCGTCGGCTCTGTTGGGCTTGGGGCTCTAACGTGCAGTGCATGCAGGAAGCTGGGGCGCTGGGTTCCAGTTCCGGCTCAGCAGCGCATATTTGGGTGTAGACCCCAAGTTCTCTGAGTCCGTCTCCGCATCTATAAAGTGGGTGCAGCGCTGCCTCGGAGGACGACTGTGAGGCAGGCAGACGCCTGTGTGAGGGGCCGAGGCGGAGGCGGCTGTTACACTGGAAGGTGGCGTGGACGGTGGTGGAGTCGTGGTAGTGACTGTTATTTTCCCAAATAGATTCCAAAGGAACACACATACTGGTTCTTTGGTTTTAAGCTTTAGAGACACACTTTTCACCCACTTCACACTTCCCAGCTTTGTCTCTGATCTAGTACCAGGTCTGGACGATAAGGCGGAACAACTATGTCACCTTAAATTGTCCCAAACATGGCACTTGCTTCATGAGTTTATATCGTGCGTAGGACTGGATATTCAGGTCTCCCCAGAGCCCCCTGTTGAGTCCTAATCCTCAATGTGACGGCATGAGGAGGGGGTCTTTGGGAGAGAACTAGTCATGGGGGTGGGGCCCTCGGGAATGGGATGCGTGCCCCCAGAGGAGGGTCCTCATAGATCCTCGTGCTGGTTTCCTGAGCTTGGACCTCCAGCCTCCCAAACGCGGAGACAGCCCTGGCCCGTGTGGCCCATCTGGATGGTCCCTGTGCGAAGGTCACCAGTTCCATTCCAGGTCTGGGCACAGGCCCAACTGCAGATTCGGCCCCCGGTCTGAGTGCATATGGGGGGCAACCCATTGATGCTTCTCGCACTGATGTTTCTCTCTCTCCGCTCCTTTCCTGTCTCTCTAAAATCAATAAAAACATTTAAGAACAAAAGAACTGAGATAAATTTCTGTTTACAAGCCACCGAGTCTCCGGCAGCCTGTATGCACTCCTAGCCTACATTCAAATCTGTATCCATGACACCAAAGCATAAACAGAAGAGGCTAGCCAGGACTCAAGTCCATTCATGTTCCAGTTTGATTTTTTTTAAATGTGTTTCCCCCATGACTTAGTCTGACTGTATCACCGGATGTTGTCTTTGCTTCTGTTATAGCCTATTCTGCCCATTTTGAATGAGTCAGAGATTGGAAAGCAGTTCTGGACAGAAAAGGGGGGGTTGACAAAGGTTAAGGAGTCCATCAAAAATGCACATCCCAGCGTGGACGAGAACTTGGGATTCTCACTCCCCATTCTCATGTCCAATGAGCATGTCTGTGCTGAGTGAACGATGTTCCGTTTCCAGGGTGGAGAGTGGAGTTTCTGAGAGGCACTGTTCTCTGGGGTTGATGAAGGACTAGGTTGGCAAGTGGACACTGACCATTTTCTCTCACAGAAGAAATGAGACAGAGCTGCCTGCTGTGAGATCAACCTGGAGATGAGAGCCAGTTCTCAACGGAGAAGTGGAAAACCAAGAGGAAAAGAGGCAGGATTTAAAGGAGAGGAGAGTGAATGGAGAACAAAAGAGAACAGCCATCTGGTCTCCACGCTGAGCAGGCCACCAGGCCTTGGGCCGACTGCGAGAGCACAGGCAGGAGGACAGGGGCCTTGGGAGCGTTTTCCCCAAGTTTATGTTTCCGTGACACAATCAATTGTGAGTAAGTTGAGAAGGGGAACTCAACCAAGACTCTCCTGAAGCAGAAAACCAAGAACATCTGGCCGTGCAGTTCGCATTCCGGCCCAAGGAAAAGAGGTAACGTCCTCACACGTTTACACGTAGGCAAGTAGCTCTCAGACACCAATGAAACAAGAAAATAACACAAAAGGCGCCAAGCTTCAGAACCAGACTTCATACGAACACTAAAGGGTGCGTAAATCAGACGTGACACGCTTTCGCCCATGTCTCCTCAATTTTAGAAGGCTCTGCAGCACGATATCTTTACTTTGCAAGCATCAAAGACACGAAATAGGCTATTAATGGGAGCCCCGGGGAATTTACATGATTTTAAATCCTCCTTTCAACTTCCAACCAAACACCAAATAGCTTGTCACCAACTCTTCTCTTTCTAAATTTATCCATCCCTACGACTTGATGTGTTCTACAAATTCTGCTTAACAATTCATCTTTTTGCTGACACACAACCCGTTGTAACTTCAAATTCATCAGTAACCAGGGCTTTGAGTCGGGAGTTAGAGAAAAACTACCCCGGGTTTGGCTGGAGGACACCTCCTCGAGTTTCCTAGCTGAGCCCCTATGTGAGAATCACAACATACCAAGGTTTGACGGCTCTCAAAATTTAGAAGTGAAAAACTGGCTCCCGATTAGAACAGGGGAAGGAGGGGAAGGGCAGAGGCAGAGACGAGGAAAAGGGAGTTGGGGGCCTGACTTTGTTCTCTGCATCTGGAGCTTAGAGCTTATGCCCTGGCGTTGGAGAGACAAAACAAATTCAGGGGATCCGGGGTCTTCCCGCAGTCCTGAGAGAGTGGCAGGCTCCGCGCTCGCTCCCCATTGTTGGATTCTGGATTCAATTCCTCTCGTCGCAAGAAGACATTTAGTTCCTAGTAACAGTTTCATAAAAGGGAGGAATCCTAGAAAATAGAAGGTTTCCTGGTCGGGCACAATACCAATAAATAAAAATAACAGCTTAGACTCAGAAGCTCAGACCGAAAGGCACAGGGAATAATTCGCCTTGTGTCCTGCAAACTTCTTGAGCTTCAAATAAAAAAAAAATGTATTTCATGGTGATTGTCCCCAGATGTAGACAAACAATCGTGGCGAATCTAGAGGCTGAAGCAGGTGCATATGTGGGTTAGCTCACCGTCCACGGATTTGACTAAGGTCGTGGAGTGACATTCCTGACTGTGGCGAGGAGAAGACAGTGATGACGAGCTACCCACGTGGACAACTTCAGAGTTCCTGCTTTTCCACAGCGAGTCCTTCACAAGATGGGCTGAGCGAGGAGTCCTGGCTCCCCCAGAGGACAGCTGGGGCCGGGCAGCCACCTCTGCCATCTCCTCCTCCACCTCCCGCCATCCAGGGCCCATCACCGCCTCACCAGGGACCCTCCCCGCCGCCTGCCACCTGGTCCCCTGCTCCTGCCTGGGCCTCTGCCTGCAGCTGCCCCTCAGAGGGCCCTGCGCTCCATCCCGAGGGCAGCTCCTAGCACTCCCTCCACAGCGCAGGGCAGGAAGCAACGTCGTTTTAAGAAAATGCCGTTTAACTTTGAGACACGTAAATGAATCAGGAAGAGGAGGTAGGATTCTGAAGGCAAAGAGATGGTGAAAGAGGTGTTTTCAATGTCCGGGTTTGAGGGGGTGAGCGTGGCTGGATCGGGGCTTTAATACGATGATGACGATGATGAAGATAACGTCAATGAAGACGATGAAGACGATAAAACCACCTCCCCCGTCTCTCCCTCCCCTACTCATCTGCAAACTAAGAACGAATATTTTCCACTCCAGGAATTAGAGGGGAACACAGAAATCGAGAAAATGTAGTTCTGTAAAAGGAAAAGAAAATCTAGCCAAAGCTTTTCCCGCCACCAGGGGGCGCTCCTGGATCCGGGAGCAGAGCAGGGACTGCAAGGGCCTTGCAGAGGGAGGCCCTGGGGACCCCTCTGAGAAGGCGCCTAGGTAGCGCCCGGCCCTGTGGTCACAGACCGAGACGGGCACCGCGCTCTGCCAGGCCCAGGTGCTCCCAGGCTGGGAGGGTCCCTGGCTGCGGTGTGCGGGGGCGTCGGGGTGCCCTGGCCCCCAGAGCTGGAGCCCAGGCCCCTTTCCTCCATGAGCACCCAGGGAAGTGACTCTCCCAGGTCCCTGCTACCCAAGTCCAGCCCAGACCACTTCCCGGGGGTGCCAAGGAGGAGCCCCAGGTCCCCAAGATTGAGAATGGGAGCTGCTGCGGGTGCTGGGGCCGGGGCAGGGCCAGAAGCCTCGGAGAGCTTGGCCAGGAGCCGGGCGCCATCCTCACCCTCTGCCACCGGGAAGGGGGGGCAGGTTGCAGGGCGCCCCGCCAGGAAAGGGCTGGGGGCGGGGAAGGGCGGAGAAATCGTTTTCCTGTGAGTCAAGGGACAGCAGCTGTCACCACGGAGGGGGGGTGGTGGGAACCGGTCCAGCCCCGCTCGGGCCCTGTCAGCTGAGTCAAAACAAGCGGTCAGACCCAGGAGGCCGGCCCTTCAAAACACAGCAACCCCGGCGGCATCAGAGCGATAGCCGCTCCCTGGCTGCCTCCTTCTGCTTATTTATGGCTCATCACTCAGCTTCGTGCTATTTTCATAAGGTGTCAGCTGCCACGGCTCCATATTTGGGTGACAAAAGTGCCCGAGGGCTACTACAATTACCAGGCACCCCACCCCAGCCGGGTGGCAGCCACAATAGCAACCACCTCCCGGAGGAAGGAAGAGAAGGGCCTCCTCCTCCATGCAGCCCTCAGGAGACGCCCACAGATGGAGACCCAGGTCCTTGATGAGATACGCTCCTTACGTTATATCGCAAGTCCCAGCTCTGCCCCACCCGCCCCACTGTGTGCGAGCCCCTGACAGAGTCAGCGGGGGCGGAAGGACAGTGTCTCGTTCCTCCCTGTGCGTCCCCTTCTCTCCGACGTGACAGTGTGACCAGGAGGCCCGCTTTTAGGCCCAGCCATTCCCGTCCTGTCAATGGCAGGCACCTCCATTTCCCCTGCAGACACCTTTACTAGCAAGGTCCTCGCCTGGCTGCCCTGTACAACGGCCCCTGAACAACACGAGTGGGTCTGTTTGTGCCACGTGGCCCAGCACTGAGGTGCGGCAGATAGGAGCGAAGAGGAGGCCAGAACAGGCGCAGGGAAGCCACGGGAGCCAGGTGGGCCTGCGTGGAGTGGCTCGGGAGAGCTGAGGACGTGGCCCTGTGTCCCGCGGGAGCACGGGTCCATGGGGCGTGTTTCAGGGGCGGAATAGTCAGGGTGTCCTCCCAGCACTGAGTTCCCTGTCGCACGTTCCGTTGAGAGCGTTGATCTCCACCCACGTCGTCCACGCTGATGACACGTTGGAGGCTGACAAGCTTCGGAGGCCCCCAGTGTCTGCTTTCCACCCAATGGCTCGCAGCCTGGGTCTTCGGGTTATGTCTGGACCACTGCCCAGTGCCCTTCCCGGCCGGGGGCAGCTTCAGGGCCCGGGATGTATCTGAGGCCTCCGCCCCCCAGAAGTTTCCAAGCCCGGTGCCAGCACTCTCCGCGGACACCTGTCCTCACCGCCCACGGCCACTCAAAAGCCGTCCCAAGATAACTCGGGTCACAATGTCACCGCCGCCTGGAGCAGCGTGCGTCCCATGACGGAGCCGCAGGCGTCCAGCGCCCGCCTCGTTTCCAGCAGTTGCATCAGCCGGAAACACACCCCCACCCCGCACCCCCCACCCCCACCCCTGTGCTGTGCGGGCGGCTGGTCTCAGCAGTCGGCTGCCTCTTTCTAAATTTCTGAAACCGCGTTAGATTTTGGCAGGTCCTGAAGCGTAAAGGCACCGAACAAAAGCTCACGGGAGTTTGCGATCCTGCTGCTCCCCTGAAGCTCATGGTAACAGCTCTCACTTCCTGTGGGTCACAGTCACTGCGGGGCAGTCTCCCCGTCACTTCAGTGACTGTGCATCTGAGCTCTCGGGTGGGGGCCCTGCACGATGGAGACATCGAGGACAGGCAGACGGCCAGGAGCTTGGTGAAGACCAGCAAGTAGAGCTGGACACTGAGCCTAAACCAGCGGTTCTCAACCTTCCTAATGCCGCGACCTTTCAATACAGGTCCTCATGTGGTGACCCCCAATTTCATTGTTACAAGTTGAACATAATTAAAGCATAGTGATTAATCACAAAAACAATATGTAATTATAGATGTGTTTTCCGATGGTCTTAGGCAACCCCTGTGAAAGGGTCATTCGACCCCCAAAGGGGTCGCGACCCACAGGTTGAGAACCGCTGGCCTAGACAGACTGCACAGAAGCTCCCACCATCCACTGCTCACACCATCCACTGCTCACACCCACCCACTGCTCACACCCATCCATACCTCACACTACCCACCACTCACACCATCCACCCCTCACTCATTCACGGCTCACACCATCCATGGCTCACACTCATCCAAGCTCACATCATCTATGGCTCACACCATCCATAGCTCACACTCATGCATAGCTCACACCGTCCATGGCTCACACTATCCATACCTCACACCATCCACTGCTCACACCATCCACTGCTCACACTATCTATACCTCACAGCACCCTCTGCTCATACCATCCACCATTCATCCATTCACAGCTCACACCATCCATGGCTCACACTCATCCACAGCTCACACCCTTCTATACCTCACACCCATCCATGGCTCCTACCATCCACGGCTCACACCATCCATAATAACGTCCTCCCTCCCGTCTCCTGGCCCACTCAACCTAGCGAAGGTGCCATATTGTCATGTTGTAGGAGTGAAAGCACAGCCCTATTTCTTTGGTAAAAGAAATAGATTTCAAGAGAAAAAATAAAACAAAGTCCTTTCTAATTCTTGTCAAAAGCACTGTAGCTCAGCAGCCTCCACAATCCTTGTTCAGCTTTGGGATTGGTATCATTGCTGTTGTCCTTTTGATTTGTTTCATTGGTAGTGAGGGTGTTTGAGAACTATATGGGTTAAAAGTTGCTGAGCCCTAACCCGTTTGGCTCAGTGAATAGAGTGTCGGCCTGCGGATTGAAGGGTCCCAGGTTTGATTCTGGCCAAGGGCACATGCCTGGTTGTGGGCTCAATCCCCAGTAGGGGGCATGCAGGAGGCAGCTGATCAATGATTCTCTCTAATCATTGATGTTTCTATCTCTCTCTCCCTCTCTCTTCCTCTCTGAAATCAATAAAAAATATATATATTTTTAAAAAGTTGCTGAAATGATGTCCATGATATTGATGGACAATTCTAACCAAGAAGGGAAAGACAGCTGGGGAGGGTGTTGCTGCTGGAGCATAAGGTGTCTGCCTTCCACCTTCCTTGCCCAGACATCCCGTCGGGCCAAGAACCCCAACTGCAGTCTGACAGGCTAGAGGCTGTGGCTAAGGCCACTGGTGGGAATCTGACTGACGGGCAGAGGCAGAAGGCGTTTTCCGAGCCCCGGGGCTCTCGGGCCCCTGCTCCGTGCTGCTGGGACAAGGGCTCCTGTGTGTGTTTCCCGGGGCCTGGCATGTGAGCAGGCTGCGCAGGAGGGGGTGGGCCCGGGGCCCCATGCACGCCTCATGGAGGAGGAAGCACAGTTCTATGTGCGGGTCACGGGCCACTAGGGGGAGCCAGGCCTCCGAGTGTCCTGCGTCGCCTGACCTGGAGGGAGGAGTTCACTGTCTCCGCTGCAAGCACAGGGTCACACACTGACGCGCAGCAAAGCCTCCCGTGCCCTCCAGCGCTGTGGACAGAGATGGACCCTCCTTCAACCGGCGCCTCAGCACAGGCCCCATGGGGCCAAGACCCCGGGGACGGGCGTGGCTGCCGGGCATTAGGGCCGCTCTCCACGGAGGAGGAGTGTGTTCCAAGGGACAGACCACGGTGGTGCTGCCGAGCATTGACAGGGTTTGGCCTCAAAAATGTAGCCACAACTGGCCCCTCAAGGGCAGCTCTGACTCTCTGGGTCCCCTCAGAGGCAGCAGCACAGGCCCAATTCCCTCCCTGCACATCTCAGCGCCTCCGCTCAGAGTCCAGGGCCAGGGGGAGGCTGAGGTCCAGGTGGAGGCCCAGGGCCGGGGGTGGGGGGAGGCCGAGGTCCAGGTGGAGGCCCAGGGCCAGGGGGAGGCCGAGGTCCAGGTGGAGGCCCAGGGCCGGGTGGGGGGGGCTGAGGTCCAGGTGGAGGCCCAGGGCCAGGGGGCGGGGGAGGCCGAGGTCCAGGTGGAGGCCCAGGACCGGGGGTGGGGGGAGGCCGAGGTCCAGGTGGAGGCCCAGGGCCAGGGGGAGGCCGAGGTCCAGGTGGAGGCCGAGGGCCGGGGGTGGGAGGCCGAGGTCCAGGTGGAGACCCAGGGCCAGGGGGAGGCCACGTGGCTCAGCCGGCTCGGGTCTTGCCGGGGAAAGTGCTGACACCATTTCCGAAGCCTGAATTACACACCGAACTCCTCTCTCTGCCGAAGGGGCGCTGGTTGTAAGCTCAGAGCCGCACTGACAGCATTGACCCACTCGGCCCCCAAAGAGTCACCCGCCTGCCGCCCCACCCGCGGGAGACACCGCGTGTCCGCGCCCCTACGGGCGGCAGCAGCTCCTTCCCGAGCAGACTGAGGGGCTGGAGAAAGCGGGTCCCCGAGAGCACTTCGGGGGGATTCCTGCTCTTCCCAGGGGCCCCCTCCGACGTGCAGGGGCCGGGGCCACCCACAATGCAACGCCTCACGGACCCTGTGAGCCGGGGGCCTGAGCGCGCAGCCCGGCCCGCCCCGCGCGCAGCAGGAAAACAAGCCGGCGGCCCCCCTCCCTCCGCAGGAATTTGGCCGGAGATGAAGGTCTGATCCTCGTAATAACATCCTCAGCGTCCGACGGGCGCAGCCAAGGGAAATAAACATGCGGCTGCTGAGCCGGCTCTGCCGTGAGCGGCCATGGCCGCTGACAAAGGATTAACCTCTCGCTGCCTCGAGGCCCTTTTCTGCAAAAGATGACCCACATTCTCAACCCAAACAACGTCAAGTCATTAATCCTTAATGGCCGCGGAGCCGGTATAATGATGAGCATGTTTAACCGGGGTCACGCGCTTTCACAGTCGCGGCTATTTTGGTCCTAAGCCTGCCTTTGGCCTTCACCGGTATATGGAAATGAACTGCCCTCCAACGGGGAAGCAATAGGACCACGCGCCCGCAGAAGACACGCGTTTCCCCGGCAGTGCCTGGGGGGCTGGGCACGGCGGAGAGCAAGGCCAGCATTCTGAGTCCTTCCAGAAAAGTAGAGGTTTCTGGCTTCTGGCTCATGTCCCTCGCCCTCGCCCAGCAGCACCATGACCTTCTCAGTCCCGCTTAGGGTCAGTGTGGTTGCCTGTGGCCTCGCCCTCCAGCAGCAGGAATAACTCAGGGCTGGATGTCCCCAGCGCCGCCCTAGAGCCGCGTGCCGCCTTACACGCAGCAGCTGGGAGGAAGGGAGGAGGAGAGGGGCTCTCCCCCAGCCTCCACGCAGCTGTTGAGAAGGTTTGGCTAAAACTGCCCCGGACAGAGGCTCGTCACTAGGGTTGGAACAAGACAGATTCATTTGTCCTGGAGGAAACGGTTGTCTGAGAAAAGAAATCTCTAGAATTCTTCTGTAATCCGTGAATTCCAGCAACAACCCATGTTCACGTAGAATAACAGACTCTTGACAGTTGGGGGGAACTTAGAGGGCATATTCACTGAGGTCATGCGAGCTGCCACGAAGTGTAATTCAGCCCCGAGTTGCACCGGCTGAATTCTGGCCTGTGTATCAGTCCTGACCTGGGGGCAGCCTTCCTTCCGGCCGCAGGCTCCTCGCCCTGGGGCCATGCCCTTCACTAGGGCGGCGGCCTCTTCAGCAGCCACACAGCAGGTGGAGGGAACACGGGCAGCGATGACAGCCACTGGCTCCCTGACTCCTGTGCTGCAGAAATGACAGACATCCCTCTGTCACAGTCTAAACTCCAAAGGACAGAACTGGTGACAAGAGCCCGACCACAGGGGAAGGCGGCTGAGGAACGCAGTCCACAGCTGGGTAGTATTTCTCAGCCACTAGTCTGTAGGGTGGACCTGAGGCTAAATTTTTGTGGATGGGTAGCAGGCTCGGCCACACCGCCATCCAGTGCTGGGAGGACCCACACAGGCGCTTTCTGGAGTGTCCCCGACAATGCCACCATCCATCACTGTCTAAGGAGCCCCGCCAGGGACCAAGAGCTCCCTACTTTGCAAGGAAATCCATCCAAGTTCTCATCCAGAGTGAAGACATGTTGTCATGCCGTCTCCATCTGCTGGTCTTGCTTGCACCCTCCTAGAATCACGCAGAATCAGTCTACTTCATCTTCCGAGTGACAGGCCATCCCAAGATGGACGGCCCACTGTGTCTCCCTTAAGTAATTAATTTTCTAAGCATTCCCAGCTGATGGATGTTCATGCCACTATGGCACTGGTCGCCTTCTTGGGACAGTCCCAGGACCAGGCTTGGCCTTCTGAAAATGTTACGCCCAGAACTGAAAAGGGCTCACCAGGCGAGCGGAAAGGGGTGAGCGCCATCGGACTCCAGGAGGGACACTGGGTGCCTTTTATTTTGAAAATCCCTCCTGGGGTGCTGTCCTACCTCCTGGGCGGTTGGAGCGGAGCACCGGCTGCTCCGGGCGCCTGGACACGGACTCCGGGGACAGAGCCCGGCTGCTCCCTCGCCCCTGCAGCGGGCCTGCCTGGAGACCGCTTCGCGGCGCCGCTTGCTGCAGATCAATGCCTCAGAGAGAAAAATACGGCTGAGCTAAAACGATCATAAAGCAGGCCTTTATGCGGCCTTTATATCACATAAGCCAAGCTTCAGAGCGGTCCTGCAGGGGGGCATAAATTAGACACAGAATCTTTTATTTTAAAATAAATTTAATAAAGTTTAGATTAAATATTAAAGGGAAAAGCTGAAGTCCTTTTCTCCTGGGCGAAGGCTGAGGAACTGAGGTTGGCTACTCTGCCTCCCTTGAGGTTGGCAGGGTGAACAGTCCCTATAGAAATACGTTTTTACATTTTTGAAAAATATTTTAAAATTCACAAGGAGAACTTGTATTGCGTGAGGACGTTTTCACCGATGGTGCCGTTGGGTAAAGGTGACCCAGAGAAGCAGTCTGTCTCTATTCTGGTTCATTTTGCTCTATTTTGATGGGAGCGAGGGGGGACGGACGGTATTAGAAACGTAATGTGAAAAGGATGCTCACTGTAATTACTGGTTTCCTTTTATCAGGCTCGTTCTCTTTGTTGCTGCTGCTGTTTAAAGTCGCTGTTCACATGCTGTGGCTAATTCCCTTTGTTAAGTGCCACGGGGAACGCAGCTTCCTGAGCGTTTGGTGTTGCGGGCGATGGATGTTCCCTTACAGATGAAGAAGCCGGGTGCACCCATCTGTGGGCAAATTTAAAATGAGTTTAACCCCCTGCTCTCCATGCCCCCACGCCCTTAGGCAAAACAGGCCCTATGCTTTGAGCTGACAAGATATAAACTTGTAGTGACACATACATTTTACTTTTAATTTAAAAAATGTTTTTATTGATTTCAGAGAGCAAGGGAGAGAGAGAAACATCAATGATGAGAGAGAATCATTGTTCAGTTGCCTCCTGCACAACCCACACTGGGGATCAAGCCCGCAACCTGGGCATGTGCCCTGACCGGGAATCAAACCGTGACCTCCTGGCTCATAGGCTGATGCTCAACCACTGAGCCACACTGGCAGGACCATACAGCTTACTTTTTTAATGGTACTTGGTGTGGAGAGCGGCTACAGCATTCGGACAGGTTCAAGCCTGGGACTAATGAGAGGGCACGGTCCTCTCGTGGCAGAGCCACGTGCAAGTCCCAGCACAATGACAGCCAAAGGCTCTGGTTGTGAGCTTGACCTTATGGTCCGAACCTGTGGGCCCACATGGCTGAGGGATGTGGGCTTCGGGAGGGGCAGCACGTAAACAAAGCTGGACCAGGTGCATGTGACTGAGTGGATTGGAAACCAGGAGAACGTTGTGACCACGCCCTTCCTTTGCCTCGTGGGATCTGCTGTGAAATAAAGACTCGGCTCGCAGGCCGTGGCACTGTCTCTCCATCAGAGAGGGCAGCGTCCCACCCAGACCCAGCCTTCTTCTCTTGTCTGTCTTTTCTCATCCTCCACCGCCCCCTCAGGCTCACCCATGGCTGTGCCGGTGCGGCACACTTGGTAGACCATAGACTTCTTTGCTATGACCCTGTATTCACGCAGAGAACGAGGGGGCAGGGGTTGGAATTGAGGGTCAGGAAGTTGGGACAACAGGGAAGAACAGCGACATGCTCTTGACTTTGGGAGAAAAGGTCTGTTTTCATTATTCAAGGTGTACTCCCTGCCAAGCCGGGAGGTTATCTGCAGCTGACCTGGAGTGCCGGACCGCGGCTACGGCAGGCCCTTGGGAGAGACTCAGACAGGGGAACGTGGGGGTGGGAACTGGGGCAGGTGGGTGGGAAGGTGCCAGACCACACAGGTACAGGCGCCTCCACCCAGTCCCTACGGAACCCACCAAACTGCCGGCGAGGAGGCTCTTCTTGCTTTTCTAAGAGCTATTCTCCAGCCCT
This sequence comes from Myotis nattereri, assembly GCF_964212035.1. Taxonomy (NCBI): domain Eukaryota; kingdom Metazoa; phylum Chordata; class Mammalia; order Chiroptera; family Vespertilionidae; genus Myotis; species Myotis nattereri. Next base: position 98,293,310 of record NC_138081.1, on the reverse strand, counting down.
CCCTCTCGGCAGCATGGCCGGGCAGGGCTCTGTCCTGGAGAGAAGGCGTGTGCACCTCCTCTTCCCCTACCTGCCCCCACTTGTGATTTTCAGCGAGAGAGCGAGAAAGCGAGTCAGAAAATGATGGCCATTCCTTCCGTCCCTGTTGATCTAATTTTGGAAAGAGAGCGAAAGGAAAGGCCTGCCTCACTCAGGAATAGATTCTGCTTTGTCACTGGGGATTAAAATGTTTATTTATTCCTTCAACGCATAATTGCTGACTGTCTGCCATGGACCAGGCCCTACCCTAGGCCTGGGCGGGAGGAGTGAGCGCTGGGAGAAGGCCAGTCGCCATGGAGCTGGTGAGGGAAGGCGTGATGGCAGGAACACAGTGAAAGCAGCACGCAGGACGGAGACGAGCTGGGCGAGGAGAGACCAACGTGCAGTGGCTGGCCATGCGCCTCAAGGCGCCGTCGGATTGGAGGCCAGAGGGACGTGAAGGGTCCGTCCCTGAGAAGAGCTGCAGGACCCACGTCCAGGCTGAGGGGAGAGGAGCACGAAGGCCCCGGGCCAAGAAAAGCGACACATGTTGGAGGGACCGGGGAAGGCACATGGGAGAGGCGGACGGAGAGGCCAGCAAGGGGAGGCCACGCACACAGGCCTCGGCCCCTCCAGGAGCACCGGGGGCAGGGAGGGCTCTGTGTGTGTGAGGAAGAGGGGGAGCTGAGCTCACTCAGGAGCACGGAGACCGGCATTCTGCCTCTCTACGGACCTCGCCCGCTTCAACAATGAGCAAGTCATGCCCTTCCTTGTTTCATTCAAGCCCCACCCAGCTCTCCCATCCGGACCAAATCTTAACGCAAGTTCCAGATGTTATGGCCTTTCACCCACAAATAATTCAGCGTGTCTTACAGCTAAATATAGAAGAATAGCCTGGCCAGCTTGGCTCAGTGGTTGAACCTCGACCTATGAACCAGGTTTGATTCCCGGTCAGGGCACATGCCCGGGTTGCTGCCTCAATCTCCAGTAGGGGGCATGCAGGAGGCAGCCGATCAATGATTCTCTCATCATTGATGTTTCTCTCCCTCTCCCTTCCTCTCTGAAATCAATAGAAATATATAAAAGACAAATAAATATAGAAGAATAATTCTTCAAGAGCATCAGCTATAACATTATCCAAGGCCGTGCCTGTGTTTAAAAGCTGTATGTGTGTACATACCTATGTACTTGGTTTGAATGAAGAAACAAACAAGGTTCATGTATTGCAACTGGGTGATGTTTCCTGTAGTCCCTGTTAACGTGTAGGTTTGCTCACCTGCGCGGATCTAAAGCAAGGGGGTGTCGTGGTTTGCCGCATGTGTGGAGAGCCGCAGGCAGGAGAGCCGATGGGAGAGCAGGCCAGAGGCAGGGCTATGGCGACAGTGCCGTGGAGAGGACAGGACGCTGGTACACCCGGAACCACGTGATGGGAAGGATCTAGACTTCCTGGCCTGTAGGACTCAGGTCATGGTGCAATTCCCAGTCAGGGAATGGGCTCAGGGGACGTGCAGGAGGTAGCCACTCAATGATTCTCTCTCATTGATGTTTCTATCTCTCTCTTCTCCCTTCCTCTCTGAAATCAATTTAAAAAAAATTTTTAAAGAAAGAATCTGGACAAATGCAGGATTTGGTAAGTCACTACTCCAGTTTTCAGTGAGGGCTTCCTGGACTTGTATTTCAGAGATAGCCAACTGGATTTGCGACTATGTGTGTATCTGTGGATAAATGATAGACACAGGCCTAGGAATCAGATCCATAAAATGAATGCACACATGGAAGCATGTGTATGTCCGAAACATACATGTGCCTGCAGCATGCCTGCAGAGCAGAGAGGGAAAGACAACCAAAGGAAGCCTCAGACTCCCATAGAATAATGCCCTGTGTTCATATCATCCCCACCTTCAAGCGAGTTTCAACCATGTGCCGCATGTTGGTCGTCTACGTGGATGGCTTCACTTGAGACTTCCACCAATTATGTTAAAGCAAGTGTGCAACTTGGAAAATGAGCCACCCTCACGGAGAGACAGTCAGGCTGTGGGTGAAGAAGACCGAGGAGATTGGCTGGGAATCAATGGAAGCCCAGAAACCGGCCCTCTGAGCTGGGACTCCCCGTTGGCCAGAGGCTCTGGCTGGCAGGGCGACGGCCCCGCACGCCCGGAGGACCAGGGCCCGCTCCCTGCGGCCCAGCCTGCCCGCTGCCCCCGGGGGGCCTGGTGCTGGCTCTTCTCCCGTGCCTGGTTTGCTCCGCTCTGGCCACAGTCGGCTTCCCGCCTCCCTGTCCCCTGAGGCGTCCCCAGCCTCGCTGTAGTTCTGTGTGATGCTGAGAAGTCAGACCTGCTCCTTGTCTTTTGTGCTTCCTTTCCCTGCTGGCGCTGTCTTTTCACATCCCCCGTCCCTTCGAACGGAGTGTTTAGCAGCATCTGGGAGTCCTGGGGTTGTGACCCAGGCAGAGCACCCTGGTGAACCCCATTGTATGTCTGTCATTCAGAGCTTTAAAAATGGGGAAGGGGAAGTGAGAGGGAGAGAAAGAGGAGAGAAAAATGTCACCACATTCATTCATCAGTGTCACTAATTAGCACTGAATGTCCGACACGTGTGGAGGGCTTTGCACATGTGAACACAGGCCAGCGCTTGTCCCTTTTTTAAAATATATTTTATTGATTTTTTACAGAGAGGAAGGGAGAGGTGATAGTTAGAAACATTGATGAGAGAGAAACATCGATCAGCTGCCTCCTGCACACTCCCTACTGGGGATGTGCCCACAACCAAGGTACATGCCCTTGACTGGAATCGAACCTGGGACCCTTCAGTCCGCAGGCCGATGCTCCATCCACCGAGCCAAACCGGTTAGGGCAACGCTTGTCACTTTTATCCCATCCGTACATGTGGCCCTTTGCCCCCAACGGTCACATGGGTGACGTTGGAGCTCTTGTCACACATCAGCCGTCCTTGCTGGGTATTCCCAGGGTGTGAACGCGGCTGAAGGTCACATGAGTGACTGTGGTGCTGAGCTCACGTAGGGGGTGTCCCCTGGCTGTGGCAGCTGCGTGGGGATGGAGGAGCTCACAGCAGCCTCTTGGAAGTGACTGGATGCACGTCCCCTGGGGACCTGAGATTAGCATCGTGGTTACAGATGCTGGACGAACACGCAGAACCCTCCCCCCACCCCCCGGCCCCCGTCTGAGCTGTCTGCCCGGTGCTCCCTCCTGTGAGGGCTTCGAGGCTCTGGCCACACAGCGCCACGCGTCTGCAGAGGTTGCAGATGCGACTCACCACGTCCCCGCGTGTGCGGTAAAGAAACTGCCGGGGTGTCCTGTGTGTCCAGCGGAGAGAGGGGACCTTGGCTGCTGGACCAGCGTGCCTCCTGCTCTGTCCTGGGGGCATGGAAAACAGCCGAGTGGCATCAAACTGTAACGGGTCAACCCTCGCGCTCCCCCTGCCCCACACCGGGAGACAGACAGCTCCCCCAGGACCCTCTCCCGGCTCCCCCTGCAGCGCTGCCTCACACCCCACACCGCGGGCCCTCCACGTCCTGGGCGAGTCCTGCACACTCTCCACGCAGCATCCGTTCCTGCGGGGAAGCGGAGGGATTCATAAGCAGCATTTAGGATGGCGAGCATTTTGCTGTGTGCCCGCCCCTCTCGCTCAGGCCCTGCCACAGCCAGGGGGTGACGTCCCCATGAACACAGGAGGCACCTGCGTGCAGGAAGCGCAGCGGGCGCCAGAGCCACTCAGCATTACCGAGCGCGCCGCCCTCCCACGCGGCCTGCGCCTCAGTAAAACCCTCTCCTGGCCAGTTGGGCCCCGTCCGTCCAGGGGCCCTAGCTTTGTGTTCTTGTCACTACAGCAGAGTGTTTCTGAAACACCAAAGTCCCCTCGTATGTGCGCATGCGTGCTCCTGTGTGTGTGCATGTGTGTGCGTGTGTGCATATGTGTGTGCACGTGTGTGCATATATGTGCATATGTGTGTGCGTGCGCGTGCATGTGTGCATTGTGTGTGTGCATATGTGTGCGGGTGTGTGTGAGTGTGTGTGCTGGGTCAGTGTTGTTTGGTTGCCTCGCTTTCTTTTGTTCAATGTCCAACTGATTGCACAGCGGCCTTCCTGTTCTGGAGCCGGAGGCTGGGAAGGGAGGAGGCCCGTGCAGCGCCTCCTGCGAGGGGACAGGACGTGCGGCCGCGTGTCCTGAGGAAGCCGCCTGCCAGCGAGGCCTGGGGTTGAAGGAGAGAGCCCAGGCCCAGCAGGGAGCCCAGGGGGAGCTTAGAAGTTGGTAGGAAATGGAAACCGGAACATGAGTCTCCCTTTCCTACAATCAGCTCCACAGGAACTCTTGGCACATATGGGAGCAGCTGAACTCTAGAGAAACCCCTGGTGGCCGGGGCTGCCCAGCCATTTCCTCCCCTCCCCCCACCCCAAACAAAGGCCAGCTCCCAGCCGACCCACGGAGCCACGGAGGAGGGGTCACGAGTGAGCCACCGCTGCTGCCCACTGCTCCTGGACGCACAGAACGTGCTCGCTGGGAGCTCCGTCCCTCTGCTAAGGAGTCCTTGGGAGCGAGGGGCCGCGTGTCAGGTTGTGGGGGGAAGCGAAGTAAGCTGGGTTAGAAGGAGAAAGTGAGGTGGAGCAGAATGACACGGAACAACATGCAAATAAAATGGAAAAGGGTATTTATAAGGAACATGGAAGAGGGACATGTACCAAAGAAGTTACCATCCACATGCAGGAACTTATGTGAGGGAGGGAGCAAGGAGCTTCCGCCATGTGCAGAGCAGCCTGTGGAATTCTGGCTCATGAGGACCAGCGTGGACGGTACCCTGGGCAGTCCCATGTCCTGCACAGACATGGATGCTGCAAGAGTGCCCGCTGCAGGCCGAGTCAGAGTTATGACAGCGCCTCCATTTCCAGCCCCAGAACCCCAACCGCCCAGCTCCTGTGTCTACCAAAGGCGCCCACAACAATGTAAGCAATGACGCCCCAGTTCTCCAGTGGATCCTCTCCAGGCCTGGGCACAGTGGCCCTTGTGGAACCTTCTGCACCGTTGGCACTCCTGCATGTCTGCAATGTTCCATCGCTGATCTTCCCGAATGCCTTGCTCTCCTGGTCCCTCCCTCCCTGTTGGATGCATCTTCATTCATGGGCTGTACTTTCCACCATCCATTCAACCCATTGTTCTGGGGATAGGGAGGCAGGGAGGCATCTGAGCCCCATCTTTCCCCGCTTCTGGAGACATGCGTCCTCTTGGAGCCGTAATTGTGGTGCAGTTGCTCCTGATTGCTGCTGTTCTGTGTAGTTTCAGCTCTATAGATCCAAACGCCTTCCAGAACTCTCTGCCCAGAAATCCCGCCAGCGTGTCACCCCTGGCAGCTCTCAGCGAACCTCTCAGTCTCCTCTGATTGGTTGTTGGGCATCTCAGTGGGTGGCGTATTATCACCCACCCATTTGCCTAACAGAGAGCCGTCCTCAATGCCCCGTCCCGCACGTCCACAGGCAGTTAATGATCAATATCATCTTTTCACCTTTAAACGTCTCCCAAGTCCACACGTGGCCGAGCCTCCTCTCAGGAAGAGCTGCTGAGCAATCTCTGTTGGTGCCCGGATAGGCATGAGGCTTAGGTCGGGTCATGAAGGCCATGAGCTCCAGCTCAATGCCCAGGGTGGCCACCCTGCCCAGGGTTCCCCGAGGCCATGGCCTGGCGATTCACTTCTGGTGCCCACATGGGCTTGTGCCCGGGCAAGAGCCTATGTCCCGATGAGCCAGCACTGCACGAAGGCTCAGGTTTACCCTAACTCCCTGGGCTGGGAAAAACCCTAAATTCCAGAAGGTCATAAAGAGAGAACACTTGGGTTCAGAATTCATGTAAACTCATACCCATTAGAAGAAGGTGTGGTTTTCCTCTATTTCCCTGTTTCTACTTTCTCCGTCTCTAAGCTCCCTTCACAGAGCCCGTCTCCCTCAACTCCTTGGACCACGCTTCCATTTGATGACTCGCCACGCCCCTCCTTCTCCAAGGACAATGTGTTGGCCATTTACTACTCATGCCCATTGCCATCTGAAATAGGCCAATAAAATTAGCATGTGTTTCATGATAGATAGATAATAGAAAGAATGAAAGGAAGAAAGAAAGAAGAAAGAGAGGAAGAAGAAAGAAAGAGAGAGAGAGAGAGAAGTTAGGGATGGAGAAAGAAAGGGAAAAGAAAATGAAAGGAAACAAAAAAGAAGGAAGAAAGAGAAAAAGATGTCAGGAAGAAGACAGAATTGAATACGCTAAACTGGCTTATGACTAATATGGGTAAAGAACTCAGTTCTATGATTAGATTCAAAGGCAAAAAAGATACCAGTGAATGACAAAGGCAAAAATGATCCAAGCTATTTTTAAAAATAAAGTAGAAAAATATGAAATCTTGAAAACAGATGGAGAAAAGAAGTAAAAAAGAACATTGATAACAGGAGGCAAAGCTCTAGGATATCAGGGAAAAAAGATGGGAAAAGCAGCCAGATCACAGGAGCTGGTATGATACTAACTTTGGGGCACAGAGCAATGAGTTTACCGTTTGTTTCTCCTTAATAATTCCACCAAGACACAGAGCAAGCCATGGTTTTGGCAGAGTTCGCACCTTTTCCCATTCGGCTCTGCGCCGCCCACCCCTGCTCGCTGTTCAGTAATGGATGCGCGTGTTCGTCTCGCTGTGCACATTCGCCCAGACAAGGAGCTCCATTAGCCTCGCAGTGAAAAGGAGCAGTAACAGAAATGCCAGCATATTCTAGGGAATTAGGAGATTTCCATCCACCGATGCGATCATGTGGGAGGCAATGTGTGACATTTCATACATGTTGTTCTGTACGCATGGCTGGCATTTCAACATTAAAAATCACTTAGATCTCTGTTAGATGATTATCCAATTTACAAACAGAAATTCTGGAGGAAAAGAGTAAAGCATTCGACCTTGGGTCTGACACGGCTTCGGCTGGCGCATGAGCCCGTCCTCTATTCCCAGTCCATGTGCCATGGACACCCGCGCTCCACTTCCACAGACTCACCAGTTAAAGGTTCCAGCCACGTCCAGATGGAGCAAGTATGACATGGTAGTTGATGGAGGCCAAAATGAAACGATTTCCCCGGCTTGGCCATTATTCATTGTCTTCCTATTTTTACAAGAGGGAAATGAGTCAGTTAATTCTTTTCGTTCTGGAGGGAAGCCGGAGCTTAACACATCTTCGGTTTCAAGCAGGGACAGTCTTGTTTGAAAGTCTACAGCAGCGGTTCTGGTCGAACGACCCTTTCATAGGGGTTGCCTAAGACCATCCTGCATATCAGATATTTACATGATGATTCATAACAGTAGCAACATGACAGTTATGAAGTAGCAACGAAAATAATTTTATGGTTGGGTCACAACATGAGGACCTGTATTTAAAGAGCCAGAAGGTTGAGAACCACTGGTCTACAGGGAGCTTGGAGAGCTGCTGCACGAATAGTTCGATCCCGTGGGTTTCTGACGTTGATTTAACTATTAAAGGAGTTACTTCCTGATGAGTCCAGTTGTTCTGCGAGGACTCCGTCACAGAGCGGCTGTGTTAATTCTTTGTTGCCTGGGGCAGCCCTGTCGTCCTGCACTGGGAGGGAACCAGGAGTCGGTCTTCTGGAAACTCCCAAGTCCTCAGGGTCACAGGGGGTCCTGAGAAGAGACAGTCCCCTGCCCCGGACACTCCAGCCACGTGGAGACACGAAGCCTCCATTAATGTTAGGTTTTCCAGGACCCATCACCTGTTCCAACTTTTCAGAGAATAGAGGATGAGGAATTTCACCTCCAGAATTCCAAGATCTACAACATACCACCAAACCTGGGCGTTCAATTCAGAGGTGAGTCAGGAGCAGGAAGAGCCAGGGGGCCAGGGCCCTTCTCGGGGCAGCAGGCAGAGCTGCCCTGCTCCCAGGCAACGGCCTCAGGAGTTTCAGGTCGTTTTGAAACCTCGGTGGACTTATGGTTCTGCTGGGTCTCCCTGACAACCAGGCCACCACCCAGTGCCGGGCAGCATCCAGACGGGAGCGGTGTGCTGTGCTTGCTTGTGGACAGAAGGAACAAGGGCTGTCACTACTCATCCCAAACTACGATGAAGCAGTGATTTCACACACACACTCTCACACACACACACACACACACACACACTCTCACACTCACACACACTCTCACACACACACACTCGCACACTCACACACACTCTCACACACTAGCACACACACACTCGCACACTCACACACACTAGCACACACACACTCGCACACTCACACACATCACACACACACTCGCACGCACACGCACATGCACACGCTCGCATTCGCGCACACACTCACGCACACACATTCATGCGCACACACACTCACGCACACACACTCACACAAACGGGTTTGCACGCATCTCTGCTTTTTCCCGCCCCTTCACAGACAGGGTCTCCTGGGGAGGCCAGGGGTCTCCCGGGGACGTTGCAGGAGGACACGTGTTGCTTCATTCATGTCACTCTCCGTGTTCACCAGCTGTGAACTGGGAGAGACCACATTTAAAACGGTGTTTCCATCAGAAAACCTCAAGGTAAGTGCGGGGGCTTCCAAGTCCCCGGTGACCCTGAGTGACGAAGCATAGACACTAGAGCCACACATGTCCCTGCTGCTGCCCTGCGGCCCCTCCCGGGCCCCCACAGGCGGGAGGCGGGGCCTTGCCTCGGTGGGACCTCTCCTGCCTCCATCCGCACATCTGAGCTGCGCAGACAAAACCTCCCCTCACACGCTGCTCGGACACCAGCAACACGCAACATGTCACACCACGCCATCCACTGGGAGGGCTCCCTCTCACTTTGGGGTGTTTATTTGATTGAAATTCTCCGATGTGTTTAAACTGCTGTTTCCTAAACAAGTTCATCTGCGAAGGGGCGGCCTGAAGGCGGACAGGGCCTCCGGGGGGAGCAGATGTCACCACGAACCATTTTGTAGAAATCACTTTACTATCTGGGATACACAATGCCTGAAAAACAAGCAGAGGGAGCGGCGAGGAGGATCGGCTCCCTCGAATTCGAGGGCTGATCCGCTGGAGGGAGGAGGAGAAGCGGCCTCGGGAACTGGAGACTCCTAGAGTCCTGGCCCGGCCCCGGGGCTCCGACCCAGTGGCATGCTTCTCTGCCCTCCCCTAAGTCAGGTCAGAGTCCCCGGTGACATAGCAAATCCGCGCAGCGAATGGGGGAGCCGTTCCGTTCCCCTGCTCTGACTCCCCGCGTCCCCGACGGCGCCCACCCCAGCCCAGCCCAGCCCAGCGCCTCTCGGCCGGCTCCGTGTCTTCGGGGAGAAGGATGGAGGCAGCAGCACCATCGCCTGGGAGCAGAGCACAGCCCTGGTCGGACTCGGGCTGCAGCTGGAGGCCAGCCGTGGGGGGAGATCAAGTTGCCCATTGTTGGCTCCCCAGGGCCTGACTTCCTGGCAACGGCCGAGAATCACCCCGTCATTCATGCGGCCTCAGAAGCGGCCACTGTTTCCAACAAAAAGGCTTTCAGGAGGCGCCGCTCCCACCCCGAGAGGAGGGCAGCCGGGGCAGTGAATGGCCGCCGCCTCCCAGGCCCCGGCCTCGTGGGAAAAGCCATGATGTCACCGCGGGCTCATTGGGGGGGGGGGGCTGCTCTCTCTGCTCTCCCCTCTTCAGCCTGCACCCTGCTTTCTTCCCTCCTGGTCTCTCCCTGGCTGTCTCCCTCCTGCTTCTTGGAGGCCGTCCTTTATGTTGAAAGATGGGAGCTCACGTGGACGAGGGCCCCAGCCACACGGCTGCCATGGCAACGGGGGGCGTCCACGCTCGGGTTTTCGCATGAAAAGTCGGAGAAAATGCCTGACAGGGAGGACAAGGATGAAAGGGGGCACGCGGCCAGCCCAGCCCACTCGGCGGGCGTCGGGAGAGGACGGGAGAGGAAGCAGGCGCGGCCACGGGTGAATGGGGCTCTGAGGCCCGGGTGTGAGCCTCGCATTCACGGCGCCCACAAAGGCCTGTGTCTGACGGGCAGCGAGGGCGAGGAAAACACAGTTTCCACAAGAAGAAGGGCTCGCTTCTGAAAGCAGGCTTCAGAGGACGCTTTCAGACTTCGCCTCATCTTCCCAAAAGGAGAGGAAGCCTCTCTCAGGGACCCGGGACTTGGGCGGGGAGGGAGCGGGGAGCCGGTTGATGTATTTTCCAGAAGGTTCCGGAGCTCCCCCAAGGGCCGCGGGCACCGCTTCTGAGCTGTCAGCGATGTCAGATCAACTCGGAATAACCGATGGGGCCCAGAGAGGGGCTTTCACTACTGAGCTCCCCTCCCCCAGGAACAGGCACCTGAACTCCCGACAGGAGACAGCCACGCACTCCTCTCAGCCACTGCCGGCCGCTCGGCCACAAAGCAGAGAGCACACGACCTGGTAGCAGCGGCTCCTGGGAGCCCAGCGCCTGGCCCCACAAACCTGGAGCCAGCAGGTTGGGCCACTGCGTTACACAGGTGTTTTTATAAAACATATTTTTATTGATTTCAGAGAGAAAGGGAGAGGGAGATAGAAACATCAATGATGAGAGAGAATCAATCATCGGCTGCCTCCTGCCCACCCCACGCTGGGAGAGCCCACAACCCGGGCATGTGCCCCAACCAGGAAACAAACCGTGACCTCCTGGTTCCCAGGTTGACGCTCAACTGCTGAGCCCCTCCAGCTGGGCTGTCATACAGGTGTTGCCTCGCCCTCTCCCCTGTCACCCAGAATCCTTCTCATTTCTATCCGCCACCTGATCTGTGTGAACCCAATTCCCATCCTCCCCTCCCCTTACCTCCCAGTGGTTGAATGAGCTGTGGTCCGAGCACCAGCTTCTCCATGTGCCATTGGCCCGGAGCCCTGAGGAACTTGCCTGCTAGCCCGGGAAGACAGACCCTCCAGAAGAAATGGGTTCGTTTCTGGAACAATCAGGGCCGATTTCTGCTCAGGGACCCTCTCCCCACGCACGGGACAAGGTTGTTGCCCAGCAGCAAGGCGGCCCGCAGCGCTTGCTCCCCAATCCTCCACTTCCCTCACTCCCCTGGGCGAGCCCCACTCACACCGCCACAGTCACACCGGCTGAAGGTGCCCCTGACCACACTACCCCTTCCTCTTGACCCACCAGAGGCTGGTCCCCCAGTAACATCTTGCATATTGTTTCGGGTTCAATTGTGCCCCCCCCCTTCATATTTGACTTTCCACCCTCCAGGACCTCAATAAAGATGATGAGTTCACGTGAGGTCATTGGGGTGAGCGCTAATCCAGTATGACTGTGCCCTAAAAATGGGACACTTGAGGACATACATGCACAGAGAAAGGACATGGACAGAGCCACAGCCCACGGGGTTCACACCTGAGGAATTATTCTTTCCTGAAACAGACAACACAGAGGAGCTGCTAGAATGTTCAAAATGCTCACACCACGGGCATTAGGGTGAGAGCCTTGAGCTCACCAGGCTGACTGTCTTGGTGGGAACACAAGGCCGAGGGAGCGGGGCCAGGAGTCCGGTCCTCGGGAGCCTGGAGGAGCGTCCACCTCGCAGCACAGCCTGGTGTCCTGACCCGCTCGCCTGCCGCGGTGCGGGGTGACTCTCCTCTGTGACTGTGTGTGAGGCCCTGAGGCAGGGCAGTGCATCCTCTCCATCCCGTCTTTGCACAGCTTGGGGTAGGTGCTCAACGCCGCTCCTAAATGAGAACATACGCACCACGTGCCCATCAGTAGAGGAGCGGGTAGGAAGAGGTGGTGCGTGGACACCATGGAAGAGTCCTTATAAAAAAGAGTGAAATCTCACCCTGCCACAGCGGAGAGGGACTAGAGGCATTCTGCTGAGTGGAGTAGGTCAGTCCGAGGAAAGCAAGTACTGCAGGGATTCCCTTATATGTGGAATCTACAAAACAAAAGAAAAGAACGAATAAAACAGAAACAAATGCATAGACACAGAGAGCAAGCCATGGTCGCCAGGCGGGAGGCCAGCTGGGAGACCGGCTGACGAAGGTGAGAGGAGTGAAGGCGTCCACATTCCCAGGTAGAGCAACAGTCCCGGGGGTGTGAGTGCAGCGTGGGGAACGGTCAATGATGTAACAACTCCACGTGGGGCGGGCAGGCTGGCGAGCCACGGGCCCCTTCCCCTCCTAGGACAAGGGCACCCAGCGTGTCACATACACTCTCCCTCGATGCCCTCCTACCGTCACACGCTCACCAAACTCCTTAGAGCGCATGTTGGTTGTAGGAATGAAACTTGGTTTAGAGCCCCCGTTTTTTAAGTGAATAAAAGCTTCTGAAGAACTTTGAGCCAAGTGTTTCCTCTGCGCACAACTAGGATTTTAGATCTACTTCCTGAAGCGTGTACCTCTTGCTTCCTACTTCGGGACAGAGAGAAGGTCCGAGCCTGTCGGGCTGCTGTGCCACCGGTGGGGCGGGCGGGCTGGTGAGCCACGGGCCCCTTCGCCCATCACTCCCTGGGGTGGCCCGGAGGCGTGCGAGTGGCCCCGACGCGGCTTCTTCTGCAACATGAAGCCGAGTCTGTCAAACTTCGATGTGAGTGGCTCTCCAGAGGCCGCAGTGATGAAGACAGGCTGCTTGTCGGTGATTCCGGCCACTTGTGGGCGGATGGAAGGACAAGCGGACAGCGCTAGTCCTCGAGGCCCTTCGGTGAGAACCCTGCAGCCGGCAAAGGGTCACCCCCGGAACAAACGCACTGAGGAGCTTGAACAATCGCATCTGGGCCACGTTCCCTCAGCCATGACATTGGGGGCTCGGTCCACGCCCGGCGCGATGCTGTGGCTGGAAGCGGGGACCCCGGGCACCCAGCCATCTGCAAGGTGCTCAGATGTTTTCATCTGCACAGAAGGGTTCTCTCTGTCTCTTTAAACTCAGTGGTCTTGTTCCCTCTGCAGGGCTCTGCTCCCAACAAGGCCCCCAGCATCCCCAAGGGGGCGACTGGGAGAGGCCCCAGCAGGCCCAAGGGGGCGACTGGGAGCCGTCTGGGGGTGGGCAGTGAGGAAGGGGGCCCCTGAGCGCGGGCTCCACTGCCCTTCAGCCGGACTGCTGAGCAGGAAGCCCAGGCCGGGGGTGCAGGCGGGGCGGCGGCTGCAGGTCTGGGTCCGGGAGCCAGGGATGACATCATCTAATTGAGTTGGTGGGATTATTTAAGGCCTGTCACCCATGCTGGATGAAGTCACCAGAACGCTTGGGAACAGAAAGCTGGAGGTCAGAGAAGAGAACCCTTGGCAGGGGTCCGAGACGGGAGGCTGAATGGAAGGGGGGAGAGGCATCTGCGTGGATCAGCAGAGCCTGGCATCCTGGATGTGGAGAGAAATCTGCTTCCCACCCTGGTTCTCCTGGCCTGCGATTGGTGCTGGGCCGCAGGCCGCCTCACCAGAGGGGAAACAGGTTCTCCATGGGGCGCCCAAGGCACAGCCTAGTCCTCCAACACCGCGCCCCCAAAATGGAGAAAGAGCCTAATACTCTGATCTTGTCAAATCCTGTTTATGTTCAAATAACCTTAGCAGCATGTTCTAGAAAAGGAAAGTGAAGAACTGCTGTTTTTCTCAGAGGCCTTTACATGGAAATATTTTCTCCATTCCTCAGAAGACAAATATTTACTAACTCAGGTTTGATATATTGGAAATAGGATGCTTAAGAATGATAAACAATGAATTGTACAAACTAATTCTTATATGTAAAAGGAGACAAGATAGATTAAAGAGATTTTGCATGGGGTGTTATTGTTACCCTTAAGCCCTCCAGTACACAATGGATTAATTATTAGTTATTGATTAGTATTAGGGACCTCTTGCATAACTGCAGCCTGGTTACCCCTTTAGTAAATTTAATGCTGATACAACAGTTTTAGCTAATCTACCATCTGTATTCCAGTTCTGTCATTGACTCAATACTGTCCTTTATTACTTCTGTTGCCTCAACAGAATCCAATTGGTGGTTGGGTATTGCGCTGAGTGGTCCTGGGTCTTCGGTCCCCTGTCACCTGGAACATTTCCTCAGCCTCTTCCTTTTAATACCTTGACATTTTAGAAGAACACACTGTCACTTCCTCCTTTTCACCAATCACTGAGTCCCCAGGTAAAGCATGTGAGCTTGCTCCACCCTCTTTCTGCAACACTTCCAATAGCTCTTCTCCATGCTGCATATTAAAACGTGCTTCAGCCCTGGCCGGTATGGTTCAGTGGCTAGAGCGTTGGTCTGCAGACTGAAGGGTCCCAGGTTCAATTCAGGTCAAGGACACATGCCTGGGTTGCAGGCTCATTCCCCAGTGTGGGGCGTGCAGGAGGCAGCCGATCAGTGATTCTCATCATTAATGTTTCTCTCTCTCCCTCTCCCTTCCTCTCTGAAATCAAGAAAAATACATTTATTTAAAAACAAACAAATAACAACAACAAAGTGCTTTCCATGAACTTCCCAGGTCAGTCTTCCCTTTTAACACAAAGAGCACACACCTCACCAGCCTCCAGGCGTGCCCTCCTGAACTTTGTCTCCAAACTGTCCAATCTGTCGCACTGGGCTTCCATCCCACACTCTTCTGACAGGTGGCGCTCCAGTCAATACCCCCATCGGTATATCTAGTTCCACTGGAAACAAAAAGAAAACAAGGAACAGAGAAACGCTATTATATACACACCCATTTCTCTCCTTTATGTGTTTGTTTCAGGCCAGTGTCAACCACAGGCTGGAAGTCCTGGGGATCCCTGAGCACACGGGGTTGGGGTGCCCTCCAAGACTTCCGGTCTTAGGACCCCCCTTATAACTGTCAGAGGTTGCCTGCCACGGGGACTTGCCTTTGCTCCTGGCTCCTCCTCGGCCACTTCCTCTCCCAGACCTGACCCCTTCCCTTGAGACCAACTCCTGCTGAAGCCAAGGCAGAGAAGCGGCTCCTCCTTCCCTCAAGCAAAGCCCCGAACAAAACCCTCTGCCGAGGAAAGACGCCCCCACTGCAGCTACCCGTTAACCGGGAAGCAGCAGCGGAAACCGTTACATTAGTTCCTGCATTGTGAGCACGGGTTCAGGCAGGCCGCCCTCCCCTCGTTCTACGTGAAGGGAAGGGAAGGGGAAGGAAGGGCAGAAAGAACGGCCACCCCACGTGTCCCCAGAGGTTCCTGGTGAACACACAGGCACCCCAGTCCCCGTTCCTCTCCTGCGCATCCCTCATTGTAACGTCTCTCTCTCTCGTAGGGGATGACCCGCTGGGATGCTTCAGGCGGGACTCAGAGTGGTTCAGGGAGGTCTGATGGCGCCAAAAAAGCAAAAACACGGGTTGATGCGTGCAGTTATGCCAGAGAAACGCACTTGCCTTTAAATCTCCTACTTAAAAAAGGATTAAGAGCGCTCTCTTCGTGTTGTCTTCCACCCAGGAGACCGTTTTTCTTATAAGATGGATCAACTTCCTACACCTTTTTTTTTCCAGGGTATCTTCTCCTTTCTCATCAAGCAGCACATTAAGTGCTTAGTGGATTCTGTTGGAAGAACGTCATGTTTAAAATCACAACATCTAATGGATGTTTAAAAAGCACAATCTACTTAGCATTATAGAACAAAAGCCGGAGAGCAGTGATATAAATAAAAGCTGTTTCCATCCCTTCCCATACAACAAACACACCATTTTCCCTCTTCCGAGGCATTCTTATAAAAGGACTTTTCTCAGGTTATAGAGTTGAAAGTGCTGAAATAATTTTTAAAAGAAATAAATTGTACATTGTACATCAGAAGTATAGAATATAACATAGGACACAAATAATCCCGAGTCCTCACATAATAAAATGTTAAAATGAGTATAAGACTAGAAATGCACACTTCAAAGAAAATTTCAGACCGATATACCATTTATTGTAACTACTTTTTATTAAAATATCCATGATATTCTAAAACTATTTTATTTTTTTAATATATATTTTTTATTGATTTCAGAGAAGAAGAGAGGGAGAGAGAGAAAAAAAATCAATGATGAGAATCATTGGTCAGCTGCCTCCTGCTTGCCCCACACTGAGGATCAAGCCCACAACCTGGGCATGTGCCCTGACTGGGAATTGAACTGTGACTTCCTGGCTCATAGGTCTATGCTCAACCACTGAGCCATGCTGGCTGGGCTAGAAGTATTTTATAAAAATGGTCAATGAGACTTCCACTTACAGCAGACTAGATACCCCGGGTGACCTTACCTTCTTTATCACAACAATGAAAGTGCTGGAAGATGGACGCTGGGAAGGAGACCCAGATAGATGGGTGGCAGGTGGCGGTGCCCTGTAGTGGAGTGGGCGCAGAGAAGCCATCTGCAGAGGTCTAATGAAAGGAAAGCAGAGGCCTGGGAAATGAGCAAGCAGCAATGTTGCCTTTGCCTGGGAAATTCATCAGGAATCTGGGGGCCTTGAGCTTTGCCTTAAGGTGAAGCAAGAGAGGAAACTTAGCCCTGCCCAGTGTGCAGAGTCTCATACAGCCAAAACCCTAAGGGAGGAAAGTCACTGTCCAGGTAGGAAATGGGTTGACTTCAATTTTGGTCCCATCTACATGGGGGTAAACCCCCTGGAAAACATGCAACTTCACACAGTTTACAGCCCAAGCCACGGCATCTGTGTGGGAGGAAGGAGGGAGGGAGGAGGGAGGGAAGGAAGGAAGGAAGGAAGGAAGGAAGGAAGGAAGGAAGGAAGGAAGAAGGGAGGGAGGGAGGGAGGGAGGGAGGGAGGAGGGAGGGAGGAGGGAGGGAGGGAGGGAGGGAGGAAGGGAGGGAGGGAGGGAGGGAGGGAGGAAGGAAGGAAGGAAGGAAGGAAGAAGGGAGGGAGGGAGGGAGGGAGGGAGGGAGAAGGGAGGGAGAGAGGGAGGGAGGGAGGGAGGGAGGGAGGAAGGAAGAAAGGAAGGAAGGAAGGAAGGAAGGAAGGAAGGAAGGAAGGAAGGAAGGAAGAAGGGAGGGAGGGAGGGAGGGAGGGAGAAGGGAGGGAGAGATGAATTTAATTTAAAGTCGTTCCAGTTTGGTGGAATACCAGGAACTGGCAGAAACAGATTCAAACTCTACTTGAGCCCAGCCAGGTATGGAATATTCCCACATGTGCGTCCAAGGAGAATAACTAGTTGACATTAAACATAAAGCTCCGAAGGAAACAAGGCCCGTGCGCGAGGGCCGCCGAGCAGCGGGCAGCAAAAGGAAACCCACGAGGAGTACGAAATGGGAGTCGTCAGGGTACAACTGTATTTTCTATGTCCCAAGAAACAAGAGCTTGAAAATATAAAAAACAGCAAGAGTTTATTTAAGAGCATAAAAACTTGAAAAAGAGCGATCTCATAATCTTATCCTCTATAAATGGAATTAAAATTCCGCCAATGGATTAAACAGCAGATCGGAGAAATTTGAAAAGTAATTAGTGAGCAGAGAGAGGTGAAGAAACCATCCAGAATTCAGAAACAGGGGAGAGAGATGAGAAACATGACAGAGCGGTGGAGACACACACACACACGCACACACACGCACGCACACACGCACACGCACACATACACACATGCATGCACACACGCGCACACACACACGCGCACACACACACACACACGCACACGGGAAAGTTTTAATTTTTGTCTTAGGAATTCCTGAGAGAGCAAGTAAAGATAAAGGATAAGAATCAATACACGAAAGGCTTAGCATTTTCCGTAATTGTTGTCATGTAGGGATTGTTATAGCCCGGAAGGCCCAGGAGTTCCAATCCACATAAATAAAAATTCTACTTATTGTTGCGAAACGGCAAAGAGCGAAGGAGCACAGCAGACCACCACAAACACTCGCAACCTTTCGATGGATGCCTTCTCAGCAGTGAGGACGGCAGCCAGAGGAGCTAATACATCCAAGCGCTAATAGAAAGTAATCATCAATGACATGTTTCTCTTTCAAGAGTGAGGCTCAAACAAAGATGTACTGAGACACAGCGAAACCGAGTTTGCTGGCAGCCCACTCACTGAGGACACTCTCGGGGTTTCTGCACGTGAGGCAGAAGGAAAGCGATTCAGCTGGACTGTCCGCGATCCACAGGCAATGGTCACGTGGCAGGGCCTGAGGACTTGGCCACCGGGGTCTCCGTCCACCGGACAGTTGATCTCAGAGTGACTCTGCGTATGAAGTGACTTCAGAGTTGGCAAGCTTCAGCCGCTGGCACCTGGGTCGCTCTGCCAACGTATTAGTGGGAGGAAGAGAACTTCTTAAACCCAACGAGCGCCATCTGCAAGGCCCTGCCGTGAGCATCATATTAACGTCTGATGAGCATCTCAAAAGCCACAGCTGCAGGGCCGCAGGGTCCAGGAGTGCTGCTGTCAAAGAGAAGGAACGCTGACCGTCTGCACCCGCATGGAGGGACCTGGAGAGCATAAAGCTAAGGGAACAAGCCACTCAGAGACAGAGAAGTGTCACATGATCTCACTCATATGTGGAATCTAATGAACAACATAAACTGATGAACAAATACATCCAGGGACATAAAAGCATCGAACAGACCATCAGACCTCAGACGCAAGGCGAGGGGTGGGGGGTGGGGGAGGAATAAGAGAGCAACCCAAGAACTTGTATGCATATAATCACAGACAATAGGGGGAGTGAGGGCCTGGGCTGGCGGGTGCGGGCGGGCTGGGAGAGGACAATGAGGGGAAAGGGGACATATGTCATACTTTCAACAATAAAGAATTGAAAAATATATTTTTTTCACTCTAAAAAAAAAGTAACAGTTGCATAACCCAACACCTGGTGCTTCTTTCCAAGCTGACACCCGATCCCATCCCAGCCGGTGGCAACTAGAGTCTTCCAGTTGTTCAGTAACTCCTAGCTCCTCTCTGCCTGTTACAGCTGACGTTCTGAGTTTCAGGAAATCTCAAGAACAGTGTCATCAAAAGCCATGGAGGGCTGACAAGAAGCCCTGCCCTTGCTCACTGGAAGGGCGGATCAACTTCCGGCCGCCCTGCATCTGTGCTCTGCACCCTCCCGTCTCTCCCCCCATATTCCAAATAGAGCAGCTACTGTGGTCTTTTCAAGGCCTAAGCTCGGACAGGGGGCTCCTCTGTCAGACTTTTCCGGGGCTCCCCGTCACACTCAGCAGAATCCCATGTCCCTGACCCATGCTGCCCGTCACCTCCCTGACCTGCTCTCCCCGCCCTGGCCTCACTCATTCCAGATCAGCTGCCTTGGCATCTGTGATGTTTCTGGAACACATGAGGCCTGTTGGCCTGTTCCCACCTCATGCCAGGGACTAACTAGTGCCCCTGCCTGGAACATTCTTCCCCAGATATCACTGTGACTAACTCCCTCCCTTCCCTCAGTCCTAATCCAGGAGCATCTGCCAGAGGTCTACCAGATGACCTAATTTAAACCTAACACCTCCCACACCTGACTCAGCTTTCTTTGCATTATTTCCCCAGGACACTTATCATCATTACAATACTACGCATCTAATTTAGTTATTATGATGCTGATTGGTTGTTTTCTATCTTTTTTCCTACCTTTTTGAAAATGTAAGCTCCATGAAGTCCAGGGTCTTGTTAGTTTTGTTTACTCGCATATGCTAAGCCATGTCTGAATAGTTGTGAGGGAATGAAAAGGTATAAGCATTTTCTTTAAGATCAAAACCAAAATAAATAAACATAGTAAAATACACAAATACATTAAAGGTGAAACTGGAATTAAACAGATTTTTATTTTTTGAAAATATTATTATCTACAGAAGTTTTAAGAAATTTACAGATAAATTATTACAATTAGTAAAAGAATTTGGCAAATTGGTCTACATTAAATCAATATTAAAAGGTATAATAGGTATAATTGCATTCCTGCTATACAACAAAGTTATTTAAACAATTAAAAAGAAAACACCATCTTATATAGAAAGAAAAAACACGTGAGACCTTAGAATAAACTTGAAATAGAATTTTTAAGCATTCTATTGACGTGTTATCTCACCAAACATGTATAAGACATTTTAAAATAGATATCAAAGGACTTCTAAATAAAAAGTGATATACCAAATTTTTTCATAGAAACTCAATATTGAACATACAAACAGTGCTACACAAATTGATCTACAGGTTTAAGATAATTGCGATAAATTCCCCACCAGGGTTTCTCACAAGCTTTATAAGCCATTTCTAAGATTTAGAGGGAAGAACAATTGGCCAAGGGTCGCTGAGGTCCTCTTGCAGAAGAACAAGGTAGAAATAATTGTCCTATTAGATATCCAGGCTTACTATAAAGTCATAACAAATAATGTACACACATCTAATAAAGTAACAGCAACCAAAGATGTCTTGTAAATAGGGGTAGTTAAAACGCTGGGACACCAAAGCAGAGGTAAATCTAGCAGCCAGACCCAGAGCCACAGCTGCGGGAAGGATTGATGACTCAGAGTGCATGGCAGCTGACAGGAAGGAGTGAAATCTACATATAAATAGAGCTATTCACGTTGATGTTGCACTTGATCTTAGCCAGAGGCCCAGAAGTGGTTGAGTTATTTATTTAGAAAAAGAGTGAAGTTTGTACTGACCTGTCTATAAAAAATATGAGAGAGCCCGCCAGTGGGCTCAGTGGTTGAGCATCGACCCAAGAACCAAGAGGTCACTGGTTCGATTCCTAGTCAGGTCATGCCACGGCTGGGGGCTCAATCCCGATTAGGGGGCATGCATGTGGGAGCTAATCAATGATGATTCTCCTTTATGGATGTTTCTGTCTCTCTATTCTTCTCCCTTCCTCTCTGAAATCAATAAAAATATATTTTAAAAAATAAATAAAAGTCAACTGTGTCAAATCTACAATGCTGTCTCATGCGTTTAGAGTGCAATCCAAGTGGCATAGCATAGGCTGATTTTTCATGGGTCTCGATTTGATTCTGCACCTTTCTTTAGAAATCCAAAATGAAGACTAACCTCAGCCCACACCACAGACGCAAAGCAAAGGAAACGTCCATGCGGAGGCCCGCCTTGGGCGCCTGCATCCTTGAGGAGCATTTACTCAGATAGAGCTTCATCGGGCAGGGCCAGACCCGGAGCCCAGCTGCAATCACCCTGTGAGAAGCCACGTGGACAGTGAGGCACGAACAGGGCATGGAGAAGGTGGTGACGACGGGAACCTCCTCACCTCGCGTAACCTGGGCAATGATTGAAATGGCACTTTGTCAAGCTCAAGACACTTTTCCTCAGATGCCAACATAAAAAGGTCAAAATATAAAACAAGCAAAACCTGGGCAAGCATATATAAAGTACAGGAAATGTGGACATATTCTAACATTGACCGTACGCAAGAAAGCCAGTGCTGCTGGTGGCATGCGCTCTTTCAGAAATCAAAAAGTAAATGATAGGGCACAACCATTAACACGCTGACATGTTGTTGAATCAACCACCACGACTCTTCTTCACCGTGGATTAATAAGACATGCAAGCGATGTGAGCACTCAAGAAAGGCTCTAAAAGAACACTGAATTTTACAAGTCACACAACATGGCACTATTTTTACTTCTGCAAACAATTGTACTTGCAAATCAGGTACCCCTGTTCTCAGAGAGAGAGAGAGAGGCACAGTGCAGCTGCAAACTGTGTGACAACGAGATTTTCTCCAAATAACCGCTCTCACCTCCAGGCCTCCGACTAAATGATCCTGAGGTGTTTGTATTCCGTTATTTAGAAAAGATAATTGTGACATTTATAACATTTCCTGAGGGACTGATCATCGAGCAAATTAAATTTAGTGAAAGATAAATATATCACCATTATCTTTCAATACTGGAGAACTAGACCAGGGCAAACAGGAGCTACTATCTCTCTATATAAATCTATATATATAAAAGGGTAATATGCAAATTGTCCCCTAGACTGGGAGTTCAAACGGAGTTCAACAAGGGGGTGGGGGCAACTCATCAACCACCCAGGGACCTTCCCCTGAGCTGGCTTGGCCCCATGGGCCCCGATCGGCGCAGGCTGGCCAGACCCCACCAGTGCACAAATTCGTGCACTGGGCCTCTAGTCTATATATAAAAGCCTAAGGGACCATTACAACTGAAAGACCAGAACAATCAGAACAACTGGCCGACCAGTCGCTATGACGCGCACTGACCACCAGGGAGCAGATGCTCAATGCAGGAGCTGCCCCCTGCTGGTCAGTGCACTCCCACAGCCAACCTCCCATGGCCCCTTCCCCCCTCCCAGGCTCCAATGGAGGGGCGCTGGCAGGCCAACCTCCCATGGTCCTTCCCCCCCTGCCAGCCAGCCCCCCAGTAGGCCCCGATCAGAGGGCTGGCAGGCCAACCTGCCAGGGTCCCTCCCCCTGGCTGGCCAGCCCCCTGATAGGCCTTGATCACCGGCCAGGCCAAGGGACCCCACCCAGGCATGAATTCGTGCACCAGGCCTCTAGTTCAGTAAATAATTAACTGAGTACAGTCATATTGTTAGCCCCGAACAATAACCATAGGTGGTGTGTCCGGGGCTGTTGGACAAGCTGCCTTATAATTTTAAGGCAAAGAAATAAGGAGGAGATTTGTATGAACAGAATCTAACACTGAATAAAACAATCATAGTTTCTGCTTCAACAGAACATGCTTTCTGCGTCATGTAAGCATGCTTTTGGATTTACTGAGCCTCATGAGACTGAAAGCAGAGGAAAGCGGTGGGACTTATAAGACCACGAGAACACAGGAAAGCCTTTCCCATCTCGGGTGCAGGCGCTTCAGCATCTCCTCTCCAAGTCTGGGGTAAGTTCAATTGACAAGTAAGGAGCTTCTGTACCCCAAGTCACACAGACTTCCTCAGACCTTAGGAATGTTCCAAATCTACATGCTTTTGAGATGATCCCATAGCACGGTGGGTGATCACCCCCCAGCGTCCACACTGCCGGCTGAGGAAGGTATGGCTGTTCTGATGCTCAGTCATCCTGGGACATGGTCCATTCCAGGGCAGGAAAGGGGCGGGATTCCAGGCAGAGAGGGTGCCCGCTCTCAGTGCCAGGCAACAGGAGAGGACCTGAACCTGGACCTGAGGCAGAGGATCCTGCGGGTTCTGGCGGTTCAGGCGAGATTTGATGGCCATGGCATCTCAAGCCACAGGTGGCAGAGCAGTAGCAGGCTTCCCCCGAACAGGAGTGAGGCACCCACAAGGCACCCACAAGGCAGCGACGGGCCCGCCTCTGGGGCAGCCAGCAGGTAGGGTGTGATATCTCATACCCTCTGATTTGGAAGCCCAGGCAGGTGTGCCGGCCAAGTCCTCCATGCCCACCAGCAAAGGGATCAGCACACGCAGCAAAGGCAAGAGCTCGGCACCAGGACACGCTGGCAGAAAACGTGCCTGGGAACAGTACTGCTCATCGCCTGGGAATCTCAGGCACAAGTGAGGGGCAGTGTCTGGGGAGAGCCTGTAAGTTAACATCTGAAAAGGAAGCCAGTGGATTGAGACCTAGAAAATACAAAAGGGAAATTAACACTTCCCACTGAGAGGAGGTGAGTGGTTGGGCTACCCGGTTAGGCTACCTAGGGAAGGTAGGGCTTACCAGCAGGCTTCAGGCTTCTGTAAGACGATATAAGGCATCTGATGTCTACCAGGTTTCCGGGGATTGGCTGTCACTTCTAGGCCTCACCCCTAGCTTTTCCTGACGCAGTTATACTTTCTCATGACTTTCTGGAAAGGAGGAAGTGAGCATTTCTATTTTGTTCCAGATGAGACTTGTGTTTGAGACTGGGCCCGTACGTGGCCTGGCGAAATGGTTCTCTCCGTGAGGCAAAGATAATTGAGGCACCTTGTGTAGAAGCTGGAGCTTGGTCATTCAATAGCAAGGAGCTCTTACCCATGTTCGTCTTGTTATTGTTTATCTAGAAGGGATCTTTATGTTAGTTATATTAACTCTGAATGTCATGTAGGAGGAATATTTGAAAACATACAGTGTTTAAAAGAGCTTCCTTCACCTTTACGGGGCTCAGGAGGTTTAAAAACATAATTTATTTTTCCTAAGAAATGTTATTTTGGCACAAAACTTTCCAAAATGTACCACAAAATAGGTACATGTATCTTTTCACTCAGTACGGTCTGTTATTGGCCAGAAACAGAAATCTCACCTAGAACGCTGACTTAATCGGCATGTATGCCGACCAGTTCAAACGCTGAGAGCCGTGGTCGTTCCCCCGGTCACCCAGCCTGGTTGCGCCCGTACAGCCACTCCTAGCGTGACTCTTGCCACTGTTTATGAATCCTCTCAGCGATGAGAAACTCATTGCTTTGCAAACAGAAAGCAAAAGCGTCCGTAATGGGACGGCTGTCGTGGTGCAGGGTCCCCGTCTCAGGACGCTCTCTTGTTCAGGTTCAGTATCTCCGTGTCTGATGAGCCTGGGATGACGTGAGCGGCTCGTGATTGGAGAAGCAGCTTATAGTCCTGACACCACACGCACACATTTTAAGGGCGCGCTGGTTCCCGTCACATTAGCCTTTGACATCTTCCTTATTCATGAGTCACTTTCAAAGTCGTGTCCCGCACCGACTTATCATTTTCGGAGGATGATTTTCCTTGCGTTGCAGAAGCACATTCATTGTTTGACCAATGAGTGTCCCAAGCTCCCGTCACATGCAGGAAGGGACAAATGTATGTGTCAGACTGAATTTGGGAATGTGGAGATTGGGATATTTCTGGAACTGCCCCTCGAAACTGCTGACGCGCATTCTACGTATAGTAAATGGGTTACAGTTTAATTTTGCCTGAGTAGAGGACTGGCATTGGTACACACATCACATCAACTCTGGGAAAGTAATTACCCTTCCTTAGGCCAACAGAACTTGATAAATTGTAAAAGCCTCCGGTGAAGTCTTCCCGTCACCCAGCGGCGCCCATAAATCAGCCAGGCAGCCCGTCCAGAAGTCACTTCATTAGGGAGCGGAGCGGGAGCCGAGCAGATGACTTCCCACATTAGCATTGCTTACTTAGGAGGCAATGGTGTCACAGTGACATGGAGAACGTGCCCCTACAGTGCCATTCCTTCATTGGTGTGTAATTGGCATGCAAAAAAAAACAAACAACAACACACAATCATTTTGAACAATATGTTTGGGTCTTTTCTACTTCGATGTGGGTGTGGGTGAAAGTGCTGCTTGTCCAGAGGCAGGGCCTCTGGCTTGGAGTCCGGAGCTGTGGGGGCGAGGGGGGTCTCCCCGCCTGGGGGGCTTCTGTGGAATCATCCCCCACACTGTCCTGCTCGCGCTCCTGGGCCTGCCCTCCCTCTCTGCCTCGTCTGTTCCTGCAAAAACCTCAACTTGGTTTATCCCCAAGGCCTTTCTGTGGATTTTCTAAGGAAACACGCAATCATGACTGTGGCCTCAAAGACCCAGTGTCATCTCTCTCCACCTGGACCTCTGAGGCCACTCTCAGCGGAGTGCCCTAGGGGTGAATGCTCGCTATGGATGCCACTGAGCCTGGGAGCAAGCCGGCCTCACCTCACCGGGAAGGTGGCCGCTGGCAGGTGCCCGCTGCGCAGACGCCCTTTCCCCTGAACGCTCTGTTCTCTGGAGGCGCGTCACTGAGCCCCGGCCACACACCAGGGAAGAGGCATGAGGTGCGAGTTCCTGAAGGGGAGTGTCTGCCCGCAGCTGTGACTCTCCTGTAAGAACGATTTGTCGCGTTTCATCTCCTTCGCGTTTATTCGTTTCCCCAAGAGAAACAGACACAACTCTCCCTGGCGGATTTCTCCCGTCTCCCAGGCCCAGGTCCATGCACCTCCACTGCAGCGCTGAATAAATAAGGTGAAGACACCTTCTACTTGCTTCGCTGGTAACTTGAGACAGAGCCTTCAGCACAGTTCGCTGACTTCTCACCAAAGAAGGCCCCGGCCACAGCTCTGTCTGCTCCCACCTCTGCGTCCTCCTGGGAGCGCACACGTCCCTCCTCCCACTCTCCCCTCAATGAGAAGAGCCACGGCTGCCCACACTGCTGTCCCGGAGGCGGCTGTCAGCAAAGGGCTCCAGCCTCCTCTGCTCCCCAGGACCCCTTCCTGCATTCACTCCGGGCTTTACTTCGCGTTTATGACGCAGCATCTGGCAGAGACACCTCGGCAGGGGTTGGCGTATCTACAGTTTTCATGGCCGCCCCACTCTCATGTCCACTGGCCAGCACTTCTGCCGCCTTGGGAACGTGCCTGGTATCTTATCCATCGGTCCCCCCTCTTCCGCAGGAGAACTCCCCGACTTCAAGTGTCAGGCCCCATCTGCCACTCTTGGACGCCGTTATCACTCCGCGGCTGCTGGGAAATAGAGCATGAACGCCAGGCAGGCTGCGTGGGGATGGAAAGCCCGCGGGCCCAGGCCTCAGCTGGGCTTGGAGTAGCCCATGACCCAGAAAGCTCCCTGCACCAACACCAAGCGCAATGTGCTATGACACTCGGCCTGACCACGGGCAATGGAGGGAGGCTGACCCAGATGGAGAGCAGGAGCCTTGTCAGAGCCGGGAGCTCACTCCATCCGGAGAGGTGGCCAGAAGGCGGGGTCTCGCCGCGGCCCCAGGCCTGGATCCCCGCCACAGCAACACTGTGAGCAAATGAGCTACAACAAGACATTGTGTCAGACACACGATTTCCCCTCGGATAACGGATGGCTTATCGTGGCGCGGGGCCCGACGCCTGGGCCCTCGGAGACGGGTAGGCTGGGCAACGGTAAAGAACCAATGCTTGGCGTCTGTGGCCTGAAACTCTGCCTCCCTCCATACGGGTCCTTTCCTCCGCCTCCGTCACCAGAGAGGTGTGCTGCAAAGGCCATGGTTTCAAGATGCACACCATCTGGAGGTAAGAGCTATAGCTGCCGGCACCAGGGGAACTGGTCTTCCTCCTCAGGAGGACTTGACAGCAATAGCCAACCATCAGGTGGAACCGAGAGGACAGAGGGTTTGAGTTCCGAATAGGATCCCTGCTCATTACAAAAATGGTTTAAAGTGACTTACATGATTACAATCACAGCAATCCTATATAATAAAAGCGTATTATGCTAAGTGTCTGACCAATTGGTTGACCGCTCAACCAGTCGCTATGATGTGCACTGACCACCAGGGGGCAGATATTCCAACCGGTAGGTTAGCTTGTTACTGGGGTCTGGCTGACTGGGACTGGGTGAGAGGGCCAGACATGCCCTGGAGCCTTCCCGTGGTCCCTCCCAATCGGGACTGGGCAAGGCGGTCCAATTGGCCCTAATCACTGGCCAGGCTGAGGGACCCCACCTACGCACGAGTTTGTGCACCGGGCCTCTAGCATTTTATAAAGACTGGGATAAAGGAAAACCATGAGGGGAGACGTGGAGCCAATGAACGCATGCGTGATCTGCTCCCTCAGTGATTAGAAGAGCTTGGATTTGACCCTGAGAATCGCAGACACGGAACAGGCACTGGAAACAGGCATTGCTCTCTGCTGACACTAAGACAGTAGAGCATTTACATTTCAGACCCTCATAAGAAACCTTTGGAATTTATTAAACCACGTCCTCAAAAATGTATTTTTATAATAAATGCAGAAGTAGTTTGCGAATACAGCCGACCCTTGACCAGCACAGGTTTAAACCTGCAGGTCCACCTTCCAGTGGATTTCTTCAGTAAGTGGTTTCACTGTTTGTGACCGACGGTTGGGAGTGTGTGGGTGTGAGGACCGTCTGTACGCAGGGATGTAAACCTTTTATACAGGGGCCTCTGCATCGGCAGAGTTTGGTATCCTTGGGGGTCCTGGAACCGATCCCACCAGGACACTGAGGAACAGCTAAATCTGGGGGAGTTGAACGTTACACGCAGAGCTTTACCTGCTCCAGGGGTCAGCACCCCTAGCCCCCAGTGGTTCAAGGGTCAGCCGTGTTTCTTTCAAGTCTCATCATTCATGCCAGAGGCGTGACAGCAAAGGGCCATTTGATAAGAACAAATCAACTTTCAACTGGCACAAGGCAGTCTTGAAGCAACAGGCTTGTTTGACCAGATATAAAATGCAAATATCTAGAAGAATGAAGAGCCACGCGGGTCCAACTAGGGCCAGGGAGCGCATCACCTAATTAGCGCCTTTTAGGGTAAAGTCCTCAAAGCGGGACACACAGATGGCACCCAGGGTGCTGCCTCGGGCTAAGGAGGACACTCTTCAGGCAGGGCAGCAGTTTCCTGTGCCCCCGACCACCCCAAAGGCTAATGATGAGCCTCGGAGAAGTTAACCGGCACGTGAGAAAGAACGAGAAAGGAAACCTGGATGAATCATCCAATCGAGGGCTAGCAAAACATTTTAGCTCAACCGTTTCATCTTTTAAGTAAAAGAAAGATCCTTTTTTATTTATAAACATAATTATTGAATTGTCTGTGAATATTATTGGGCACAGACCTTTAAACAAACGCATTAGGAGATAAAAGTTTGTGTCCCACATTATGTACAGTGACGTTGAACTGCTCCATAGAACGTCCCTTACAACTCCCCTTTCCTGGACCACCCACATCCAATGCCCTCAGCCTCCACAGCAAACACCTCCAGACCCAGGTCTGTGTGGCATCTGAACGCTCATGGCTGGCCTATGTTCTCTCCCGGTGAGCCGTTCGCTCCCAAACCTGATCCCACGAGTTGAACTTGTAGTGATAGTCCATTGAATAAGCATTCCCCAAACCAATAACTCATCAATGCAAAAAGAAAGTTTTTCTATATTTTTATGAAAACTAACTGGGATGCTTTAGAAGGTACTACAAGGCTGAGGAGCTAAAAGCAATTGCTCCCCAATAATGTGATATGTGGGGGAGAAAAGGTAAAATCCTGAAGGCTGCTGTGCTCATAGTGGGTCACAAAAAATGCCTGGAATTGGCGACTCTTCTCTATGGAAACGAGAAGTGGGAACTGTTACCAATGCATGGTGATTGCAGTTTATGCAAAAATAAAAAGTGTGACTCGAATCCGTGTCTCCCCCACGGCGCATCTGAACATGATCTTTTAGGTGAATTATGTACAAGCAATGAAACCACTTCAGTTTTTGAACAACTGCCCACATTTCAGACAATGTCAGGGAGAACATTAAAATTGTTATGTGTAAAATTTACACTTATGTTTTTAAAATTCAGATTTGCATAAAACTGATTTTTATGAAGAGTTCAATGTTTTTGGAAAGTTATTCAATAAGAATCATTAACTCTAAATATACTAAATTTTATGTTTTGGAATGATTTAGCAGAAATAGATTCCAATGTTGCAGCTTACAAAACACTCTTGACAATTAATTATAGTAGCAGTTACATCAGCAGAAGGATCCTTCTCAAAACTAAAAATAAAAAATCAATAATTATTTGAGATCTTGCACTTGCCAAAAGCAATGGTCACTTTCAATTATATTAATTGAAAACAAAGTTATTAAATGTATAAATTTCTATCATCTACTAAATGAATTTATGGAAAAATGAGCTAGGAAAGTCATGTGGTCAATCAAATCCTATATAATAAAAGAATAATATGCAAATTGACTGAACAGTGAAACGACTGATCGCTATGATGCACACTGACCACCAGGGGGCAGATGTTCAATGCAGGAGCTGCCCCCTGGTGGTCAGTGCACTTCCACAGCGGGGAGCGCCACTCGGCCAGAAGCCAGCTCACAGCTGGCCAGAGCAGCGGCAGTGGCGGGAGCTGCTCCCACCTCCATGGCAGCACTAAGGATGTCTGACTGATGGCTTAGGCCCACTCCCTGTGGGATCAGGTTTGGGAGTGAACATCTCCCAAGGGCTCCTGGGCTGCCAGAGGAATGTCTGACTGCCAGCTTAGGCCTGATCCTCTGGGAAGACCCACCATGGGCTGGCCCCTGGGCACTACTAAGCCGGCAGGTGGACATCCCCGAGGGTGCCCAGGCTGCCAGAGGGCAAAGGCTGGGCTGAGGGACACCGCCCCCCAGAGTGCACGAATTTTCATGCACTGGGCCTCTAGAATAACATAAAGTATTATTTACCATATTATATAAAATTATGACACCAAAGTTTCATATTTTAAGTTTGTAAGCCCATGTTCTTATTTATGTATCACTGTTACCTATTATATTAATAAACCAGAGGCCCAATGCATGAAATTTGTGCACAAGGTGGGGGGTGTGTCCCTCAGCCCAGCCTGCACCCTCTCCAATCTGGGACTCCTCAACTGCCCTCCCCTGCAGGCCTGGTCCCTCCCACCTGCTCTTTCCTGCCGAGCTGGTTGCCCCCAACTGCCCTTTTCAGGCCTGGTCCCTCCCAACTGCTCTCCCCTGCAAGTCTGGTCACCCCCAACTGCCCTCCCTGCAGGCCTGGTTGCCCCCAGCTGCCCTCCCCTGCAGGGCTGGTCACCCCCACTGCCCTCCCTTGCTGGCCATCTTGTGTCCACATAGGGGCAGCTATCTTATGTGTTGGAGTAATGGTGGATTTGTATATTAGCTCTTTATTAGATAGGATAATAAAGTATTTTAAACAGAGAAATATATATGTTAGTGCCTTTAATGGCACTTTAACCCTGGTTTTTTAACAAAAGACCTGGCATTTTAATTTTTTATTGGATTTCTAAATTGTGAATTATGCACAAATTATTGTAGCTGGACCTACCCACAGAAATTTGCTTTTGGAATTTTCTAACACTGGTTAAGATCTTCTGACCACAGTTTCTCTCCAAAAAAATGTAGCTTATTAGTAATGTCTTATGAGTTTTATTAGAAAGAATTTTGGTGCTTTAAGTATCTACTTTCAGAAATAGAAATTTTAAAAAATAATGGATCTTTTTCAAAAGTTTCTTATTTCTTATTTCTTAAACACCTCCTTTCTTTGGAGGTTTTCTGTTTTTAGCCGTCATTTGCAATAATTTTGTGAAAAGTGTCCATTGGCTCAGTGAAGAGAGCAACTGAGCAGCTGTGAATTGCTGATATGAAGACTGTTGGGAAGAAAGCCTTTTGGAAGATGTTTATATCCTGAGAGAACTCTCCAGGCCCCTTGGGGGAAAGAAAATGAGTCGGAGTGACTTACTGAGTCCAAGAACTGTTCCCAAGTATTAAGCCTTTTGTTTACATCTTAACATGTTAGGAGTTCTGCTCTGTTAGAGCCCAAAAGAAAAGCGTTAATCCGATAAAGGAGGTAAAAATACTAAACCCCGTCAGCTCCCCCGGGGCCTCTGAAAAAATGATGACTGACAGAGACAGCAACTGATTCTTACGGAAAAAATTAAAGCCACGTCCTTGTAGTTCCTACAAGGCTCTTGGGCCCGGCAGCAGGAATGGCACCAGCTCTGAGGCTGCTGCAGCCCCTAGCCCCCAGGCCCCAGCCTCCAGCCTCCAGCCTCCAGCCCCCAGGCCCCAGCCTCCAGCCCCCAGGCCCCAGCCTCCAGCCTCCAGCCCCCAGCTCCCAGTCCCCAGTCCCCAGCCCCCAGCCCCCAGCCCCCAGGCCCCAGCCTCCAGCCCCCAGGCCCCAGCCTCCAGCCTCCAGCCCCCAGCTCCCAGGCCCCAGCCTCCAGCCTCCAGCCCCCAGCTCCCAGTCCCCAGTCCCCAGCCCCCAGCCCCCAGCCCCCAGGCCCCAGCCTCCAGCCTCCAGCCTCCAGCCCCCAGCCCCCAGCCCCCAGCCCCCAGGCCCCAGCCTCCAGCCTCCAGCCCCCAGCTCCCAGTCCCCAGTCCCCAGCCCCCAGCCCCCAGCCCCCAGGCCCCAGCCTCCAGCCCCCAGGCCCCAGCCTCCAGCCTCCAGCCCCCAGCTCCCAGGCCCCAGCCTCCAGCCTCCAGACTCCAGCCCCCAGCTCCCAGTCCCCAGGCCCTAGCCCCTAGCCCCCAGCCCCCAGCCCCCAGGCCCCAGCCTCCAGCCTCTAGCCCCCAGCCCCAGCCCCTAGCCCCCAGCCCCCAGGCCCCAGCCTCCAGCTCCCAGGCCCCAGCCTCCAGCCCCCAGGCCCCAGCCCCCAACCCCCAGGCCCCAGCCTCCAGCCCCCAGGCCCCAGCCCCCAGCCCCCAGGCCCCAGCCTCCAGCCTCCAGCCTCCAGCCCCCAGCCTCCAGCCCCCAGCTCCCAGTCCCCAGGCCCCAGCCCCCAGGCCCCAGCCTCTAGCCCCCAGGCCCCAGCCTCCAGCCTCCAGGCCCCAGCCTCCAGCCTCCAGGCCCCAGCCCCCAGCCCCCAGCCCCCAGCTCCCAGCCCCCAGCCCCCAGCCCCCAGCCCCCAGGCCCCAGCCTCCAGCCCCCAGGCCCCAGCCTCCAGCCCCCAGCCTCCAGCCCCCAGCCCCCAGCCCCCAGCCCCCAGCTCCCAGCCCCCAGGCCCCAGCCTCCAGCCTCCAGCCTGCCTGGTTCAGGACTGCACCTTCCCCATCTCCACTGACCCAACGCCTCGGAAGTAAAGGCCTGTCCCATTGCCCTGCCAAGCAATGCGGCCCTGACCCTTTGTGCCACTCTAGCTACTCTGACCTCTAACACCCACTTTCCAGTATCACATTTAGTCAGTCATGTGACCCAGCCTCCTGAAGGGTCACTTTTACTTTTTACTTCTGCTCCAGACACCTTTTCATCAGGTGGTGGCTAGAGAGACCTTTAAAAATCAATGGAATCACATCATTTCCCTGCTGGATAGCTTCTCATGGATGCTATCACCAGGGAAATAACTTCCAGTCTGAATCCTTCCCTTGACCTGCAAGACCCGCCATGGGCTGGGCCCTGGGCACCACTTAGACATGATATCCTAGTCCTTTCTCCTGATCCATGGTGATGGGCATGCCGGGCGCCTTCCTCCCAGGACGTGGACGCTGCTGCCCCCTCTGTGAAGGCTTTTTCCCCACAGGCCCGTGGGACTGTTTCTTCCCTTCACTCGGGGGTGTCCCCAATAGCCCCTTGTCAGAGAGGCCTTTTCTGTGCATCTCCCAGAAATTCTGTGCCTCCCACTGTATCTCCCACTCTGTCTTTTTCTTCTGCTTACAACTTACCTAAGGTCATAAGGTCATATTATATTATCCTATATAATAAAAGCCTAATATGCAAATCGACCAAATGGTGGAACGACTGACCAGTCGCTATGACACGCACTGACCACCAGGGAGCAGATGCTCAATGCAGGAGCTGCCCTCAGCCTGCAGACCACAAGCCAGCCAAGGCAGGTGCCAGCACAGGGGGTGGGGGTTGCGAAGGGGCACCCCGATTGCCCTGCTGGTTGCCCCACAGATTGGCCCTGATTGCACCAGGCCTCTAGTTTTTAGTAATTTATTATCTGTCTCTCCAACTGGAATATAAGCTTTATAAAGGCAATATTATAATTTTAGGCCAATTAAGAGCTTCCCCCGTATTTCAAACGCACAGTCAAGTTTGAGAACCTTTCTCTAGAGGAAGGAGGGCACTCAGTTTTGTTACACAGATCTTCTCGCCAAACGTATCGACAAGAAAGAGAAGCCTGAGGTTCCGGGCGGCAGGAGGTCTTCACAGCCAAGAAGCATCTCACGCATTGATGTTGGGGCAGAGTAGGGCCTAGAGAGAGTTTATGGAGCCTCCCACTGTCCCAGAAACCCCTACCCCCCACCAGCGCCATCCTCGAGGCCACCCCTCCAGTGTCTTCTCCTCGCCCTCCTCAATGACATGGAGAGAAGTCACCTCGGGCTTTAGGTCCATCCCACCCACCCTGTCTCAGGCCCACAGTACACGGATAGGACCTGGCTCACCTCCCGGAGCCACGAGGAGCATCTGAGCAGCCTGAGTGTGGAAGCCCCTGGGCACATGGGGCAGGGAGGAGGGGGCACCTCTGTTCCCCCTTTGGCTCTACCCAGAACCACTCAACATGACCCTTGCTCAGGAGTCAGAGTCAGTTCCTCTGGGAAAACAGGCAAATTTGTTTTATTTAAAAAAATTAGTTTTTCTATTCAAGGTGAAGTTAGCCTGGCTCTGTGGTCATAGATGAAGGGGGCTGATCCCCTCACCTCTGCCGGGCTCACATCCAGCTCCTGTGTCCCCCCACTGTGAGCCCCACTGGGAGGGACCGCTCCCCCCTTTTTAAAAGGCTCCCAGTCTCCTCCAGGACATGAGAGACAACCCCTGGCATCCCTTAGCTCCATTTTCCTGTTATTTCCTCATTACCTGGGGATTGCCGCGCCTTTGGATTGTCATTACTAGACTCAGCCTGAGATTTCCCCTGATTTTCATCTGAAACTCCTCAAACAGCTTATCTGTACAGAGGGATTGTATAAAAATGATATGAAAGGTGTCAGGA
The DNA here is from genome assembly GCF_964212035.1 of Myotis nattereri. Classification (NCBI taxonomy): domain Eukaryota; kingdom Metazoa; phylum Chordata; class Mammalia; order Chiroptera; family Vespertilionidae; genus Myotis; species Myotis nattereri. Next base: position 98,259,119 of record NC_138081.1, on the reverse strand, counting down.
TCACTGCTGATCAGGGAGATAATCTGCCAAAAGTGGGCTTCTTAAAAACGTTTCTCTCTGCTCGTGGCTTAAGAAAACCCCTCGGCTTTTGTTTCTGAGCCAAACCTACCAACGCTCATCAAAAGCCAATTAATTTTCAGGATGTGATCCTTTCTGAACCACCAGGCCAGGAGTTTCTTCCTGCAAACGGTGCTTCTGCTCGGCCTGCAGTCATGCCCCAGGTACATGGCCTCCAAGGAGGTAGACCAGAAGGCTCCGCAGCATCTGCCAGACACACGGAGAGCCACAGCCCAACTCGCCTTCATTCTTGAGAGAACACATGCATCGTATTCCACTGTCTCACGCATGGCCACATAGGTAGGAGCGCTTTCCATGCTAAAAGTCTACCTTACCTCACAACTGACTGACAACCCCTTATTAAAATAAGCAAATAGATCATATACTTCAATACCGGGAAAGCATCTGTCTGGGACCGGACCCACAGCGAGTGTGTAGATAATATGTTTCTCCCTTCTCCTTTCTTAGAATCTGCATCAATTCTATTTGACGTGTCTATTCAATAGATTCCTACCGGAGAGCATCCAGCTTCTTGACTTGTGGTTTCTGTAAGTAAATTTTGAAGAAAGCAAGAATATACACAAATTCACTCTCTCTTACTATTATTACTGTAGTCATCACCATCATCTTTATGTTAGAGATGTCTCGAAAAACAATTCTTAATGGAAACTGGAACTTCCCCCTAGAACTTTCATTTTTGTAAAGCACTGGATGGACTTTTTCATCAAATACCAGAAACGAAACCATAGCTTTCCGTGGGCCTCGCTATTTTGGGAGCCTTTGACAAGTTGGCCACATTCGCACTGATTGTTCACTTGTCCAACATTATTCAGAATGCCAATTAGCTTCCCCCGAAGCCCACTGTCTGATAGGAACTCGTGAAGAGCAGTTTCCCTGGCGCTGCCTCTGGGTTTCTCTGCATCACACAAGGACATTAAATAAGGCCTCCAGAGGATCCGAGCTGCTGCGGGCTTTTGGTCAGCCAGGAGGGCGCTCTCCGGGGAGCCCATTAAAAGACCCGGGTGTTAAAGTCCACGGCTCAACTGCCTGATAACGAACGGCAGCTACTGACTGGCCCACCAGTGCTCTCCCTATAATCCGAATTCTGTCCGACACGGAATGGCATTAGTCCCGATGCCTCATCCCAGGCTCCCCTGGGGCTCCCAGGAGGGGCTGTGCCCTCAGCATTCCTTCAGACCCATTTAAAGGGTGACATCATGACTCTTTCCCTTGTCTCCCCAAGTCACAGTCTTCATTTTGCATTTGACATGAAGAGCGAAGCAGGTGCTGTTTTAAATACCTGTTGGACAGGCAATAACATCTGTGACTCATTACATCAAACACCGTTTCCCAAGGCTTTCCCAAGTCTGAACACTTTCATGCTGTAAATGGCGTCACTGTCTTTAGCCACCCATGCTGGGCGTGTGGCAGCAAAGGCCTGTCTCAGCCGCCCCGATTACATTATGCAGAAAGCTCGCACTAAATGCACTCTGGGAACCTCTAAAATGGCGACACCTTTGATCGTGGGAGAAAAAACTTGCATCTTCTGTGTTACTTGCAAAATAGTCTCGATATGTACAAAGTGCTCATCCCAGCAGGTGGGGACTGAGATTCCACCCCCGGCCCCCGAGCCTCTGTGGTTTTGAAACCCAGCACTGCTTCCCTGGCCTTGTGTCCAGTACCTTCTGACAATGTTTGTGATCTGTAGGGAGTCATCACCTCACAGCACAGCTTCACACCCAAGTGCCTCATCTTCTTGTTCTTGCTACTGTTTCGCTGTGGACAGGAGTAGGTGTGCTGCAGTTCAAAAGCTAGACGTGCATAGCGTTTGGAAGGTGCACTCTTCAAGGACAAGTCTTCCTGGTTCCTGCACACCTTCAACGTGGGTCTTCGAAGGACCCCGATGAGTCCTTAGTCTGGAATCACTTTTCCTGGCTCCCCCAGAAGATTCCGGTCCCCCTTTCCCATGTTGACTTTACATTCCTTCAGACACCCAAGAAATCCTCTCTCTCTCTCTCTCTCTCCTTGTCCACGATCTCTTCTGCTGGCTCCTCTAGCTCATAGCATTTTAGAAATCCCGCATCACACGGCATCTAGCAGAAGCTCAGTGACTGTTGTTCAATGAGCAAGGACCCGAAGGGCCACTGAAGAGAAGGCAGGAACGGAAGAGAAACTGGGCTGGCCATCACCTTGAGGAAGCTCAAATTCTTATTCTTATCCAAGACCCAAACAGAGACTAATATGATGATGATTCCAAATGGTTCAAGACACGGGAGGAGGGGCAGACCAAAGCTAGCTGAAGGACTCGGAAAGGTCTTAGAGAAAGGGGTAAATTTAAACAGAGCATAATATAATTCAAAGAGAGAACAATTCAAGAACTACAGAGAAGCAAAAAAGAGCTTTGAAACCTAGTTCTAGAACTTACTGCGTGTCTAACTCAGAAACAAGCTCTCTTACCCTTGTTTTTCTGGTCTCTGAAATAAAAGCAGTAGTGCTTCCATCGGGGCAGTTGTGAGTAATTAAGATCATCTGTGTAAGATTTAAGAGAGTCTGGTAATAATAGTCAATAGTAACTGTTACTGCTGTCAGTGCTGCTGCTTCCATTAACAGTGGGAGCATCATTCAGACAATGAACAAAGCCAGCCTGACGTGTTAAATATTTCAAATGAACCACAGAGGGAAGTCCAGCCAGTGAAAACTCCTGAATGTGAACGTTCCTGAACGTGACTGTGAATGCAGAAAGTTGATGCTGTGAGCAAGGACTTATTCTATATTCCCGAAAAAGAAATACTGTTTCAGGTTTGTTCTGAAAGAAAGAGAGAGAGAGGGAGAAAGAGAAAGAAAGAAAGAAAGAAAGAAAGAAAGAAAGAAAGAAAGAAAGAAAGAGAGAGAGAGAGAGAGAGAGAGAAAGAAAGAAAGAAAGAAAGAAAGAAAGAAAGAAAGAAAGAAAGAAAGAAAGAAATTGATCTTTATGGTACAGAATAAAAGGAAGGGTCTCACTCATCTTCCTCGTTTTTGCTACTATTTTACTGCAGACAGGAGTAGGTGTGCTACAATTTCAAAAACTAGACATGCATAAAGTTATCCGAATACTGGCTAAATGACTGGTGCTTTGACATACATTATCATATTTATTTTCTTGTGAGATGGTAGCAAGAATAGAAGCTAGAATTACAATCCATACATGCATGATCCCCAAACCAATTTCTTTATCACAGTCAGGGCTGCCTCCCTGACTGAAGGTCACTACTAGACTAAAGCTTGTGCTGAGTTCTAATAAACTAGAACAGAGATTAGCACACCACCGTCCATGGGTCAAATCCTGTTTCTGTAAATAAAACTTTATTTGCACACACCCACTTGCTCTGCATTATCATGACATGGCAACACCAGAGTGGAATAATCACAACAGCCATAGACCTGCAAAGCCTGCAGTGTTTATTAGCTGACCCTTTACACAAAAACATTCGCCTGCTCCTGGGCTAACATACAGTCAGACCCTCTAAACCACCTCTCTCCCCTCTGCTCTTTCTCTTACGCAGCCCAAGTGCATTTGCCAGCGTGGTTCAGGCTGTTTCACTGTAAAGTCACCCAGAGTCCACACTGATATCCATGTAGAGCTCAACCTTCCCTGTGCAATAGCCTGAGATCATCATAGCGTATTTGCACTCACCTTTCTGCTTCTGCCATGTTACATGACCTTCCCACCTGCAGGCTCTGTTCTAACTGCCCCAATCTACCCAGGATGCCTTCAGTCCACTTCTGCCTGTTCCCATCTTCTCCATCCTTCAGCCCAGATCAAAAGTCAGCTCCTCCCACCCATCCCCAGATCCACCTCTTCTCCGGTCAGTACCGACCTTTCTTCTTCTGAACTCAAATCTCTTTGTATTACGCTTATTTTTACACTAGTGGCCCGGTGCACAAAATTCGAGATGTATCCCTAGGTCTGGTTGGCAATCAGGGCCAGCCAGGGCCTTCCTTTGTTCCACGCTGCCCCCTGGTGGTCAGTGCACATCATAGTGAGTGGTCGAACCAGTCGGTCGAACTCTCGAGGGGACAATTTGCATATTAGCCTTTTGTTATATAGGATGTTTCACTTCCCACATTAGACTGTAAGCTCCTGAGGGCAGATACTGCCTCACAATCACCTTTACCACCCACACATTAAGCGCACTGTGGGTACATTTCTAAAAATACATGAGCAGCCACTCGGATTGCACAGTAAACAATCTGAGTATATTTTGATTTCAGATATTAAGTAGAACAAAGTCACATTTATATAAATATAAAGATTCTTACGTTTCTAAACATTATTCACCATTTCATCTACTCAAGGACTAAGAAAAATCTACCCTCTTAGTACAATCTGTGTTGCCTGGAATCTTCCCCGACATCCTAATAAGGGAAGATGTGTCTTTGCAGCCGCTCTGTGCACTGGACTGGGTATCCTGTCTTTCTCCCCAGAGAGCAGCTAAGATGACGGCGTGAGGCCGTGGTCGTGGTGGAGGTCTTCTCTGCAAAGCCCATCAGGGTCCAGGCTTGACAGTCACCCTTCTGACCAGCACGCAGGGGCAGCCACCCTCACTAAAGCTCTGCTGGGAACATGAAAGTATGTGGGAATCTCCTTTTTAATCACCGTCTTCATTTTTAATGATGCTTTACCTAATACTTTGCTAATTGTAATGCATTTAGGACTTTATTTCCTAGATCTGAGATTTCAAAAAAGAAAAGTTATTTTTTATGATTTTGCTATTTACAAATGCATCAGGTCCTCAAAAATTTCGTTCAATGTTGTTTCATTATAATGTTCACACGGGGGAAAAATGGTGATTATACCCATAAAAGCTTAAAGTGAGGTGTGTCTTCTCTAAAATTAAGTATTTTAAAACCTGTAGTAAAAACCATCTAGCCCTGACTGGTGTGGCTCAGTGGATAGAGCGTCGGCCTGCAGCTGAAGGGTCCCCGTTTTGATTCCGGCCAAGGGCATGTACCTTGGTTGTGGGCACATCCCTAGTATGGGGTGTGCAGGAGGCAGCTGATTGATGTTTCTCTCTCATCCATGTTTCTGACTCTCTCTCCCTCTCCCTTCCTCTCTGTAAAAAATCAATAAAATATATTTAAAAAAACAAAAAAGATCTAATTGTTCTTGGCACAGAGCCAACAATTTTAGCAACGATCTATATGAGTTTTTATTTTGCTGTCACTAAAAATGTCTCACTCTCTAAAGCAGTGGTTCTCAACCTTGGCTGCACATTCGAATCACCTGGGAATCTTTTTAAAATCCTGATTTCTGGGCCTCATCCTTCAGAAATTCTGTTTCTTTGTGACTAATATTGTGGCCACACCCCTTAATACATTTTTTATAGACTAGCGGTAGAATGTGGGTAACGTATAAATACGTAAACTAAAGTTATCGTAATTTTACTGAACGTTGCCATTTGCGCAAAAAATTAGCAAAAATGGCCCACGCCACCTGTTAGCACGCGATAAAAACTACCCACAAACAATGTGATAACAAAGAAACAGAATTTCCGGAGGATGAGGCCCAGAAATCAGGATTTTAAAAAGATTCCCAGGTGATTCTAATGTGCAGCCAAGGTTGAGAACCACTGGTTTATATCATTGGGTCTATTTGTATTAGTAACCATGATTCCTACATTAATTAGCACTTTGTGACTTACAAGCTTTCAAATTGTATATAACCTCACTTAATCTCCCCAAACCCCAGTGAGAAGGCACTTCTTACCCCATCGTGCGGCTGAATGAGCCGCGGCTCAGCTCAGAACCTAACTCCGCTCGGGGCATGCATCATGCTCGGGCATTGTTGGGTGACCTGACAGAAGAAAAATAGTAACAGACGCACACAGCTTAGTGCATTTTAGACTCTAAGTTAGGGTACGTTTGTAAAAAGGGGCAAGAGAAAGGTCTTGAAGGGTGGGCAGCTCTGGATGGACACTGAGAGCCAATCAATAGGAAAGATACCAACTAAAAGGTTCAGAAGGTACAACCACCACCTCCACATACGCAGGGGCTTTGGAGATGAACCTGGTTGACAGAAAAGCAGACTTTGTTCCATTCTGTATGGAATCTTTCCCTCTATTTTTGACAATGAGACAACCAAGTTCCAGATAGATAGATGGATGGATGGATAGATAGATAGATAGATAGATAGATAGATAGATAGATAGACAGATAATAGATGAATGAAGGTGGAACAATTAGGTAACCGCGAGCTTCCATTTAGAGCTAAGAGATTTCCTTCATTTCAACCAGAATCTCCGTTTTTCCCTGTCACCGTTAAGAAAAGAGAAAGATTATCCATTCAAAAGCAGCTGCCATCCAATTAACACTTGACTCCAAGTAATAGATCATATCAGAGATTTTATTGACAACCTGTAGGACATTATCTTTCCAATGACAGGTGGCATGACCTTTCACTCTGAACGGTTTGGAAGAGGTTTGAGCACAGCTACTCAGAAGCCGCCACAGCGCCCGCGCAGGACACACCGAGCGCTCCGCACAGCACGGAAAGGGTGCGTTGTCTGAAATACAATTACTGTTGATTAAGTGCCATCCAGCATCCCGGAGCACACCACCCATTTTTAACATGCGTACTTAAAATCCAATTGAACTGGATTTCCTTCCTCAAGAGTTTATTATTGCTACTGTTTTTTTCCTACAGAAAAATCAAATGTTCTATAATGCATTTTGTGTAAACACTGTTCTAATACCACAGAAAATGCTGTTAAATGTCAGAGGAATTTAAAGCCTTGTTGTTGAAAATCACAGGCTCAGATGTTACAAGTATTTAGGTCTTTGGAAACGTGAATAAGCAATGAGTGGAAATCTTTCAGAAGTCCCGATTCGGCTGTAGAACACGGTGTGATCACTAGTTTATTCAAAGAACCAGTAATTATGGCTGAAACGCAGGAAAGACCTGGGATGCTTGTGCTTTGGTGCCATAGAAGCATTTATTCCCACAGTCTCATGCACTTCAGGAATGCGTCTTCATTTTCATTCATGCGTTCACTGTACTAAGCAGTAATGTGTGTAAGGCAGTTAACATAATTGGCTGCCTCAGTTTATCCTGTGAGCACTGGAGGAAAGGAAACACAGGCAGAACTTTAACCTACAGGGGACACTTCAAAAGACATCGAAAGGAGTTCAACTCGGGTTAAATGCACACGCATACGCCCACGCACACACGTGAACACGCAGAGACGCAGGTCACAGAATTATCAAACAGTCCAGAATAGAAACGTTTGGGTAGTTTTTCATGTTCATGTTGACCAATGTCACCCCAATAACATTTAATTAAAAAAATAAAGAAAGGAATCATGAAATCATGCTTTCTGGTTCTCATAACCTATTTTATTAGTTCTTAGAAATCAATTGCAATTTTTAAAAAGCCTCCAAAGAATTCTAAGCGAGGCTGCCTGGCATCAGCGTGGCCCAGTGTGAGCTCCCTGGGTGCCGAGGGAGGGTGGGGTGCAGGCACAGGCACACCAGCTGCCAGGGAGGACATTCCAGCTGCCCACAATCCAACACTCAGTTATGCTAAAACTAGAGGCCTAGTGCACAAAATTCATGCACAAGGGAGGGGGAGAGTTCCCTCAGCCCAGCCTGCACCCTCTGCCATCCGGGACCCCTTGGGGGATGTCCAACTGCTGCTTTAGGATCCCCCCTGTGGGGTCGGGCCTAAACCAGCAGTCAGACATCCCTCTCACAATCTCCTAACTGCTCACCTGCTTGCCTGCCTGATCTCCCCTAACTGCTTTCCCCTGCCTCAACCCCCACCACCGTGGCTTTGCCTAGAAGTACGTCCGGAAGATGTCTTGTCTATCTGGTCTAATTAGCATATTACCCTTTTATTAGTATAGATGAGAACATCCTTGGCACTCCTGGGCAGTTCATGTCCTGCCCTGCACCCTCTCTGGTGCATTCTTGGGGGGAGTTTGTAGGGACAATTTAAATATCTGAACCAGCAACCCTTCTGTCAGCCCCGCCCATGATTAGTGCTCAAGGAAACATGTCCACGTATTTCCATGGCTCATTAGGAGCCAACATTCCAAACTCTCAAACTTGATTCCAAAATGCCCGAGAAGGACTCTCTCAGCTCTTCTCCATGGACCCCGTGTGTTGCCACGAGTGTACAAGGATGAGAGAGTGCAAGAATGCGCAGGGACTCAGTTCCCCTGGTAGACACCTGCACCTGTGGCCGCGGTGCTGTGATCTCTCTGTCCTCCGGGGCTGCACAGGGCCCTTCCATGGGCTTAGGCCCACGCTGAGCAGCTGTGCGCAGGCTCTCTGAACTGGGGACTTGGCAGCTGGTGGGGTGTCTGGTCACTGCTCATCCTGAACCACAGGAAGCGTGGGCCAATGGAGAGGAGCTAGGCTGGACCTTCGGGCCAGAAGGACACATGCACACTTCCCTTTTTCTGCCACTTTCCTTCTTCCCCATGCCCCTCCCTTTTCTCACCAAGCCCCACCCTTCCCCACCAAGTCCCTCCCATTTCCCCACTAAGCCCCGCCCCTTCCCACCAAGCTCCACCTCTTCTTCCCCACCAAGTCCCTCCCATTTTCCATCAAGCCCCTCCCCCTTCCCACAAATTTCCTTCTCCCAAACGCCATCCTCCTCCTCCTCCTCCTCCTCCTCCTCCTCCTCCTCCTCCTCCTCCTCTTCCTTTTTCTGTCCTTTCCCTCAGAAATCCCTCCTACTCCTGTACCCCATATACTGAATTTCCGCTGTAATGTCCTGAGTAACAACCCCTGTCCTGGAGCCCTGCTGCTCCAGCCTGTCTTAGCTTCAGACCTGCAGGCAGTTACTTAAAAGCTCTGCCTCAGTTTCCTCATCTCTCAAGTAGGGGTAATAACACTATCTCTTTATACGGCGTCACTGGAGGGTTAACTGAGTAGATACAGACACTGTGCTCAGAACACTGCCTGTGGAAGTACCAGCCATGTTTAAAGTACTGCTGTGTTATGCTGAATGCAGGCAACTCTCGAATTCTTATGCACACGAGGAAATCCCACGTGCTCTTCGAGAACACTGCTAACGACAGAGGTTTTTGAGTAATTGCTCTGCATACAGAAGGAGAGAGAGGGAGATGGAGAGAGGAGGGGAGAGGGGCAAGGACCACATTTTAAAAACCCAGGAAAAGAACATAAACTTGAGGGAAGAAGAAAGTCTCCTACCCACATGTGTGATTCCGGGCAGATGCCCACCCCACCCTGTGGGGAGAGAGAATGAGGAAAGCAGGCAGATAGGCAAGCTGCCAGATTTCTTGTGTTTTGGGGGGGAAATGCTGGCCTCACTGCAGAGGGAGAGCTGGGCCTGCAGCTCCCAGGAGTGGGTGGGTCTGGGCTCTGGGATGGGCCCTCCCAGCCCTCCCTGCCCTCCCTGCAGGTGCAGATCTGGCCTCCTCCCAGCGCCCCCAGCACACGTGGCCTTGGTCTGGAGGGAGCACATGGCGGGCTCAGTGGAGAGAAAGCGCTCAGGAGGCTGTATCACCCTTAAGTATTATCAGTCTGTTTTCATTAGACTTGGGGTTAACAAAGTGAAGATAAATCAAAGGCTCCAAATGAACTTCCCCCCACCCACAGCAGGGCGCTGAGGATCACCCCGAGATTGTGCTCTGGCGCTGAGGTCATTCTGCCCATTTGATTCGTATTGTTTGGACTCAGATTATTTCTGGAAACAAGAGAATTGTCTCCTGGCTACACAATTCCCAGGAATTCCCCAAGGCGCTGCCATGGGAGGGCGGGAGGAACCCCGGAAGCCCATCACACCCTCCCCTGCACCCCCAGCTCATGGATGGAGACCAGTTTTCCAGGCCACCCTGAGAATGCACGGGCAGGGAAACCCAGGAGAATTCTTTTTCGTTTTAAGGGGAGACAGTCCAAAATAGGGAGGTGGATGAAGAGTTCTGCTAAGAATACTAGGACCCTGAAACCTCTCCCTGCGGAAAGTCTTGCTAACAAGCCAAGAGCTGGAGCTTTAAGATCACTCGTGTAAATGCCTCCCAGGGTGTCCTCCCTGATTAAGGATGTGTGAGGGTTATTGAGTTCTGAATTAGATGCACTTTAATAAAACAGTGGAATGTGCTTATCTGATTGCACCTGTATTGATTGTGTTAAAGAGGTCTATCCTTGGATGGGGGTCAACGATTTTACATAAACTTACCAGGGACTCAGACTGGTATTCGTTTTCGAATTCTTGTAGGCTATCCAATTTGTTAGATTTCACTAATCTAAAGAATTTAAGAGTGTGCCTCTTGTTGAGATTTTTTTTTAACCTGTGTTAAATTTTACTCAATCTCCCTGACTACATACTCAATTGAGGTAGTGAAAAAGGCTTGGATTAATCACAGAATTTATGTCAATTGTTTTTCAAATTTAAGAGGAGGTCTTTTCCTTTACAAAAGTAAAATGCATAGCTAAATGTCATCACATAGGAAAACTTACTACATAGCTAAATACAATGGAATACATAATTCATAATTAAAATGCACAATGCCTGTTCAATTGACATACATACATTCACCAGTACATTTCAGATCACTACTTATATTGTTTCTGATGGCTTCCAGGAAACCAATTTACAAGTAAACCCATGAATAACCTTCTCCCTGGAAGTACCATAAGCTTCGCTTCTGCAAAGAAAGACGTTAGCTGAACTGAGGTCTGGAAATTCTCAGAGGCACATGTATGAGGGCGCAAACACAATCATTTCTCATAAGGGCATCTCTGAGGGTTTTCCTAAACTTTAGGACCTAAAGGATAGAGATCTTCTTGAAATAGGCTTTCGGATTTCACAAATAAAGCCAAGCCAACAACATTAAATCTGATAAATTCTTCAACTGAGCTTGTGCTTTGTTTGCTATCCTGGGCCACCTTGAACTAGTCAGGTAGGGACAGACAGTTAATAGTGCTGAGTTTACTAGTAACCAAAATGGCGGTTTTGGGGAGAGAACAATACAGGGACCGGAGGACAAGAGCTCTGAGGGGGCATCGAAGGAGCCACTGTAGAAATGGACCACGGAATCCGAGCTGGGTGACCAGCGAGTGGGAGGCAGAGTAGGGTGGGCATTGAAAAGGGGTGGGATGGGTGGATTCGAGGCCTCAGGGTAGATGGATTCATATGGATGTAAAAGTACCAGAGCAGGTGCCCTGCAGAGCAAGGGGTGGGAGGAGAGATGTTGTAGGGAGTGTGGTTATTGGCAATAACGAGTGTGAGCAAATGGTCATGGGAGTAGATGGTGGAAGTGGAGGAAGAGAGTTTCTATGGGAAGTGAGGGAATTCCGGAGCAAGGGGGCGGGTGCTTGATGTGAAAGCCATCAGGAGTGACGGTCGGTGTGCTGGCGGGGAGAGATGTGAGGGCTAAACTCTGGCACTGCCCGGGAGAGGGCAGGTGATGTCAGTGAGGGGGGGGGCGCACCTGGAATGTTCCCAGGGCAGGTGCTTCTGGGATGCAGGTGGGCTCATCTGCTTGGTTTGCTTGTTCTCTGAAGAGCAAGGGAGACACAGCCCACCTCCAGGCCCTGGGAATGCATCGCAGGGGAGCCATCACCTGGGGGCTTGCAGGGGAAACTGAGTCTTCAGGAGGCAGTTAGGTCTGTGTCAGAGCATCTATAGCAAGAGCCTACATGAAGCAAACCAAGACTGACATAAACGTGGTAAAGAGAGAGAGGAAGGAGTCCAGACAGAATGCACATGCAGACTCTTTAGCCTGAGCTTATGAGGAGCACCTTCCATTTGGGGTGGGGTTGGGACCTGTGGGGAGGCGTGAGCTCTTCCTGTCTTAGCCTCATCAGCGGATAGAGCTGATCGCTGACGCCCTGGGCCACTCAGTCCGTGGAAGGTCGACATTGGACAGGCTTGGTCAGTGTCTCTGCCTAACAGCCCCACCCTCACCCTCCCCGTGCCCAAGGGGAAAGGTCGGAGGACAATCACACAGGGCATTGCAGGGTTTTCTTCTAGACAATGTCCGGAGACCCTGAGGGGTGTGCTCTGTTAGCTTCAATCCCTGAAGCATGAGCTGGAGGGGCCCAGAGGTTCTTTCCAAGTCCGGGAATCCACACCTTCCAGCTGTTGCTCTAGTAGAAGGCACAGAAAGTTTCTTTTAGGAAGAGAAATGCTAAGACCCAACACATTGATTCCAGCCCTTCCTGGGCTGCACGTGTGCAAGCGCGCGCGCACACACACACACACACACACACACGCACGTTTCTTCTTCTGCCCAATTGACAGCTGCCATTCAGACGTCACCGAGCCCCCTCTTTTATGTCTGCTTGGTGGCCTCCATGCGCATTACTTATAAGACAATGTGGTTTGTCTCTGTCCTTGTCCCCTGACTGGACCTGAAGACAGAAATGCTCTTATCTGGTGTCCCTGGGATTCAGTAAGTGTAGGTGCCTGGGGAATGCTTATCAGACACAAAGAATGAAGGCTAAGCAAATGCCCTGAGACATGTCACAGAGGAAGGGGCGTCATTTGGTTTTGTGACTCTGGACAGGTCCCACAAGTGTCGTTTCCCCTCCTTAAAGGGGCCAGCTCTGTGTGCCTTGCTCTTCACCATGCAACCCAAGCTACCTGATCACATCATGGATGCGTCTGCAGTAGAGCTCCTGACTGTGACATCTTCAAAATATGGGCTGTCCCCTCCCAAGTCAGGGCTGGCCAGGGAGTGTCCATTTGTCTCCTGAGTAGACCTGACATATTGCAGGACACCAACAGACACTTGTCCATCCATTCAGTCGTTTGTGGCCTCCACACTATGCCTGCTTCAAAGAATCAAGGGCTGAAAAGTAAGTATATTTTAATGAATCCGCTTATTCATACATTGCAAGTATATTCCTGAATAGGTTCTTTAAAAACCAAACAAAAGACCTAATGGTGTGAATGACACTAAGAGCACAGGCTGTTCACACTGTAAGCGTCACTCCAAAGCATGTCACCGCCCCTCACACTGCACCCACGCACACAGGAGCATTTGGGGCGCAGGAGGCAAAGGCCACACGTGTGGAACCAAATAGTCCTAGAACAGGAGGCCCCAGCGAGGGGTCCTGGTCCCCTAGGTAACAACCCAATCGACTGTCAAACTTTTATTCCAACTTCAACACCCTTCAAACCAGGGAGCTAGTCAGAAGTCAATGATACAATCTAAGTAATTCACAAAGGATTAAGAAAAATAACTGCCTGTGAACAAAAGAGGGAGTTTCATGTCATACTTTCATTACCATCTTACAAGGCAACCAGGATGCGAAAAGATCTGGGCATAGGCTCACGTCACACCCCGAAGCCACATGCAGAAGCAACAGAATTCCCACAGCCATGACCTGCGGGTGACAGTGGACACACCGGCTGGCGGGAGTCCTGTGCCCACTCACCCACGGGGGCTGGTGTGGGAGAGCATGCAGAGCAGCTGAGATTCGGTGTGGGCTTGGCATTTACAGATGGGGCGCTGGGAGCCACCTCCATGCCTGTCCACCCAGCCGGGGACCCAGGGCCACAGAGCATGGTGGCGGCCAGCAGGGCGGTCTGTTCCCAAGGTGCATCACGAATGTGACCACAGGAAGTGCTTTCAGAGATTGAGGAGGAGAAGGAAGAGAGCCCGCTTGTCCGGGGCATGACGGCATCTTCGGTCCCGAGTCCCGAGTCCTGGCTGCGGCCTGTGAGCAGCGACCACAGACACCGTCGGGTGGAGGAAACAGAGGCTCCTTCTTGCATCAAAATGTGGGCCCTGGAATCAGACGCCGCCTGCTGTGGGACCGCAGGGGCTCATGGGAAATGAGGCAAACAAAGACGAGTCCTACCTGAAAGCCACCTGTGCTCGTCACATGTCGCCTCATTTTCCAGCATGAACCGTCTCACCCCTTTTAGTGTGAAAGTGCCCTTTCTCTCCTGTGCCTATGACATGTCTGAGGAGAGAGTCATGTCTATTTGGTTTGATTGATGCCGTGTTGGCACCACATGCGGTGGGCAGCCCTGCCGAGGCCCACAGAGAGGGGATGTGGTGGAGCTGGGACGCGAGCCCTAACTCCACACTCCGTGGCCTCGTCATTTATGGGAGAAACTGAAGAGCTGACAACGCCACTGGCTTCACAGGAACGCCTGGATGACATTCAGTGCAGTCATGCGATCTCCTACGTAAGACACTCAGACGGCAGAGATTCTGTAAGGACCTCCCGATTCCGAGATCTAATGCCGGACCTGACTGCCATAGCGCCGCCTCGCCAGCGTATACTGTCTCACAGTAGGTGAGTGACATCGCTCTCTGGGAGCCTTCCATGGTAAACTCCGCCCCGGAGCTGAACATGTTTCCTCTCTCCTGTTCGCATTCTCCGTCCACATCAGCCTGCTAAGCTTCACTTGCAAATACATTGACTTGAATAGTTCAGGCTTTAGTCAGAGCAACAGAAACCACAATTGCAATGAGGTTGAAAATTCATGATTTTGGAAATGAGAACTGAACCTCAAGGCGCCTTGATGGGAAGCATTGCGATGAATAAACGGCAGATTAACAAATGTGCTCCCCCTGCGTCACTCCCTGAATATTGACTAACTAAGTGCTGAGCGGGGAGCTGCTCGCAGATTAATTTGCCAGTTCAGTGTGCGCGCCTCTCTGAGGCTTTCCTCAAGCCGGACTCAGGCCTCAGTTAATTCCATTACAGCTGAAGAGATGAGACAAAAGGGGAGATGAATGATATTCGAATTAGCGTTTCCCCCTCCAGGGCTAATCTACAAATCAGACATTATCAGTTTTTTTATCCCGTTCCCAAATCAAATAATTTCAGAGACTCTATCCTGGCTGAGTCTGAAACAGAAGTCTCAGCGGCCTGAGCCTCGCAGCTGTGGTTTCCTCGCTCCTTCCTCCACTTGGAAGGAGATTTATTCATTTGGGCTGAGATCGCAGCCTTGGCTCCCAGGCCGCCTGGGAGGGGCGGGGTGGGGAGGGAGCTGGCAGTCCCGCAGGCCCCGGGACTCAGGCCGAAATACATCAGCTCTTTCTCAAGGATACAATGGGAACTTGTGAAGATTCCTCTTTTATTGGCCATTTCATTTTCCTCTCTTTACAGACATTCTTTGGGAATGCAGTGCCCGCCTCCCCTGGCATCTGAGCTGTCTCCCAGGCTGTTACAAAGGCTCCCTTCAGGGCTGTGCCGGGCTGGGTGGTGACATCAGGGGCCCAGGATGGAAAGCTACAGCGTGTTCCCAGGCAGGACGGGGCCCAGAGAGCTGGCAGCGCAGCCGCGCCGGGAGGCAAGAGGGTGGCATGGGCGCACTGGGAACAGGGGCCGAGGGGCCGGACCCGGGTTCCACTGAGGATAAAAAGCTATAATCACCAAAACCACCCAGTTCTCTCCTCCGTCTCCCTGTCCTTCTCGAACCTTCCCGTCGGCGTTACCGAATAAGCCACATGTGGTGGGAATGCTGCAAAACCCAGAGCGTGACTTTATCGGGAAGGGAAGCGGGCTGGGCTGGCCACCGTGCGACTTGCCGATCTCATTGTCAGGGTGACCTGGGAGCGAGGGGGCACCTGGCCTGCGGAGGCGGAGACTCCCCACGTGACCATCCTTGAGACCCCAAATACCGCACTCTCCTGTGACGGCGATATTGTTCCGGGACTCGGCTTGGACCTGCCCACACCCTTTCCTCTGAAAGACAATCGTCAGGAAGGCTGAGGGAGCTGCCACAAAGAACCAGAAACTTAAAAAGATAATTTGTCTGATTTACATTTCCAGTCAATGGGCCCAGGCGACCTCCATGCTCGATAAACCGTATTCTGTCCAGTGTCCGCCACAAGACTAGACCGGTGTCTGCCTCCCCGGCTCTAAAGGGAGGCTTTCCGGAGCCTTCCCCATCCCGGTATGTTTCCCCGCATCACACACGGCGCCCGGGTCCCGCTGTTCCGTGGCGCGCTGACAGGAGCTGAGCTGGGCCATTCCGTTACGCGCCTCCGGTGATGAGCACCCCCTCTTTCCCACGGGATGAAGGCGCCCGGTGGGAACCCTCCTTTCTACCAGCCACTCTCAACAAAAGGCCGTTTCTTCTGAAAGTCCAACTTAATTACGGTCTTTGCAAAGCACGGACGTTCTGGAATTTCACTTAAACCCAGGAACCGTGGCAGAGCACTTCGCTTGTGCACAGCATTAGCAGAGCCTAGGAAACGGGCATTCAAGTCCCCACATTTCCATTTGCTCATTTAAACCAGGTCCTGGGGTCACACTGGGGGGCGGGGGGACTTCCCCTCCCTCCATCCGCACAGCCCACCCTGGAGTTGGCAGTTTTATAAAATCCTGGCCTGCGCTGTTTCAAAGCACAAGGTCCCCCACAAAGGTGCCCGCAGCTCGCTCTGGAGCCCGGCCCGGGGACTTCCTGGGCCTCACGGGTCACTGTCGACCCCCCTGGAGGCGGGAGAGCATCTGCCCTGTCCAGCTGGCTCCCCGAACCCTGAAACTGCCGCCTGAGTGGTCAGCAGCCCTGGCCCCACAGGGACTCCGCCGCCAGTGCGCGCTGCCCTGGGCGCCTCGGTGTGGGGGTGTGGGGTGAGCGAGTCAGGCCGCGGCAGGCCCCTCCCCGCCTCCCGCTCTCCGAGTGGCCTCTGCAGGGAGCTTCAGCCTCTGGCTTCCAGTTCCTCATCTTTGAAATGGACACGGCAGGACCCACTGCCCGTGGCACAGGGTCGTTTTGAGGCTTGAAGGGCATCCTGCTTGTTAAGCTCTTGGAACAGAGCAGCTGATATTGGGAGACTCGTGATAAGAGAATAAAAACCTCAGGAAGCAACAGGAAGGGGAAGTGATGAGCTAGCAAGAGATGGAGACGGGTGAAGGCACGGCTACAAGGCTGGTCGCCGACTCCGTGTTCTGCCGGGCACAGGGCGTGCGGAGCGCCACTCATTAGTGCTGCTCCCGGGCGGGGCGGGCGGCGCCTCTGACCTGCTCCGTACAGTGAGGGTGAGTCTGCGAGGAGCTGCTGCTCCTGGGGACGCACCTCCACCAGGGGAAGGGAGTCCCCGCCAGGTGCGATCCCCGCCAGGTGCGCTCCCGCCAGGTGTGTGCTCCCCGCATTTCACATAGAGACACAGCAGGCGGCCCAGCCTGAGGTCCCTGAGCACAGGAAAGGGACACAGGCTCAGCACCGCACAGCAGACGCTGCAGGGCCCAGCCTTCGCTCTGTGAACACACAGCATTCAAGGAGGACACGGCGGCCGGGACACACGGCCATGGGAGGATGGGCGAGGCAGGGACACATGGCCATGGGAGGATGGGCGAGGCAGGGACACACGGACATGGGAGGATGGGCGAGGAGGGACACACGGCCATGGGAGGATGGGCGAGGAGGGACACACGGCCATGGGAGGATGGGCGAGGCGGGGACACACGGCCATGGGAGGATGGGCGAGGAGGGACACACGGCCATGGGAGGATGGGCGAGGAGGGACACACGGCCATGGGAGGATGGGCGAGGCAGGGACAGATGGCCATGGGAGGATGGGCGAGGCGGGGACAGACGGCCATGGGAGGATGGGCGAGGCAGGGACAGACGGACAGCGGAAGACGAGCAGCTCTGAGCCAGCCTGAGGTTGACAGGCAAGGCGTGTGATGGGCAGGTTCCACGTCCATGTACTTGGGGTGAGTTCCTAACTGATTGTGTAGCCACAGCCAAAGGCCTGGGCGTCCAGACTGGGTGGAGGCTGGAGAAGAGGGTCATTCTGCTTTGGGCGTCACAGGGGGCTCCTGGGGGCTGCACGTACAGCAGCGGGAGCCCTCTTGGCAGGCGCTGCAGGTGTTGGGTGGGTGTGGTGGGGGCTAGGGGCCCCTGCATGGTCAGCCACTTTGCCAGGCAGGAGGCCCGCTGATGCGTGCACAGCCTGCCCGCAGCCGGTCCTCATGCTCAGGGCTGTCCTCCTGACCCAGGTCTTGGCTGGGGAGCCTGACGGTTTCTGGGAGTTTCCACTCTTTATGCAGCAGCGAGCGTTCACTCCCTTCCCAGGACGCGGTGAGCAGGCCCAGCCCGGGGCCACCTGAGGCTGGGGGGCTGTTCAGGGCTCAGAACCCACCCCAACACAGAGAGCAATGGGGGCAAGTGCCCCCAAAATGGTGAGGCCGTGCAGCACGTTCCTGACCAGACCTGGGCTCCAGGCAGCAAACGTGTCGGTTCCCTCGTTACCGGTTAGTCGCTGTTAACCAAGACCTTAGAGGTGACCCCGGGCTCACTCAGCGAGGAACGCCTAGGGTCTGGTTCAAGGTCTTCAGCACAAGGCGAAGAGGACCTGGCTTTAGGACAAACGCACGACCCCTGCACGTGCACAGCTGACGTCCACTGAGAGCTGCAGGTGAGTTTTAAACGTTCTAGAACTCAATTGCACAATCTGTGATAGAGTGAGGACTCAAATGTATTCATATAGTAGTCTATATACACTAATACACTGCTGCTCTTGATTAGCTATTCATAGTAGGAACTGTGAATACATTGACGAGTGACAAGCCTTTTCCTCATAGAGAGAGTCTCAGTGGAGGCAGACAAGCTAACAGCCAATTCCATATGATAAATGCCTTCGGAGATCTGAGCAGAGAGCTGGGAGGGCGCAGGGGAGGGAGACCTGAACTCCTGGGAAGTCAGGAAAGTCCAACCTGAGACCTAGCCCCTGAGCGGGACAGGAAAGGATGCCGAGGAGTTTGCACGTTGCCAGGATGGTCTGTGCGCCGAAGCCCAGGACCAGAGGCAAGCGGGGGACCTCTGAATGGTCAGTGGCCATGGTTTCTGCGGTTGCTGACTCCCAACCCTGAGAGCGGAGGCAGTGCCTGAGCAGCAGGCGCACCAGGTACCAGACCCTCGTGGGCACTCATCGTCTGTTTTCTCTGCTCTGGACTTGGATTCTTGCCACAGACCTTTTGCCACCTGATTGCCTGGGAGATGCTTGACTGTCAGAAGGAGGCTGGCATTTGCCCTGCCCACCCCCCCCCCCCCCTGCACCACCACCGCCAACATGCAAGCAGGTGGGTGGTAACTGGGAGAGGAGCTGCACAGTCGGCCTGGCTTCCACACCCAGCAGCGGCCAGAAAGCCGTGTTCCAGCAGGAGGCCGGGCCCTCCTGTGCACGGAAGGGGTTTTACTCGGAAATAGAATATGAAGGGGAATTTCCCAACCATAAAACGTGTGCCGAGGGGAAGGGAGCACAATTGATAGGATCTGTGGTTTAACTGGAGCAATTTTTTTTTTTAATAGAGTAACTTTCCTTGACAAGCATCTGACTTTGGCGACACACTGAAGAAATGGGAGTTTTCTCCTAGGAAAAGTTTCAGCTCTTTAGAAAAGAAAGAAAGCTGGGAGCCTATTTCTTTTCAGAGTCCAATTTAATTATAAGGCCACATGCCCATGACCGCGGGGGGATCGTCTCTGAGAACAAAGATGCCGTGTTTGGAGCCGGGCCCTGGGATGGGCACCCGTGCCTGCCCTGGCTTTCCTCACAGACGCTGTGGAAGAGCCAGCCTTCCCAAGGTCACCGAGGTCAAAGGCCTGGTCGCGTGTGGCCGGTGCCTGTAACCTCTCCTCTGATAGGGAGGCTTTTCCTTTTGCTGTTGGTATTTGTCTTATTGGTCCTATGGCAAGTGTGTCTCTCTGCATTGGTTTTCACAAGGACCTTTTTTAAAAAGACATTTTTATTGATTTCAGAGAGGAAGGGAGAGGGAGAGAGGGATAGAAACATCAATGATGAGAGAGAATCATTGATCAGCTGCCTCCTACATGCCTCACACTGGGGATCCAGCCTGCAACCCGCGCTTGTGCCCTGACCGGGGAGCGGACCTTGACCTCCTGGTTCATAGGTCGATGCTCAACCGCTGAGCCACGCCGGCCAGGCCCCAAGGACCTTTTATCCTTAATGCTTGTCTCAGCATTTGAGTGCAGCTGCCAAACACGTGGTAAAAGCTGAGCAGCTGCTGGTGGCAGTGGTCAGGGTGCCTGTGCCCACCCATCACCTCTGCTCAGACTGGTTCAGCACCTGGAACCGCTCCCTCCTCACCTGAGGGCCACACCTCCTGTCCTGTGAAGGGGGCTCCACCTCCTACCCCCCGGAGTGATCTCTGGTTCCGGCCCTTTGTCTCCCTCTGCTCTCAGCTCATCTTGTTTGGATGTGACGTTTTGCTCAGAGCACACTCCACTCCCCAGCTCTTCTTCCATCCGTGGGTTCTGCACCTAACTCCTGCCCTCAGCCCTGGACCATACCTGACACATTTGCCACTCAAGGGCCTCCACAAACTCCTTAGAAGGACGCTGGGATCCAGGACATTGCACACGGCGATAACAACAAGTAGGAAGGGAAGAGGAGGGTGACTCCAGGTGATATCCTGCATGAGCTCCTATCTGTGCCTCACAATTTCTTTATAATTCCTCAGGCATCAGGGCCAGGCCTGAGGACACACTGTGTGCTGGGAGCTCTCTTAGAGCCCTGCACATGGAGATTTTCCCCGCTGTTGTCACTGTCCTCATGTTGTCACTGACCACGGGTCCGCTGTTCAGACTCTCAGTGAGTGCCTTGCATAGACTTGTATTTAATTTCCATTATGGTTTGCGTGGTACAGAGCAGGACACAGGGGCTCCGTCAGGCCCAAGGGCAAGCCCACCTCATTAGCTATCCCTACAGCGAGGCTGACTGAGGGCCAGGGCTCTCCCGCCCGGCCAGGCCCAGCCCCAGCCCCAGCCCCAGCCCCACCGCTATCTCCAGACCCGGCTTCCTTAATGACACACGCCCCGTCCTCAGCCTTATCTTTCCTCCTTGCCCACAGATAGGCTCACTTCTCATGGCGAGAAGTATCTTTGGATCCTGCAACTCCTCTTTTCTTTTTTCTTTCAAGGCCAAACTTCTTTGAAAAGTGATTTAAAAAGCACTCCTGCCCCCACTTTCTAGCCACCTGCTTGCTTCTCCCTCCACACTTGGCTGAAACTGTCCGGAAATCACCCCTGGCCTTGCGGTCGGCACATCTGGGAGTTTCTGAGGCTTCATTCTCTCCGCTTCTGTCCGCACAGGGGCCCGGCTCCTCCGCTGCCCCGGCCTCCATGTCAGTTACCAAGTTCTTGAAGTTCACTTCCGTGGTCTGTCTTGGGTGTAGCCCCGCATGCCCTTCCCACAGGCCCGCGGACACTGTCGTAGGCTCCGGCCTTTCACCGGGATGAGTCACAGTGTTTCCCTGGTGTCTGTGCGGCCCCATCCATTTCCTCCAGAAATCCCAGCACGGATCCTACTTTTCTGCTCGTAGCTTTATGACCCCGCTTTTCCTTCTTGATGCCCGGTCACCCCCTCTTCATAGGGGTTCCAGTCTCAAACAAATTGAAAGCATCCTTCCTTCCTGCCCATCCCAACCCTGGAGCTCAAGCCAGAGAACACCACAGCCAAAGCCCAGGAGGAGGTCATTGCACAAGGTCCCACCTGGAAGCCTCCTCGGCGGGTGGACTGTGAGGTGCTGTGTATTCCATCTAGACTCACGGAGGGCACGAGGTGATCTTTGACGTCCAGAAAATCGTGAAATACGTGGGAGGGTGAGTCATTCATTCATTCATCCGACAATCTCTGTTGTAACATCACGGAGTTAGGGAACACTCCTAGAGACCTACAAGGGTAAATTAGCTCAAACAAAATACTGCCTTTGCAAACTTGATGGCCTCAGAATGAGAAATATTGAATTGTTTAAAGGGTCAAGAAAGATGAGCATAATGCATAATATGAATTTCTAATGGAGGAAGAGGTAAGATGCACACCTGTGCTGCCCACATGACCCATTGTCCCGCGAGCCCCTTGCTCTGAGTCCCCACAGAATTGAGAGCCCAGTGCAGGTAGGTCACCACCTCATTACACATCATCTCAAAAGGTTGGCCCTTGACCATGGATGCTCATTCTGTGCCTCGGCTACATTATAACTTGAGTTCAGGACCGCATCTGCCTCTTATTCTTAAATCCTCCATAAACCCTAATATTGCAGCCATCCAAACATTTTTGAATAAGTAATTGTAATTAATTCTCAAAAATTTGAGACATGTGTTATCTTAGTCAGCCATATATGTTATATTTAAAAGAAGGTGCGTACCACTTTCTAGGTGGCCCAGTGGGATGCATGGATTATTGATCTGACCAATTACAGTAGTGAGTGTGTGTGTGTGTGTGTGTGTGTGCGCGCACGCGGGCGCACGCATGCACCATAGTTCATTCTCTTAGAACTGATCCATTTAGAGCTGTGTGTTAACAGTTCAATTCAAGCATGTATAGAGGCACGTAAAATCATGCTTGAAACTTCCTAAAACAACCAACAGAAGTTTCTGGTAATGATTTTTAATATTAAGGCTACACAACTATGTGTAACATTAAACCTGAAAATATTATTTCTCCTAAAACAGAGCCTAATTCTTTCATAGGAACAGGTCTCCCTTAATTTTCTATAATATGCCATTTTCTATAACTAACCCCATTGGTAATTTTTCAAGGATCATAGGAGTTTTTCCATCGCAACAGGGCACGTATGAAATATTCACTTCTTTACAGAACTGACACTTATGAACAATGAGGAAATGGGGGAACCTTGTCCATGTTCCATGGAAATATTCCTCTCGAACGTTCACAGCGCAGTCCGCCGTGAGTTTTCACGTACTTCCACCCACTGGCAGCGTTACTCAGTGTCGACTTGTAAGTGGCAAGTTTAAGAGACTCTAAATAGTTTGCGTTAAGGATAATCTATTGTCTCCGTTCGGCCACCGGGTACCCTTCTGGGCATGAGTGAAGTCCACCTGGGTTCTTGCCCCCACAGACTCCACAGCAGAGAAAACCCCAGGCGTGGGGGTGCCATGTTGGCCCCACACCGAGGGCTCCGGGCAGCCAGCCCTTCCCTCCAGAGAAGATTCTTTCCAGGGGTGATTCTGCGGGTCCTCTGTAGGGAGGGACATTCTCGGGACAACTCTTCAGGCCTCCAGGAGGCAGGGCCACTGGCCCCCCAGGGCAGGAGCAGAGCCCGGACTCCGGAACACGGCTCCTGGTCGGCGAAGGGCTCCCATGGCGAGCGGCTGTCCTGTCTTAAGGAACGTGCTCCGCTCATCCTGGTAAAACTCAGCGTGCGTAGGAGCCCATAGCCGCAAAGTGTCAAATGTCTGGGCTCTACAACTTCTGTTTGCTGTTGCTTTTATTTTTTCACTTTGAAAAAATGTAAAAGCTTGAACCTCACAGGAGAGCTATTCAAAAGACCTAAGTACTTGAAAAATGTAGTTAAAGTGGAATGTGATCTCGCTTCCCTTAGCTGTACCCACAGCAGGGCTCTCTGTGCATTCTCCCCGCCTCCCTCCGCCCTCCGCCTTGAAGAACTGAGAGCTTTACAGAAGGTCTGATGGATCAAGGAACCACACCTAGAAGACGGTCCCCCGGCAGAGCCATCTGCTGAGCAGGCGGGTCCCCCAGGCATCTGCTCAGGACCAACACGACCTCCACCTCCAGGCAAATTGCATGACCCAGACGCCCACCCATTCGCTGTTCTCGAAACATGTCCGTGCCATGAGGGTTCAATCTTGGCCGTCATCATCATGGCTTCTGGTTATTTCAACACAAGACAATGTTCCTTTTCCGTCAAATACTGGGGCTCGCGTTCTTGTGATGAATTCACGCCCTCCTTCAGGAAGTTAGGTTGCTTCCCATCTCATCATCACCTTCCTTTGCTCTTTGCTTGTACTCAGTACAAAGCACCTTGAAAGGCACTTACAGAGCGTCTGACCTGGTGTGGAATTTCTCTGACCACCCACGTGAACAGATGCAACAACCAGTCTGAGCGCCCGGTGTTCATCTTGAACTAAAATGCAAGAGCAGGCGCGATGGGCCACCCTCAGCCGCCCTGAGGGAAGCGGATGGCTTCCGGGGAGCCGTCCCTGGCCCTTGGGCATGCGAGTGCCTCTGCGCTTTCCTGAGATACAGCTCGACTCACCCAGCGGATATGCGCGCTAATGTAGTTCTGAGGTCAGCAAATGACAAGGAAAAACATTTAAAAATACAAATGCAGATGCATCGTTCCTCAAGCCCTGTTACGCCCCAAGCCTCCCAGCCGTGGGCAGCAGAATAGCTCCTGCTTCTCCGGCCGCAGCAGTTGCGTTTGAAAAGCTCGCCAGCCGGATGGTGAACACGTGGCTGAGTGATTACACACAAATCCTTCACCGCAGAGAGCGGGTGCTTGGGCACTGCCCGAGCCCTGCCGCCTGCCCACGTTAGTGCCCGAGTCTGGCTGGTGGCTGATAAAGGCCGTGGCTTTAAGATGTTGCTTATTAGCATGCTCCCCCCCCCCCCGTTTCCCCACCCCCCATTTCCCCCTCCCGCAGCACCCACGGGTGATTGCTATCTGTTAATTGAATTCTGCGCCCGCTGCTGCGCCTTCATGTGCTTGCCATTATAATTTCGAGGACTGTCCCTTCACTTCCCGGTCATAAGTACTAGGGACACAGATAGAAAGTCTTGTATGTGTGCATTCCCCGGAGTGTGCGTGAGGACACGTGGGCCGTCACCTGTGTATGTTTACACATATGGGGATGTACCTACTTTTTAAAGAGACTCATGCAAAGCCGCGGTATATTACGGAAGGCACAGAGGAATAAGCCACACATTTCTGTCTAGACACACACAGGTCCAACCGCTGGACAGGTTCTGCTCTCAGGGCTTGCTGGGAGTCTATAAAAGAGAAGCAGGCATTTTTATCCTTCGCATAATCATCAGGCCTGACAAGGTGGAGCCCAACCTGTGAGAGGCGATAAAGCTGCTCATTTATCCACCTGTCCACTTCCCTGGCGGCAAGAGCGAGCGGCAGTCCAGGAGCCCTCCTCGGCTCCCGGCTGTCTGCGTCCGTGTGACCCCGCTGAGGACAAACCCTGGACCCCGCATCAGGGTGGCGCTGGCCAGCTGTGCAGAGTAGGGGGCGGGACGGGGGCTGGGGACGCCTTCAAGTCGAGGATTTCAGCTACCCCGTGTCAGCCTGACCTCCGCTTCATCTCATCAAAAGGAATCATTTGCTCCAATTTTCTGAGATTCGGCCAATTTCCTACAGCTGGGCAGGAGCTGTGAGCCCTCCTGGAGCGAAGCAGCATTTCCAGGGATGGGCTCGGTCGGCCTTCGGTAAGAACATGAGGTGCTGACATAACTAATCCAGAAAGAGCACCCAGACATTTTCTGCGGCGCCAATGGCCCCATCGAGTCCTGCAGGAGGTGTTTCTCGGTGCATGAGAGACGGCTGGTTCAGATTTTCTAGGGACGCATGGTTGAATCTTGGCGATTCCAAGCGCTGCCTTTGTAAGGAGCCCTAGCGATGTGCCCAGACCCCTGGCCCTGGGGAACTGTCCCCGGTGGGCGTCCCGAGGGTTGTGGCGAGGCGGGCATGCTCCTCGGCCAAGCACTTCATGAGCAGAGAGTTCAGGGAACTTCTGGCGGCTAAGCGTCTGGATTAAAACGACCAAGTGTCCCCCCTTCTAGACTCGGGTTGCACTACATGAAACACCATGAGCCGAATGAAGGGACACCGTTCTCTAAGGAATCTAATTGAATCTGGAGACAGTTTCTAATTGTGCAGAAACTGCTGCCGTCCAACCATACATTCAGCGCTAAGCCACGCACACCACGTCGAAAGCCCACCCATTCACAACAGTCAACCCTCTGCCGCCACGGTGCCGCCCATGGAGAGCGGGACTCTCCAGGCAGAGGAGGCGCAAGGCCACGGCTCACGGCCGAGCCACCCGGCACCGTAGCCCTTGCGGGCCAGGCGGACCTGCCAATCATGTTTATCCAAATGAGAGCATTCGATTTGTCCTTTCAACAGGCAAATGGGATTTGATTTAGGTTTTAAGGTTTATGTGTTCTTTCCTGAGCATGGACTATAGCTGTCAATATTAAGGTACCCCCTGTTAGTTCAGTGATAGAGTGGACGTTTCCATGAAAATAAATATCCAAGTATTTCCTAAATATTCACATAATGAGCTGTTTACTAGCAAATGCAAGGATTCTAACACAAACAATTGCATTGAGCACATGTGTGAAAATGTCCAGTTACTTTTGACTCACAATTTAGCCAAGGCATATTTCTAAGCATCATATGTGTTTTAAAGTAATTAGAAATCAGTACATCAGTTAAAATGTAGCAGGCAGTATTGAAAAGTTATTGTCAATTATTAATTCCCCCCCCCCCGAATTATGTAGTGCATAACACCCAGAAGAATAGATGCTAAAAATCACCATCACATCTATTAAACCTAAGCCCACAGGAAGAGGCTTCACGCTTTTTAAGTAAACTGTGACAAAACGCAAAATGCATGGTTTTGTTCAGAAACATTAAAAAAATATATATCTCAATTCCCAGGAGCTGACTTGTTTTAACCAACCAATCAAAACACGCTCTCAAAATATTTATCAGGATCAAGTTTGCAGAGCCTACACGGAACCAGCTCATCCTGCTTCTATATATGCCACCTTCTTATACCCTCTCTTTTGTTCTAGTTTTTGTTTTTCTAGACGTGAAACTGGGAGAAGGACAAAGAGGCACAGACAGTGAGAGACCGCTCCTGGGAAGTGGCTGGAGAAACAGAATAAACTGCATGTCGTGTCTGCTCCCTGCCCGCTCCTGCCCCAGGAAAAGCACTCCTGATCACAAATAGCTAAAATCAGTGCGCTCAGAGCTAATGGGGGACCCTGTCACTGCTGGTGATGGCAGGGATGCGGCACAGGTCTGGACAGACAAGTACATCTGTAATCTACTGGTAGGCTGCGGGCCTCCTTTCTCTCATTCAAGATGACCCAAAATAACCCCACTACCGCACAGGACGTGGCGTGATGGTTTTCTCCATCTGCATAGGCCACCATAATCCAACACTTCAAAGGCCAAAAAGCAAATTAAAATGACAACTGGCCTTGAAATTTTTCATTACCTCCCATCACTCACCTTATTCAAGGGTCCAAGTAGGTTGAAAACTAATTACTAAAAATAACTCGCAAGGCCTGTGAGTGACTTCAGGCGAATAGAAACGGTGGGGCATCATCTGTTCTGGTTCCAGGCATTTCCTGTGGTGCCAATGCCATGGTGTGCCCAGCCGGCATGGCCATGGGTGAGCCTGAGGGGGCGGTGAAGGATGGAGACGACAGACAAGAGAATAAAGCTGGGGCTCGGTGGGACGCTGCCCTCTCTGATGGAGAGACAGCGCCATGGCCTGCAAGCCAAGTCTTTATTTCATAGCAGATCCCACGAGGCAACGTCCTCGCGGGTTTCGAATCCACTCAATCACATGCACCTGATCCAGCTTTGTTTACTTGCTGCCCCTCCCACAGCCCACATCACTCAGCCTTGTGGGCCCACAGGTTCGGACCATAAGGTCAAGCTTACAGCCATAGCCTTTGGCTGTAATTGTTTTGGGACTTGCACGTGGCTCTGCCATGAGAGGACCTTGCCCTCGCATTAGTCCCAGGCTTGAACCTGTCCGAACACTGTAGCCGCTCTCCACACCACCCGAGGGAGGATGTCCAAAAAGGGTGAGACTGGGCAAGGTCGGAGGAGCTGGCCAATCAGGGTGTAGAGTGTTTTCCTCTTCAAAAAAAGAGAGGAAGTAGCCCTGGCTGGTCTGGCTCAGTGGATAGAGTGTCAGCCTGTGCACTGAAGGGTCCTGGGTTTGATTCCAGTCAAGGGCATGTACCTCAGTTGCAGGCTTCTCCCTGGCCTGGGCCCTGGTCGGGGCAAGTGCAGGAGGCAACCAACTGATGTGTCTCTCTCACATCAATGTTTCTCTCTCTGTCTCTCCCCTCCCACTCTCTCTAAAAATCAATGGAAAAATATCCTCAGGTGAGAATTAAAACAAAAAATAGAGGAAGTAAAATCCCAATATATATATATAGATGCACACACATTCATATTTTGTGAATATATGTATGTGTACATGTATATATGTGTTCATGTTCAGTATATATTCAGAATATCTGTGTATATTCGTAATGTCTCTATTAATATATCTGTGTGTAGTGAATCTGGGTGGGAGGTCTCTTCTGCTGTTTGCAGCTCTGGGCTGTCGGATGGGCTGTCGGATGGGCTCTCTGAGACAGCATAAGTCCCTCCCACCCGGTAAACAGAAGCGGGTGTTTTCCACAGAATCCTGCGGCCGGGGTTACAGGGGGAGGGAGGGAAGATAACACATCTCAGGGCCCACCCTCTGAAGGATTTCAGCCCCGTCGGTTCACTGACTGAGGGCTGAGGGCTGACCTTTTAACCACATCCGTGTGTTTTGTTCTGTAGTTAAAACAACAAGGGCCCATCGTTTTCCTGGTTAAATTTTTCAAGTAAAATTTAAATTAGCAAAGACAAAATAGGGTTTCACAAAGCTCTTCACAGCCTTTCTGAAAGGTTTTTCAGGAAAGGGGCTGCCCGACCTGTCCTGCAGGGGCACGTCCAGCCCCGCAGGCCTCCAGGAGCCCAGGTCCACGGCTCGTCCTGCCCCTTCGTTGGAGGGAGGCTGTGTCCCAGCTCCATCCGAGGGAGGCCCTGTCCCAGCTGTGAGCAGGTGTTTCGTCCGGACCTAGGAACCCCTGGGAAGCCCTTTCTGTCTCATCGAACTTCTTCCCCGAAGGAACTGTGTTTCTTTCCTGCAGAGCAGTTTTTACTGCTGGGGGTGCTGGCAATAACTTGTTAAAAGTTAAATTTATGTCAACATCCGCTATTACACTGGCATCACATCATTAAGAAATTTCCATCGTGTAAATTAATTATCAGCATTGTATTGGCACGAATACATAATGACATTATTCATGCAAATAATTAAAAATATGCCTCCTGAAAACAAATGATCATAATGGAATAAAATGTCATTATTGTGGCTTCTTGGCAATCCACCAGGCTTGGTTTCAGGCACGCGAGACTTCCAGGTTACCATCAAAAGGGGGCGCAAGACGAGGGGATGTGGTTGCTGTTATTGATGCCAGCAGCGAGGACCCGCAGAGCAGGACCGCAGTGGGCAGGGTGGTGGTGGCGCCCAGCAGCCGGGGACGGCACCTTCACTGGGCGATGTTTACTTCCCCAATTATTGCTGAGAGGCGATCGGCTAGTTTACTGTTGCTAATTTCAAGTCTCCCAGGACCTCGCATGAGGAGGTTGCGGTTATTAAAACACTGGTGCTATTCTAGAACCCAGTAGAAGAAATGTAATTAACCTGTGTTTTCACAGGTTATCTCTCGCCGCCCCACGGAAATGTAATTACTGCCCGTCAGGGCTCACGGAGGGTTTGGTTCCGGAGCTCAGGGATATCTGCAAACTTCGCAGGAAGAGAGAGGTGTCACCCTGCTGGGATTTAGGGTTGGGTTCCCGTGGGGGGAGGAAGTCCAGCCTACCGAATCCAGGCAGCTGCCCGTGAGCAGCAGCGCAGGGCTCACTGCTGGGCCCACTGTGAGCAGACTTCACCAGCGGACACCGGCTGGCAGGCGAGGGGAGCAGCGCGCATTGCCATCAGCGCCGAACCGAGCCCGCTGCACCTCCCCTCCCGCCAGACTCTCCCAGAGAACCTGGCAGCATCAGAGAGAGGATCCCATCCAAACTCCGGGGAACATGCAAAAAGTCGCACGCATGCATTGCAGTGAAATCAAATAGAAACGTTAGCTACCCGCCCTGGAAACAGCCACCGCGGAGTGGGCGGGAGGGGCGGGAGGAGCCGGGGAGCGGGCTCAGGTCCCCGGGGAGTGGGGAGCTCCCGGGCTTGGCTTCCTGAGGCCTGGACGCTCCATCCCTGCTGAAGCCCAGGCCGGTGTGTTGATGCAAACGCAGACTCGTCAAACATGCACCCGTAACTGCCCTGTATCATTAAACCACATCTCCAAGCACTCGTGAGGGAGAGACTGAAGTTTGACGGATGTTGCTGTTGTGAAACCCCGGCTGCTCATTCAGTTCCGACTTCCTTGCCCCTGACGGCAGGGGAGCAGGAGTCAGGGATCCGTGTTCTACCTGCCGAGGCCCTCCCGCGCCTGAAAATAGCCGCACCTGCAGCCGCGTGCGCGGGAAGCGGGGGAGGCCCGCACACCGCCCTGAACGTTTGTCTTCAGCAGGGAGTGATGCATGAGAGGCAACCCACTCGGAGAGGAAAAACAGGCCCGGCATGTCACGTTCAGGGGGCGCATTATTTTTACACGTGGAAGGGGTGGGGGATTATTAGCGTGCTTGCAACTCCAACTCTGCTCAAGTGCCATGGAAGCAAATTTTTAAAGGAACGTTTGTCAGAATTACAGAAACTGCACCAAACAAAGCCCCCGAAAGTGAAAGAGCACCAACACCCCTTTAGAACAATTACCTGCGTTTCCAAGTGACTTCAGGGCCGTCCTCTCTCTGTAAACCTGTTGCTGTTGACGACACGTCAACCATGCAACGGCTGCCCCCTCGATTCCGAGCCCTCCGTCGCTGCTGTGAGAACAGCTGGGGCAGTGTGCTGCTTCGCTCCCTTGGTCTGATCTCTGTCAGAAGCTTAATTTTTTTTAGGTCATGAAACAAGCCAAGAACATGGAGACCCGCTAGCCACGTCTCTGGATCATGAGCAGTTTACCTGGGAAATTCTGCTAATTCCATAATATGCTGAGATCTGCTTCTAGGATGCCAATATTGTTCCACTTTTTAAAAAACTGAGTGTTTTGGGTTTTGTGGGAATGCACGGATACCCTCAGCAGGGAGGAGAACTTTACTCCTTGTTTCCAAATCTCCAAAAGACGCTTTCTTTTCTGATCTTGCTAGAGGCCCAGAAATATCAGTAACAGTGATGGTGAGTAGCTCTGTCCTGCTCCCAGTTAGAGTGGAAAGCAGTTCAGGGTAATGTCTGCTGCTGGTCCTTCATGACTCAGCTCTTTCGTATGTAGATCATGTCCTCCTAATCCCGATTTGTTTAAAGATTTTATTAGGAGTCCCTGAAAACTTTATCAAATGTCTTGCTCATATTTTTCCCCCTTAAACAGGTTGATGTTGTGGATTGTCTAAAAAGGTTCCTGACAGTGAATCATAACTCCGTTCCTGAAATAATGTCTCTTTAAATGCCTGTCATCCAGGGGACAGACACTGTTGGGCTTGGATTGACAGTGTTTAATTTAGGGGGTTTGCATCTAGAGTTACAGGGAGGGTTGTTCTAGCGAGTCTGGTTTTCCCTACTCTCCACGTTTTCCAGTGTTCACGTGACTCACGAAGAGGCTCGGTGGGCTGCTTGGCGTGGCCTGCGGGTCTGCGCCCAGTCCCCGCCTCCCCCCCCCCCCCCAGCAGCTCTGTGTGCCCGCTGGGTGAGGGGCTGCCTTCCCCGTGTCCTCTCACGCCAGTGTCCCCATGCACCCCCGATCCCGGCAGACACCCACAGTGCCCTCATTGATACACACAGACAAGGCCGTTGGGGCCAGATGACATCATGGTTACAAACACGCCAGGAAGTGGCTTCGAAGCGATGTCACCGAAATGTTCTCCGATGACAACAGAACAGGACATGACCCAGAAATAAAGCACAAGCCTCGGTCAGTGGGTGTTTCCCTAGGAGCCCGGGGAGCGCTATACATTAGCCCAGGGGGCCTGCACCACACACTCTCCATCCTGTGGAGTGCAACTGGCTTTGAGCTCCTGACAGCCTCTGAGCGGGCACTGGAGGGGCCAACAGGGAGGATGGTGGGTTTACTTCCTCCTGCCACCTTCCTCGGCACATCCACAGGCCAGTCCCCCGCTGGGAAGCAGTTCAGCAACCGGAATCCCAGGTGCCTCTTGTCTCTGGGAGGCAGGAGCACGCTGACCGCGCCAAAGCCCCGGGAGACCCGCCTGGCCACCCGCGCAGGCCTCCATGCCACGTCCCGGCCTTGGCTTTGGGCAGGAGTTGCTTGTTTGTCTTATTGACAGACCTGGGCTGACGCCACAGCAATGCAAACATGCCAGGCGTTCTCTCTCTCTCTCTCTCTCTCCCTCTCTCTGCAAAGGAGAGCTCAGGCAGCCTGGAACGTGGAAGATAAACATCATCCTGTCCTTCCCAGCTGGGGAGGGTTCTGGAATGCATGAGCTATGGCAGCTTGTGCCAAGGACTAGGTTTAGGGAAGCGCCCCCCGCACCGCCCCCCCCCCCCCCCCCCCACACACACACAGTGAAATGAATCCCATGATAATTAGAAGACAGAATTCTGACAGGGCTGAATGGCATCAAACTAGGCCCATGACACGGGTCTGGTTTTATTTTTCAGACTCAAGGAAAATTCCTCATGACGACGCAGCTACACAACATTAGACTTGGTTAAAGGTACAGGGGCGCCCACAGATCTCCACGGCCACTTGTCAGGGGGAGGCTGCTCCACCCTAAGACTCCTTTGGAGGCGACGATGGCCACTGTGTAAGGAAACGCGCTGCTACGGGGACCCTCCACGCAACAGAGCGCCGCTGCCTGCCCGCCGCGCTGACCCCTGCCCGGCCCCTGCTGCTCCCTCCAGGTCAGCCAGGCCCAGAGCGGGAGCGTCACCGTCCGCCCAGCCTCCGGGTCGCCGAGCTCCTGGCGGTGGCATGAAGCCAGCCCGCTGGCCGACCGCACTGCCCTTTGTGCCTTGTGCCCACGGGCCCGGGGACCCGCCAGGCACATGCGGGCAGAGGAGGTGGCCGTGTCGCTGTGTGTTCTCTCACTTCTATCTCAGGTGCTTTCCAGCTCTGTCCCCAGCGGGGTGGGGACACATGCTCACAGTTTGTTAAATCTCAGAGACATGAGGATGGGAACTTTCCAGAGCACTGCGAGCAGTGGGATCCTGGGAGTGTCGCCCCTGAGACCAGGCTGAACTTTGCCCTGAGAAGCCACAGCAGGCCCGCCCCCCCCCCCCCCCCCCCCCCGGGGAGCCAGGCCAAGTCCAGGTCCGGCGCAGCAGAGCCGAGGACGAGGACGCGGCGGGAGGCGCTCTGGTGCTGACTCACGGCTTAGGAAGGTCATTGAGGACCCACCGGGCGGGGTCCGGAGTCCCTGACACCTTAGTCCCCCGGCAGGAGCTGAGAGGAACCCCCGCGGAGTGGGTCACAGCTCCATGCTGCTTCCACACGAGACACACCGGTGGGCTTGGCTACTTTTAATTAGAAATAACATTCGTTGCTTTCTCACTGCTACAGCAATGCATGTTGGAGGGAATAGAGATCAGCAAAAGTTCTTTAAAAAATGAAAACGCATCCATTATCTCACTGCGGGTAGAGAGCTATGCGAATGCCTTGAGTACGCTGATTTCCAAGCCGCTCCCTGCCTAGATCTGTTTGTCTGTTTTTCCCAGAAACAGGCTCAGAGCATCACGGTTCTTTGCGACTCTCCTTTTATTTCATAAAACATCACAAACCAAGTTCCATGCGGTGAAACATTCTGCAGACTATCATTTCCACAATCACTGATTTTGCTGTTATTTAAGGGCACATTTTACTTTACTCTTTTTCTATTACAAGGTTAAATTTAGTTTTTAATTCCACAAACTGCTGGAGATTTTTTCAAGTGCCTCTTGGGGTTTTGCTCGCTCAGGATATTGCTGGGTCAGTGGTGTGACTTCCGTTCTGAGGATGGACCGGTGGACGGAGCACGCCCAGCCACCCCCGTGCGGCACGCATTAGGCAAACGTTTAAAAAGTGAATCCCAAACGAAAGATATAATTATAGATGCTGCACCGCCTCGGGGAGTGAACGCCGGTGACTGTGTATTAGCCGGCTCCTGGCTGGCCACGGGATCACAGGCTATAATTAGGTTGGGAGACGCCTATGGGGAAAGGAAGTGGGGTGACGCAGCAACCTATCGGAGGCCCAGCCTCAGCCTCGGGAAAGTGGCCTGGGACACGGGCGCCCCAAGGGCAGAGGGGTCAGCCGCTCACGGGGTCCCTCTGTGGGGCAGCCTACTCTCCCCCCAAAGCAATTGGCAGGGCTGGCACCTGAGGGGAGAGAAGGGCAGGGCACTTGGCAACTTGACTTTGTGTTTGGCCTGAAAAGTCCCGTGAAAAGGATCCGGGTCCAGGGAGCTCCGTGGGAAGGAAAATTCCCTGTAAAAGTTGAGCTGCGGGCACCTCACTTAGTCACACTGACCAGCGACAGGGGCTGGCCAGGTGCGCTCCCGCGGGAGAGCGAGGCGCCTGGCGGGAGGGGAGTCACAGGCCACCTGGGGCACAGCGGGAGGGGGTTTCGGGTCTGGAGTTCATTTGCTCCTGGTCCCGAGTGAAGCCACTCTTCCTAAAGCCGGGGTCTTCAGGGAATGACGTCCCCACGCAGCATCGGTGAGCGCTGGGACCGCGTGAGGCTGGCCACGTCAGGCCACGTCACCGGGCCCAACGACACAGAGCAGAGTCCACGCGACACGGGCTGGGAGGGCCAGGCGGAAGCTGGGCCACCGGACCGTGTCCCCAGGACTCGGGCCTCTCCCTGGAAGCCGATTGGAGGAGGGGCCTCGGGCTTTGGCCCAAGACTGTGAGTTGGGGTTCAGTGTCTTAGGGCCTAAGACGTAGGCGATGGAGTGACTGCGGAAAATCAGAATTAGACAAGGTTAGACAAGGACACTTTTTTATTAAACTGTAACCTAAACCATTAGGGCTTGCAAATATTTCAAATGCGAAATCCTGCGAAGTTAGAGCCTTCTCGTGAGATTTCATGTTTCCTAGTAAATCTCCTCCTTGCTCAGGCACACTTGCTAAGTGAAATCTATCTGTATAGGAGCCTATAAAAACGTTTTTAAATATGAAATTTAAGAGGAAGCCTTTAAAATATTACTATGGGAATAGCAATAAAAATAAAATGCCTTCCTTTTCAAACAATTTAATTTTACGAGAATGGTTTGGTCCCATAATACCTGTATGAGACCATTGCACTTTTTCCCTTACAGAACCAATATCTCATTTGCTTATAAATCTAAAATGCAAACAATTCTGGTCTTATTTTCAAAACTGTAAAATTGTAGAACAAAGCATTCCATAAACACTAAGGAAAAATAGTCTTTACAAAATTTAAATGAACTTAAGTCTAAATGAAGATATTGATCAGGCTACTATAACCACTGAATAGATATAGGTCCAAGATGAATATAAAATATTACTGACCATCTTAATGCAAAGCACTGTGTCCCTCAGTATTAAAACAACAATAATAAATACTGATAATGTATTTAATGGTAAAACAAGAGTAAAACTAAAGTGAAATATTGGTCAAAAGAACTCATAGAAAAGCAAAGAAACACTAATGGATTTCCTACACTGATATTCCGTGAAATACTTTCAAAAATATTAATTCATGATTAATACATGTGCCACAAAATCAAGGTCCATGGTCCGATGAGTTTCTGGAAAACTGTGTTTTGTTTGAAATGTTCTTTTCACATTGAAGACCCTGAAAAGTTCTGCTGCAAACAAAGGGTTGCATTTTTAAGTGAATTGTATATGTAATCTATTCTGTAGCCATTTATTTTTTAATTTTTAAAATGGTCATGTTTTATTGTACCGAGTCCGCCATTTTCAAAACTTACTTAAGGATGGGACGCCTTTTCTTCCTGCGTGGGTGCCAGCAGCCTAAAGAATCATTTCTTAGGAATTACTAATCTGAGAAGCTACAGAGATTTAAGTAAGTCAAAGCCTCTGTCTTTATTATCCAATATTCCAAATGGAAATAAAATGCTATTGAAAAAGACCCTTTGCGATGATACTGATCCCTGCTGTCGTCAACGGCAGCCTGTGGGTTCCTGCCCAGCGTGGGTTTCTGTTCCGACCTCCTGGTCTCCCAGCTCTTGGGAGAGACCCTCCTGTTTCCCCTGGGAACCTGGTCCCCAGACCCTCCAGCAGGGGGCTCTGTCCACCAGGCCTGGCTGGGAAGGACTTGACCATTCAAGGTTAAGATGGCCCCACCAAAACCAAGCCAGGACTGTCATGCGGTCTATTGAGACACCGGTTATAAAAGCATAATCATGGCTCAGGCATGTTGCCATGGGAGAAACCAGGGCTGCTCGGGGTGTTATCACAGGCTTTATCATCATGTGCACATTCTCCTGCAGAGCTCAGAGAGCCCAGAGCGGGGAATGAGACACCCAGGACTATTTTTAGACAATAATTACCAAATTATAAGACTGACATTGAAAAATGACAAGGACTTAAAAGTTTCCCTACACGGTTGACAGGCTGAGGATGCCAATTTTCTGTCAAAATAGTGCAGAAAAACGAAAGTGTGGAAGTAAAGTTGAAAATAAATGAAAATAAATGACTTCCACCGAGATGCAGGACCTGAAGAGTAAATGCTTCAAAACTATCACCCCACAGGAAGGAAGCACATTGTTTGGGTGAAGTTGCATGTTGATGAAGTCCACGTCCGTAACCCGGGTTATTTTTTCTTAAACTCCTTCTCCCAGGTCCCCCTCCACACACACCTCCCCCAAAGGAACCAAAACAAAACCAAAAAAAGTGTTTTAAAATCCTTACACACTGAGCTGTAGAGAGAGAACGCAGCGCCCCGTTCGCCAGAACTGTTGGAAAGAAGACAAATAACGGAGCCAGGAAGAAGATCGAAGGTACAAAATAGAATATTACTCCACGCGGCAGCATTTCGCTCTTGCCCGAGTCGCAGGGGATGGTGGCGCGTGGAGGGAAGGAGCTGGCAGCGTGGCAGGTGCGTGGCTAATGAGTGATGCGTTTGCAAGAGGCTGGCACAGTGGGTCCCCTCCCAAGCGCCAGGGGCGTTTACATGCACCGCACAGGAGACCTCTCACAGTGACACCGTCAAACCTGGGCCATTCTACTGAAATGCCAAAACTAACCCGGTAAATACGCTATTTAAAAACACACACAAGTAGACGGCCCTCTGATTTCCCATCGCCACACACAGATGGCTCTGGATCTCATTTGGAAGCAGTGCTACATAAAGATGTTATTCCCAACCTGGCTGGCGTGGCTCCGTGGCTGAACATCCACCTATGAACCAGGAGTCACAGTTCGATTCCTGGTCAGGGCACAGGCCCGGGTTGCAGGCTCGATCCCCAGGGGGAGGGCAGGAGGCAGCCAATCAATGATTCTCTCTCATCACTGATGTGTCCACCTCTCTCTCCTCTCCCTTCCTCTCTCTGAAATGAATAAAGACATATATTTTTAAAAAATGTTATTCCCACATTCTCTGTCCTTTTGTTTACTGTTTACTTCGCCCCAGGAAAGGGACACTAGAAGGTGGGCAAGGTGTCCACTGCCAGCTGTGGGAGGGGCAGGTTTGGGGAAAACACAATGTGAGAGAAGTAACTGATGCCAGGGGCTTCCCTGCAGCAGGGACAGTGGCTCGGCCTGTCCCTCAGTCCTGCCTTCCCTGGGGACGTGACTGCGGGGCACAGCGTTCCATTCCTCCTGGCAGTCCTCCCCCGGGCAGGCCCCGCGGCCACATGGTGGCTATTTCTAGCAGCCGGGAGTGAGGACCTGGGTGGAATGACATAGTCCTGACGACAGGGAGGGGACAGAGCCACTGGGCCCCTGGGAGGGAGCACGTGCCTGCCACTCCCGGCCCCTCAGCCCGTCACACCCGGCCTGGAGGCTGGGAGACTCGGGGACTGTCTGGAGTCGATGGCACAGAGTTAGTGGCAACTAAGGACGAAAAGCGAATCGTCCCACGGAAATGGACCAGCACGGAGTTCTCAATCGCAAAGCGCCCCCAGATCCGCTGGGAGCAGGGAGGCAGCGAGGCTCAGCCATGGGCTCTCACGGGGAATAGAGCCCTGATGTGTAGAGTCTGCCGATACCTGTGGTGTAAACGCCTTGGCCAACGTCAAGCCACCAGCATCATTGGACGCAGAATTGGGAAGGAGCAGGGGTGAAGGGGGCAGGTCTGCCCACAGTTCTGGGCCTGAAACGCCAGGTCTCAGCACCCACAGCTGCAGGCCCCGCAGATGCCAAGTCCAGGGAACTGAGCTAAAACACACACGTCGTCTGGTTCAGGAATCGTGGGCCCCACGCCGGGATGGCGTCTCTTTATTGCAGCTGGAATTTGGGTAAAACAGATCTCTCAATGGCACTGTGACGTTTGATCAACCCTGTAAGCAAAACATTTCTATTTCAGAAGTGGCTTTAACTCTTAAAAACCACTTTCCGGGAGCCAACCGCACACTCTCTCAGTCCTTTCTACAGGAGTTTCCTAAGAACGCGACTTAGGAATAAGAAAAAAGACCCATGCATTTACATCTGTATTATTTGGGGATAATTTGGGCGACACGTACCTGGTGACTTTGTAAGTAAGTGTTGCCCCCTCTCTGCCTCACCCCCAGTTGCCTGTTTTATCATTTTACCTTTTCCCCCCAGTTTGTTCTCACGGCATCATCATCCCTGGATCAGAACGTGGACAGAGAAAGGGCTGGGGGGGGCGGGGGGAGGGCAGGAGGGGGCGGGGCTGGTGCGGAGTCAGAGGCGGGGAGAGGGGCAGAAAGAAGAGCAGGGACCCCAGGAAGCCTCCACCAAGCCCTGGGCCCGCCCCCCAGAAACAGAGTCGGTTAAGCTATCTCCACACCGAAGGCTCTGTGGCTCCTCTCTCACTGCCACGTGAAAACGGCATTTCCTCTCGGGCCCAGAGCCACGGAGCTCCTCTGTGGCAGGGACTTGCAGAATTCCCATGCCTTGTGGGTCTTACGGGTTAAGTGTGTGGCCTCCTGAGCACGGAACATGCAGGCAGAGAAGGCGCAGTGAGAAAGGTAGGCAGGTGGCTCTCCAGCACAGACTCACACAGCCGTTTGGGGCCAGTCAGGCCGGATGTTACACCCTTTTGTTGTTTAATCCAATAGCCAATGAGGTGGAAATCTACAGTAAACAGCCCCAAATGGTGAGCGTTTTAGATGAGGCAAGCCCCCAAATGTGACCTTCCCGATCCGTCCTTTTCCAGGCGTGTGATTCAGGATGTACTCCCTGACTCAGGCGGGCAGAAACCAGGCCCCATGCGCTCTATCCATCTCTGCGCCTGGAGGCGGCTGGTGCGGGCCTCGCTCTGAGCCTAGAGACACCTCTGGCTCCTGAACATCCCCACGGGCCAGGGGATCCTGTCCATCCCGCTGGGCCCAGGCGAGCCGTGCTGTGAACTTTAAGGATGTCATTTAAGAGAAGATGGAAATGTGACAGAGCTCGAAAGATTTTGCATCATCCACGCGCTCTTCCCGGTAAGTCCAAGGACATGGAAGCCGGTGATAAGGAGGCAAGTTGACTCTAGAAACACAAGAGAAAGCACGTGACTGGCGAGGCGCTGCGGAAGGTGAAGGCGATTCCATTTCAGAAACATTTTCAAGAAAAACAAAAGAAATCGGGCGGGGAGTAGACAGGCACCCACAGAGGAGCGTGGCAGTGAGATAATTAGGTGAGTGCGTTTGGGAAACACCGTTGTTCTGTCCATCATGAATTTCACCTAAAATTTGAAACAACAGTCAAAATACAATTGAAAGGTGATCTCAGGGAGTCCCGCGGTACCACCATAGCTAAAGGATTTTCCAAAAGCTTACAAAAAACATGAAGGGAAAAATAATATAAAAGAAATGGCCAGAGCCCTAGCCAGTCTGGCTCAGTGGATAGAGCATCGGCCTGTGGACTGAAGGGTCCCAGGTTCGATTCTGGCCAAGGGCACATGCCTGGGTTGCGGGCTTGATCCCCAGTAGGGGGTGTGCAGGAGGCAGCCGATCAATGATTCTCTCTCATCACTGATGTTTCTCTCTCTCTCACCCTCTACCTTCCTCTCTAAAATCAATAAAAAAAAGTTAAAAAAAAAAAAAAAAGAAATGATCAGAGGCAGGTGATTGCCGGGTCACTTCACTTCTGAGCCCGCCCACCGTGGTGCCGGGAGCCGGTCCATGCTTGCTGTTTCAAGGGACCTGGCATATATGGCATACTGTTCTTAATATGTTTGCTCACCTTCTTGGCACTATGTGTTTTAACCAAGGTCTCCTCTCTGAGAAAGGTTGTTTCCCCAGGTAGGGATTTTCCCCTGAAGTTAGGGAGGGAATAAAACCTCTTAACTAAGTGCCAGGCGGGTAATTAATCACTTTAACTATGAACAATCATGCTTAAGCTACATAATCTTTACTCCGTGGAATGGAGATAAGAAACGCCCTAACCTTTGGAATAGAGATTGATAGGATTGAATCAACTGGTATAAATACAGATGTCACAAGACAGAGAGAGACAGAACTTAGGCACAGAACCTACACAGAACGTTCTCTAGAGACAGAAGAACTTCACTGGAGAGAACATGGCAAAAGATCCTGGACAGAAACTGGCCTCAGAACTTAGAGACAGAACCTAGCGAGAGAACATGGCAAAAGATCCTGGACTGAACCTGACTACAGAAATTGGCAAGAGAACCTGACTAGAACCTGGTGACTGAACCTGGCTGGAGAACCTAGCAAGAGAATATGGACACAGAACCTGGCTAGAGAGTCTAAGCAGAACCTCTCTGGAGATCGAGACCAGAACTTGGCTGGAGATCCTGGCTAGGCTGCTGATCAACTGAATGCTGTCTCTGTGTCATTCCTTCTTCGCCGACTCCATCCATATCTTTGGGGACCCCTGGACCCGCTGGGGTTGG
The DNA here is from genome assembly GCF_964212035.1 of Myotis nattereri. Classification (NCBI taxonomy): domain Eukaryota; kingdom Metazoa; phylum Chordata; class Mammalia; order Chiroptera; family Vespertilionidae; genus Myotis; species Myotis nattereri. The sequence continues at coordinate 98,218,512 of NC_138081.1, read as the reverse complement.
ACCCCGGCATCACCCCGGCACCGTGGGAAGGGCAAGAAGGTCAAGGTAACTCCCTGGGGGACCAACGACAAGGACAGCGGCCAGGACACGTGCCCTCAGCATTTCCCCGTAGAAAACAAACCCAAGGAGCCGTGCCCAAGGCCTCCCCACCTTCTCTGAGCGCACACAGCACCCTGCTCGTCCCCACCGGCACCCTGGGGACAGCGGAGGGACCTGGCTGACCGGCTGCTGAAAGGCGCGGTGCGGTGAGTGGCTTCTTTTCTAATTGTCCTGCGTGCCAGCAGGTGCATGGGAACCCGACTGTTCACGCAGCGTGGGAGGGGCCATACCCAGCCTCTCAGCTAAGGGCCATGGCGTTTTGTGGGTGTTCAACACGACAGACCAACCCCAACATCTTGAAAATCCAAATAAAGCAAAATGGAGTTCAAAGGTGACATTATAGCTTCGTGTGGGGGCGGAGGTGAGGCTGGAGGTGGGGTGGGAGGGAGGGCCCGGCAGGGCAGAGTGGCCGCTGGGGGGGGGAGGGGGGCACAAGACTTAGTGTGGGCCGCTAATCCAGGCTCAGGCTTTGATGCAAGTGAACAAGGACCCGGGGCACAGCAGGTAAGTGAACAGGGCAGAGGGTCTGGGGAATCCTGGGCTTCATGTAAACACACATGACTTCAGAAGAAGGTCTGGATGTCACTCTTCCAGTCCAGACGGAGCCACGGGGATTCCAGGCGTGTAGAGGACCCTGCTCATGTGTGGGAACATGTAGTGGGCTGGAGGGGCAGGGGGCCAGACTGAGACTCCAAGCTCATGAGTCTGTTTGGCACCATGTACCATGGTTCCTGGTGTTGCTATGGCAATGACAGGGCACCCATGCCACAGCCTTTCAGACTCAACACTGTTTTCCTCTGACCCCTACCATTCTGCAGCCACCGACACAGTTCTGCAATGGCCATCTGATCATTCCACATCTTCATTAGCATCCAGTCTGCAGACATACATGTAAGGGTAAAGGTTTCTCACCAGCCCAGACCCACCAAACACACCCTAGATGCGGCCCACTCTCCCCAGAGTGCCAGGACTTCTGGGAAGAGGCCATGCCCCCCACCCTGTCCCCACTCGCTCCTTCTCCTTGGAAAGCTCGCCCCACCTTCTCTACCAAGTGAACTAATCAATTAATCGTCTTCCATTAGTTACGTCCAATGTCACCTCCTGCATTGGGTGTAGAGTTAATTCTCACGCTTTCTTGTTTCAAGAGCATCTTACGTCTACAGAAAGACTACATGGAGTTTAGAAGGCCTCATAATTGCATTAAAGTTTAGAATCTATGATATTTGTATTATTGTTATTACATGTCTGTCTCCAGTTGGCCTGAGGTCTCTGGAGGGTAGTAGGAGCATGCTATTTCCTTTTGTTCCCACTCACAGTGATTATTAGTTGAATAAATAGAGTTTTACAAGTTTGATTATTCCAGTTGGTGATTTTCTACTTTGTAGACTTAAAAATAGACACAATACTGAGAATCCTCCAGGGAGGTAGCAGCTGCTCCATTAAATGATAGACCCCAAGACATTGTCTACTTTTTTCAAAGGATCCTGAACTCTCAGCTTCCATCCTGTAAGCAGGATGATACAGCGGTAAGACACACATCATGAAAACTTCTATTTGCAAAATTCATGGCATAGATATTGTTACTAAACTACTATTTTTATATGAGAAGATATTAGCACACAAAAGCTAGACGGAGGCACAGGCCTTTCTTGGTGAATGGACAGCCATGACCAAGAGTCTAGATGTATTGAATCCCAAGTAGATCTGAGGCCATTGAACCGTTCTGTGGCTCAGACAGGCGAACCCCAAGGAAGCAGGACGGAGTGAAACAGCACTCGCTCTGCCAGGGGGCTGGCTGGAGTCCACTGCCATCTGCATGGGCAGGAATCAACAGTAACCACTCATGTCCCCCGCACAATCTCACTGATGTAAAGTGGGGGCCTGACCACTGGCCGTGGCGCCCGCTTTGGACAGGGCCCTCAGTGAGGCCAGTGGTGATGGCCTTGAGCCCACGGAGGTCTAACCCTGGGGAGACTCGACTCAGCTCCAACGCGTAGGGATCTTTCCTGAGCACTAGATGCCTTGAAAATGACGTTTTACAAGAAAAAAAACAAACAACTTGCCAAATTATGCACTGAATGTGACAACCTTCAGGACATTTGGATGTTTCTAAGAAATGTTTCCTAAGTCACACTGGATGCCTGCGCGCTGAGGGAAGCAATTTGCATGCCACCCGCAGAGCCCTGAGTCCCCAGCTGCGGTAGAAAACCTTTCCAAACATGAACGTTCGGTGCGCCACTCCGCATGCCCCGGTGCCGAAGGGAGAACGGCTTAGTGGTTTTGCATTTATGGTGTCGACTATGTACTTATGACGTGGATGGGGTCAAGCCAAGGCTGGCATGCGCTCATTAAGAGAAGGGTGACAATTACGGCAGATTTGGGGGTGCATGAATAACCATGTGGAGAAATGGGGGAGAGCCTGTAAGGTTACCCTCATCAACGTGAACTCAAAAGTTCTCTTGCATGTGTAATCACCCACAGAAAAGCCGTAAACACCCCATCAGGTGAAGTCTCGCCCATGAAATAATGCGACTGTGTGATCTTGGGCAAGTCACACACCCTGGGCCTACGCATCCCAACGGCCACCCAGAAGCGATTTCATCAAAGAGCTAGTGTTTTCTGTTCATTTTCTTTCTCTCCAGAAATGTGTTCAAAACTTGCTGAAGCCACTTGCTTATGACCAGCAGAAAAATAAAAACCCACCCGTGTGACTTAGTTCATCCCCACTGTACGATCTCCCTTTGTGCTTAGCTCTGAGCAAGGAAGGCACCCCAAGTTTTGGAGGTAGTCCTGCCAGGTTTAATATATAATGACCAGAAGCACCTCAACATGCACCTACCCCCCAGAAACAGGTACAGAGAGAGGAGCTCCTGCTCTGTCACAACAGCAAAACCCACAAAGCACAGGACTGTTGCCAACTGGTTAGAATATTGGTAAGAAAATTGGGGTTACATTTCTCTCACTTACAGGCAAATGGAACGGGCGGCCAGGGACAACCAGTGCCAGACGCCCTGTCCTCAAGGGTGACTCCGCGTCGCCTGTGCTCCGCTCTCTCCCTGACCCCCTGGCAGATGCCTCGTCCCCACCAACACCTACCAGCAATTGCCATGGGCCCATCCCTGGAGCCGGGACAACATCCTGGCCTGGCTGATGTCCCTGGCATGGTGCCCCGGAGTCACAGATGCAGGCAGCAGGTGAGTGAGTGTGAGGCCCACAGAGGGAGGTCACCCGGGCCCCACCCTTCCCCAGAGGACAGACAGGCTCCCCAGGCTCAGAGCATCTCATTAGCATCTCATTAGCATCTCAGAGGCAGAGAGAGGACTCACAGGAGCTACTTCCTAAAGCAAAATGCACATCTCGGATCTTTCTAAATATTTCAAATACGGGGACGTGTCAAGTAACTGAATTCCGTTCTCCCAGGAACCTCTCCGCTCATCTTTCCACGCAGGTCCTTTCGCGGAGCCTGCGGAGACATTCCCTTCCCGGAGTGAGCGTGTTAATGGAGGGCAGCTTTGCTCCATCAGCACAAAGGTTGCTGGTCTTTTTTCTTCCTAAAAACATCCTGTTCATAACGTTAAACTCTTGAACACAACAGCAGCAAAAGCCCCAGCCCCCTCCCTCCGCGCCACCCTAATGAGATGGGCCTGGGAGACAGTGGGGGTCCACCCCAGGCCTTCAGTTCCTTGTTAATTGCCCGTTTCCCCTGCACCCAGGCAGTCATTCTCGGGGAACAGAAAGCTACTTGCCAAGCACCCAGCAGAGCGGGGCCTGGGAGTCAGAGAAGGAAGGAAGCGCATAATTGTGGAGAACGCCCCCTGCCTCCCCAGAAACCACTCTTCAAGTTTGGGCATCTGGGCCCTGCCCGCCTCCCTCCGGGTCCCTGGAAGTGGGCCCAGAGCGCATTGGTATTCAAATTAGCCAGGATGTCAGGGCTCAGCTCTGGGCGGCCTGTCAGCCCAGGGCCTGGAGCAAAGGCCAGGGTCTCAGAAGGGGAGGCCCAGGCAGTTTCCAAGCCCCTGGAATATATGTCATGGGGTGGGGGGTGCTGCCGGGAGGTGGGGGCATTCTCTTCTTCGGTCTTTATTTTCATTAAAACAAAAATAGGCAGCAGACAATGCATCTCCAACAGAGATGAAAAGAGAAAGAGGAAGGGGCTGTGGGAAGTCAAGCTCCTCATTCAGCTGCAGCCGGTTTCTATGGGAACAGGAGCTGCTCTGTGCGGCGGGAGCAACTCCCCCTCCCCGCGCCTGGCAAGCGCCTCTGTCCCTGGCACTGCCTCTGTGTGGCCAACTTTTCTGTCCCTTCGTCCTCGGCAGCCCCCCCCCCCGCCCCCCGCCCCCCGCCCCCGGCCGTCTTCAGCAGCAACATCCATAACAACATCCATCCATTGCCGCAGAAGCGGAAGGGAAGTCGGGGCTCAGCATCTGGGCTGCAGCGAACCCACGGCAGGAGCGCGCCAGGCCGCTGGGAGCCAGCCTGCTGCCCCAGGACCACGCCGGCCAGCCTTCTGCTTCTGGCCTCATTTTCTGTTTCTTCCTCAAGCAGGTCGTGACCGCTGCTTCCTCACTCTCTCCGTGCGGAGCGCACGCATTACACAGCGATTTCCAATTAAGGGCTCACGTGCCTGAGATGCCAGCGGAGCATCGGATGTTATAGAAGAGCCAAGAGTGGGAAAGGGGCCGGGAAGCAGGCTTACAGCAAACCCAACTCAGCGACTTTTCAAAATGTCCATGTTTTCTGTCTCTGTGTGAATGCACATGTGTACGAGAGAGAGAGAGAGAGAGAGAGAGAGAGAGAGAGAGAGAGAGAGAGAGGACTTTGAGGTCAACTCTGCCCGCCTTGGCCGAGGCAGGGAGTGCAGCTGCTCACAGCCTGTGAGCCGAGTAGCCCAAGTCTGTCTTGTCTCTCTGACTGGGTTCCTTTAATTCGGCGCCTTTTTTCTGATTCGTTTTGACTTTTAGATTTAAAAAAGGAAATATTTATGAGTCTATTACTCAGGAGCTGCCAGGCAAAACCTTTTAGCACATAAATCCTCATCATTTAACCAAGTGCCAGGGCTTTTTTTATTATTAAAGGAAAGCAATATTTCTTAACATTGTTCATAAATCACCACTGAAATATTTAGTGCTACAAGTCCCTTCGCTTTCAAAGACTGTTTTCTCCGACGGCCTCACGACGACGTCTACCCCCAGCGCAGCCCGGAGGGACTCCCGGACAGGCCTCCCGCCAGGAGATGGGCGTTGGGTTTGTATTTATTCAGCAGATCTGAAGCGCACTTGCTGTCGCAAGATGAAATGTCAATTTTCACCATTCAGATTAAAACGCGTAAAGAAAAAGGTTGACGCGTCTGTGTGTAACCCGCTTGCCGTCCTGGCGCGTTGAACGCTCCCTTGGGATGTAGGCGGGAGGCGACGTCCAAGACTGGGAGCCATTTCAAGCCCTCGTGCATGAAAGTGCGATTTGTTCGTAAAAGCCAGGAACCAGCTGTAAATCACCTTTTCCCTCACGGGCCTTCCTCAGCGATCTCGGACGTCTCTGCCACAGAGATGTTCCGACACCGGCAACCTGGGTGGGTCTTGGCACCCTCACCACCCGCCTGAGCCGGTCCTGCCAGGACTGCGGGCCTCACGCAGACCCCATTTCTCAGCCGGGGAGCGGACTCAGCACCGGGCTGCGCTGTGCTCCCAGGTCACAGCCGGTCAGGGGCCGATCCTTTCCTCTTCCTGCTCCTTTCCCTGTGCGCTTCCCTCCTTTCGTTCCTCTTGTTTCTCTTCAGTGTTGCCCTAGTCTATTCTTTCCTCTTCTTCATTTTCTCGGAGACCATTTCCAGAGCGAAGCATCCCCAGGCGGCCGCCCTGAAGGGACTGACTTCCTCCTTGCCCATCCGCACACGTTTCTGCTCCTGCCCCCCCCTGCCCCCCCCCCCCCCCCCCCCCCGTGCCTGGGCATAAACGACCGTTTCATTGCTCTTCAGCCCCAGCATTTCCGGGCCCCAGTCAGGGACACGGAATGTGACGTCGCCCACGGCTCCCCTATCTCCTGTGGCTTTGGCCCACAGCCCTGCCCGTGTGCCCTCCCGGCCTCCACCGCCCCCACACACACACACCCCGCGAAGGCAGGCACACGGCCCCCCACCCCCGTACTGACCTGGGAAGCTCAGTGCCAATGCTTTCCCACGGGCCTGGGCCAGGGTGTCCCTCTCCTTCAGGGTCGGGACAAACGCCTCTCTGATCAGACCACGGAGTGCGCTGGGCTCCGTCCCACTCCTGCCCCTCGGGCACGTGTTTCTCCACTTCACACTCACGTCCCAGCTCCTGCGCCTTCTGCACCGGCCCATCGCTCTGCCTGGAACGCGGGGAGGTCTCCAGACCCCGGGCAGGTCTTCACCAGACTCACCTCCCACTCCCTCTACCTTCTCCAGTCACACCCATGGACATCACCCCCGGACAGGGCACAGCCTGGCACAGCTCCACACGCTCTGCGCTGGGAGGGCCTGGTCACGATGAAATCCAGGCGGGTGACCTGTGTCTTCCTGGCTCCCCATCTTCCTGGCCCCCCATCTCCCTGGCCCCCCGTCTTCCTGGCCCCCCGTCTCCCTGGCCCCCCGTCTCCCTGGCCCCCCGTCTTCCTGGCCCCCCGTCTCCCTGGCCCCCCATCTTCCTGGCCCCCCGTCTCCCTGGCCCCCCATCTCCCTGGCCCCCCGTCTTCCTGGCCCCCCGTCTCCCTGGCCCCCCATCTTCCTGGCTCCCCATCTTCCTGGCCCCCCATCTCCCTGGCCCCCCGTCTTCCTGGCCCCCCGTCTTCCTGGCCCCCCGTCTCCCTGGCCCCCCATCTTCCTGGCCCCCTGTCTCCCTGGCCCCCCATCTCCCTGGCCCCCTGTCTCCCTGGCCCCCCTTCTTATTTCTCCAGTCTGACACCCCCTCGGCTCCTGTGCCCCATCCGAAGGTCTCGGCGGCGGCTGGACTTGCCTGCATGTCCGCATGCTGTTGCCTCCGATTCCTGCCTGAAAGGCTTTGCTTTCGTGTTTTCTTCCTGCTCGGGTTTTCTGTTGCTTCTCCACCTCGTCCCTCATCTTGTTTCCCTTCCTGAATCCATTGCCCCTCTCTTCCTGATCCCCTCTCTTCCTGCTGCCTTAGTCTCTCCTGCCCGTGGCCTCTCCTCGTTTAATTTAACAAATCAGTTCACAAAGCATGTCTTTCTTAAACATTGGCAGCTTTCCTCTCGTTCGTGCCAGCTGCTGAGGGCGTCACCCATACCTGGGCCACCAGAATGCCCTCCCAACAGATAAACTCCAAACCGGAAGTCCACAGAGTCCAGGTAAGAGCCTGCCTTGACAGTTACAAGAAGGTGTGGTCCTTGGGCACGGAGACCATAAACTTGAATTCCCAGTGATGTCCAGCACATCACAGAGCCAGGGGAAGTCCACAGGAAGTCCGAGTTGTGGTGGACATTCATTCATTCATAACCATCCACCACCTCATCACTAAGCAACAGAGACGTGTAGAAAAACACTGCATTCCTGAACGCGCAGTCTAGTGGAGGCAAAGAAATCAAGCCAATCATTGAGGTAATCAGTTACTGTTAAAATGCAAGGACAGAGCAGAGGGTGCTGAGAAGATGAATAGCAGCATGTCCACCTGGGTGGAGGGAGCCCGGGATGGGCCTGGGAGGAGCTGCAGGGAGACGAGTGGGTGGGACGCTGGAGTAGCGGGCAGAATGGAAGGCATTGGGGAATGGGCAGGTGGTCCGTGAGGCCGAGGGAAGGAGAGCGAAACAGAGGGCGACAGAGGAAGGACAGTCACTCGGGGCCACGCCACCCACAGGAAGAATGTCGGGCTTCGCCTACAACAAAGGGAAGCCAGTAGACACAGAGCATAGCCTGTGCCTGGAGAGCTGCTTCCCGTCAGTGTGGGGTGAGTCACACCATTTTTCTATTCTTGTTGCAATAACATCAAAACCTACAGCTGAAGTGTAGTTAATACTGAGGGTGGGCTGGAATGGAAATGGTTGAGATCTGGAAGCACGTTCCTTCCCCTGTACCAACAGCAGGACAAGTTAAAGTCACCATGGAAGACGATCACCTAATTCAGGGCGGGGAGGGAGACAGGGCTAGGACTCCACATGTCACCACAGGAGGAGACATAAATAGCCAAGGATGACAAGCTCGCCCGTCCTTGGAAACGGTCAGCTCTCCCAGCTCCGGGGGGGGGGGGGGGGGGGGGGGGACTCAGCACTGAGCTCTGCCCTGCAGGACCCGGGATTGGTCCTGGTAGCTTCGTGAGCATCTCATCAGTGTGGCAGCAAAGCTTCCTGAGCACGCAGCTCACAGAGCCTCCTCACAACAGGAGGGACCCAGTCCCCTCTCAGCGGGCGAGCTGAGAAGCCTTGGGATGCAGCCACGAAGCCCCTGCCACTTTTGTGTGACTGTGACCTAAAAAGCAGATACGATTTCCAAATAAAGAATTATCCTTTACATCTAACTCTTCACCCACCATCCGTAAGTGAGTAGATACAAGGTGGCAAGATTTTACGTTGACCTTTTCACTGACATGCTCTGAGGTTAATTTATTTTTATACACATCTGAACACGGCCAGCACTACCCTAATATTTGGCTCTTAATGATCAAACGCAGTCTTACCCCTTCATCCAATGAGCAAAAGCTTCCTCTATTTCTATTGGCCCTTTTTTGGTTTGATTATCCCCAATGTGGGCTTTCTATTACTTAGTAAACCAGAATAAGCCATGTAAGTATAGTCAGTCATTCAAATTTATGCTCACTGAAAATAATGTAACAAAGAGGATTTCTGAACATGGCTCCTCCTGGCTATCTAGTTAAATGAGCATACACCATCACTTTAACTTTCAAGTAACTTTGAAGTTTCAAGGATATTTTCACTTACTTCATTTGGTTCACAACTCATTTCTTCAGTTGGGCTGCATGACCTGTATTCTGAGAACTTTTGTAAAGTTCAATTATCATTACCCCATCTTACTTCAATTGACATAATGCTTTAGAAGTTATTTGTTAGGATATAGGTTTAGCTGCTATCACAATAGTAGAAAATGGCAGTGCCTTAAATGAGATGAATATTTACTTCTCACTCACATAATTGTGGGATGACAGTCACTGGTCCTTCTAGCTCAGTAGTTCTCAACCTTCCTAATGCCGCGACCCTTTAATACAGTTGCTCATGTTGTGATAACCCCCAATTTCATTGTTACAAATTGAACATAATTAAAGCATAGTGATTAATCACAAACCAATATGTAATTATATATGTGTTTTCCGATGGTCTTAGGCGACCCCTGTGAAAGGGTTGTTCGACCCCCAAAGGGGTTGTGACCCACAGGTCGAGAACCGCTGTTCTAGCTTGTTTCTCTGTCCTACTTCAGGCGTTGTGCTCAGCCACATTCAAAGTTGGCTCTCACCATTCCAGGAGGCAGAATGGAAGAGGCAAAGAAAGGAAAATCCCATCCATTTCTTTAAAGTCATCGTCTGGACGTTTTACACATCACCCTACAGTCTGTTGGTCGGGACTTAGCCAAATAGCCAAAATTATCTGCAAAGGAGTCTTGCAAATGAGGCCAGGTGACAACGTACCTGGTTAAAAATTCTATTACTCGTGCAAGAGAGAAAGAATGGATTAAGAGCTAGTACTGGTAATCTCTACTATTTGTTTTCCTTTTCAGATTTTCAACTTCTGGCAGCAAAATAAAATTTTACAGCAAGACAATGACCCCAAGAACCAAATATTGTTTACAGAGAAAGGGTATAATAGTTCGTCTCCGCCATTAGCGTATTAAGAACCTGGAGATTCATACCAAACCATTCTCTCCTAGAATAGAGGGGGTTTCCTTTCATTTAGGAGAGTGGAACTTCTACTAGTAGAGAATGATATAAGACACGAAAAAGAAAAGATTGATATTTTCACAATCTGCAATGTGGTGAGAAAGACATAGAGAGGGGAGAGAGTCAGAGTCAAAGAAGGAGGAGCTTCAAGAAACATGGCACCCAGAGAGCAGGGGAGGCTCCTGCTACCACCCAATGCTCTAACTTCCCCTTTGGGACTCTGGAAAGAGCTTTTCTTACAGCTGTCTCTGCATCAGCCTGAGGCGGTTGGTACAATATGACTTCACAAGGAAGGCTTGAAGTTCAGCTCTCCAGGGTACTCTCAGCTCCTTGCTGTTCTGAGTGCTGAGTGTAGAGTCAGCAGCTATGCCATGTGGCCTGCCAGGGCTGGGCGAAGTGACCCCCCAACGTCTGGGTGCACAGTTGGGCCAGAAGTAGGAAGTAGCTGAGACACAGGAAGCCAAGCCAAGGCTGAGTAAACCAGCTTTGTCCAGACCAAAAGAAAGACCACCAGAGTGTATCTGTGTGTGTTTTTAATATCATAAGAAATACAATTGGAATTTTCTCCCAGACTTTATCCCAGCAGTGGAAGAGAAAAGGAATTTTTAAGACAAACAAATAAAACCCTTGTTCTGGACAAAAATATGCCATAGTTTTGTATAACACATTTCAAAAGGTGAATCTGAGCTGCCGCCAAACTTTTATGAAGAAACGGCAGGAGGAATCCCACCCCGCAGTTCCCAAGGCCTTTGAGTGGAACTATTTCCTTGTTTCACTAAAAACAAACAAAAACCCCAAAGGAAATGTAAGAAAAAAACCTTGAAACCAGCTCAATGGAAACAACGCATTTTGCACATGTAACCTGCATTTATGCAGCGCTGTGCACCTTTGACTGTTTCTTCACCAGAGGTTTCTTACTTGTCAGTGCCCATAAATTCCAATTCAAAGAACAGGAACGCGCCCCGGTGAGTCTCTTCTGCAGTAGAACTGAACTCTTATGTGCGTGGGTCTCACTCGGTCCCTTCCTTTTGTCTTTATTGCATCTTTATTCTTTCTCTACAAACAGCTCCAGTCTCACATCCCCAGGAAACAAAAACAAGCTTCCCTTGATCCTATTCCAGCCACAAGAAAATGACGGGCCTCCCCCCTTCCTCTCACAGCCACACTCCCTAGCAATCCACCTGGCTCCTCAAGGCCATCACCACCCGAAACGCCACCCAGGCTCCTATCCCAGCCCATCCACCTGGGTGGGTCCTGGTAGTAGTGCCCTCATCAGGCATCGCAGGAGCTGAATTCCGTGTCATCAATGCCCAACAGGGCCGCTGAGAGTGTAACTGCCCCACAAGCGGGCATAACTCACGTGGGAAAGAGGCGCCACACTGACGCATTTTGCGTTTCCGGAACCTTCGTTGCAAATGCATAAAATGACCCAGCTGCTCGCTGGCACGCAGAGGTGCTTACGCTCCATTACAAGCAATAAAGCCGTGAAACAAAGTTTGTTTTTTGAAATAATGCTGAGCCTCTTACCACCAAACTATTATTCACATTATTTCTTAGTTTTGTGATACCTTCCGGGGACCGCTCCCACAGCAGTCGATTGTCGGCAATAAAGCGTGATGGGGCGTGTCACATATGTAACAGCTGCGCAGGCATAACAGAGAGGATTTAGTGTCTTCCACCCCCGGGAGATCATAAAGGAAGATTTACAGAGATATCAGTAACGCTGGCAGAGCAACAGCACAACAGGTGAGTGTCAAGGTCTTTCTCAGCATAACGCCACCGGTGTGCATGGAAGGGGAGGAGGGGGAGGAGGAGGAGGAGCAGCAGGAGGAGGAGGAGGAGATGGAGAAGGAGGAGGAGGAGGAGCAGGAGGAGGAGAAGGAGGAGGAGGAGGAGGAGGAGGAGGAGGAGGAGGAGGAGGAGAAGGAAGAGGAGGAAGAGAAGGAGGAGGAGGAGGAGGAGGAGGAGGAGGAGGAGGAAGAGGAGGAAGAGGAGGAGAAGAAGGAGGAGGAGGAGGAGGAGGAGGAGGAGGAGAAGGAGGAGGAGGAGGAGGAGGAGGAGGAGGAGGAGGAGGAGGAGAAGGAAGAGGAGGAAGAGAAGGAGGAGGAGGAGGAGGAGGAGGAGGAGCAGGAGAAGAAGGAAGAGGAGGAAGAGAAGGAGGAGGAGGAGGAGGAGGAGGAGGAAGAGCAGGAGAAGAAGGAAGAGGAGGAGGAGGAGGAGGAAGAGCAGGAGAAGAAGGAAGAGGAGGAGGAGGAGGAGGAGGAAGAGCAGGAGAAGAAGGAAGAGGAGGAGGAGGAGGAAGAGGAGAAGAAGGAGCAGGAGGAGGAGGAGGAGGAGGAAGAGGAGGAGGAGGAAGAGGAGGAGGAGGAAGAGGAGCAGGAGAAGGAGGAGGAGGAGGAAGAGGAGCAGGAGAAGGAGGAGGAGGAGGAAGAGAAGGAAGAGGAGAAGAAGGAGCAGGAGGAGGAGGAGGAGGCGGAGGAGCACTTCCTCCCTGAGAACTGCCCTCGGTGTGAAACTCTCCTGAACCCCTCGGTGAATGTCAGCGAGCGACTCTGTATCTGCAGCCACAGCTCAGATGAGCTTCATGTTTCAAGCACTTAGTTCAGGGGGTGGGGGGGAAGGGGTGGGGGAAAGGGGGACTTTAATTTAAAGTTGTCATTTCAACAACATGCAGCCCCTTGCAGTTGAACAAGTGTCTCTTGTGTAACTAGTCAACTCACATGCCCCTCTCCTGCCCGGCTCGCCCTGTCACCTCCCCTCCTGTCTCCCAGAGCTCACCTGGGATCCGGCTCAGGGCTGGGCTGCGGGTCCCTGTGTCCTCGTCCTCACAGCTTCCCCCCCACCCCCCACCCACTGTGTCACCTGCACTGGACGCTGCTGAGGCTGCTTGGTGTGACCTGCTGCCCGGAGTTCTGCACGGCGCCTGCCCAGCTCCAGCCACTGGGCTCCTCAGACCCACCTCCCCCTCCGTGGGGAGAGGGACGCCCAGAGCCTGCAGGTGCGTCCTGGGCACCGGCCTGGGCGGGCGGAGCTTGGGGGGCTGGCGCCGGCCCAGCCCGCGGGCTCCCTGGGGAATCGCTCATTGCTGTCTGGATGGGCAGCCCGTGACCAGGGCCCCGGGAGCCTGGGGTTTCTCTAAATGACCGTCATTAGTCTTCCTCCCCAGAGTCCCGGAGAGGGTGCAACCGTCCTGCTCCCGAGTCGCACCCCCCGAGTGCCTGTGGGCCCTGCCCCCACCCCGGGGAGACGGGGCAGGGATCAGGCGCAGGCTCTGGGCTCTGGGGGGACCCAGGCTTCGGGGGCCTCTGAATCTTGTTTCCTGGGCGGAACCCTGACTTGACGGTACCCCCTTCATGGCCCACGCCTGCTGTCCTGCGCCTCGTTCTTGACATTGAAATCCTAACCCCACTCAGACCCCAAAAACCTTCCTATTATTTTCTCAGTCAAGTCTGGTTGTTATAAATCACAGTCAGCTTGGCTCTCTGGCTCTGCATCCGCTTCTGTTCTCAGAAACCCATCCAGAAATTAAACTCCCTCTTGCTCCAGGCGGCATTTCCCTCACCCTGACCCCGGGTCACATCACTGTATCTCGAAACAAGGGGAACGAGGACAGTGAGAAAAAATGGGAAAACTAATGTCAAATAAATGTCACAAATTACATGCGGTGCTTAGGAGCCAAGCAGCCAGGACCCCATCATTCGCTCACATTCAGATCACTGCCGCGTGTGCTTAAAAAATCCCAACAGTGAGGTAATAAATACGATTGGCTTGTCGTATTAATCGTTATAGGGTTTGTGTTAATTTGTAAATTTATTACTTTGTAAAATGCTTTGTCAAATACATGCCACCCCCAGTGCTCTAGGTTTAAATACCTTGAAGGCAAAGAGCATGCTTCAGATGGTGGTTGTTTTTTTTAAATATATTTTTATTGAGTTCAGAGAGGAAAGGAGAGAGAGAGCCTGCCACCCGGGCATGTGCCCTGAGCAGGCATCGAACCGCGACCTCCTGGTTCATAGGTCAACACGCAACCACTGAGCCATGCCTGCCAGGCTTCAGATTTATTTAATGTCGTAACAACTCCCACGAGGCGAGGTGTCCAGCAGATCTCGGTGAGTACGTACTGCCCTGCCCTCAGCTAATAAGACAGAGCCCTGCTCATCGTTCCCCAGCTAAACAGAGAGCCCCACGAAGGCCACGGGGCCAATCCACCGAGAGGACGTGGTGCCGGGGACCGGCTCCTCCATGCACCGTCCAGTGAGTGTCTGTGCCAAGAACCTCTGCAGGCGGCCCCGCCACTGCTAAGCCATCGCCGCGAGAGATAGAGGCTCTGAATGAGGCGCTGCGACCAGGCTACTCGTTGTTTCAAGTGGAGGTGTTTTAAAGAACAAGAGAGCACTATTGTTGATAGACCTACAGCTCTCTCCCACTTTCCCCTCCTCCCCCTTCTCCCAACCTCTACCCCCCTCCCCCCAGGTCTTCACCACCCTATGGCCTGTGTCCATGGGCCGTGCATGTAAGTATATAAGTTCTTTGGTTTATCTCTTCTTGTCCTCCCAACCCCATGTCGAGGTCTGCCAGTCTAGCACTATTAACAATTAACTTATCTCCCACAGAGCGGGGAGGCGGTCACCCTAGAAGTGGGAGATCTTAAGACGCAACAGAGCCTTAGAGTATTTCTTAAGAGATTACACAGTTCAGTACTAAGGGGGGGGACAAAATGTGTTACTTCTGAGAAATTGATTTGGTTAATACTGAGAAACACCAAAAAAAAAAAAAAAAAAAAAAAAGTATGTGGTAGCCAACTACATTTAGTGCACACTCTTTGAGCAGTGGCTCCCAGCCTGCTTTGGGCCGTGCCCCACCTAAGCACCTCTAAAACCCTGATGCCCACCCGTGACATACAATTCTTGTTATTCAAAAAGTGAACTCCTGGTCGCGCGGAGGAAGCCTAAAAGGCCTTTAACTTGGTCTAAACAAGCTTCCAAAGGACATGGCATCCATGAAAGAGAAAAATAAAAGAATGAAAGGACAGTTGAAGTACTGAGGAAGAAATCACTAAGAAATAGTTAATAATAATAATAATAATAATAATAATAATATGAAATGATAAGAAAAAATAGCAAGTAGTTTCAAAACATATAATAGAAATAACTGAAATGCATAAATATATGTCACAATACATATTTATAGGCTGTATATGAGGCCCCTAGAACCATAAGAAGTGCAAAACACTCACTGTTAATAACTCATTCTCTAATTGCCCCCCTTAAAAATCAAATCGCCCCCTGTGGGGCCTGTGCCCCATGTTGGGAACCACTGTCTTAGAGATTCATTACACATATTCACACATCAATTCTTCCAGAAGCAAAATTTAAAAAATAGCATTCCCTAAAATACATGTATACTCATCCCCTTCGCCATTTTAGTTTTTGGTAACATGTATTGCCACCGTGCAGACAGAAAGCTGTATCTAGTTCTAATTTTACAGGGGATGGGGAAAAACCAAGGTAGGTTAAGTCATGTGTCAAATGTCATATGGTTGCTCAATGGCAGGACTGAAATAGTGGTGGAGTGGGAATAGTAATAGACACACAAGCAGCAGCAGTAATTGTAGTGATAGTAGCAGTCGTAGCAGTGACGGTGGTCATGTAGTGTTAGTGGTGTCGGTAGCAGTGACGGTGGTCATGTAGTGTTAGTGGTGTCGGTAGCAGTGACGGTGGTCATGTAGTGTCAGTGGTATTGGTAGTAGTGACGGTGGTCATGTAGTATCAGTGGTGTCGGTAGCAGTGACGGTGGTCATGTAGTATCGGTGGTATTGGTAGTAGTGACGGTGGTCATGTAGTGTCAGTGGTATTGGTAGTAGTGACGGTGGTCATGTAGTATCAGTGGTGTCGGTAGCAGTGACGGTGGTCATGTAGTGTCAGTGGTATTGGTAGTAGTGACGGTGGTCATGTAGTATCAGTGGTGTCGGTAGCAGTGACGGTGGTCATGTAGTATCGGTGGTATTGGTAGTAGTGACGGTGGTCATGTAGTATCAGTGGTGTCGGTAGCAGTGACGGTGGTCATGTAGTATCGGTGGTATTGGTAGTAGTGACGGTGGTCATGTAGTATCAGTGGTGTCGGTAGCAGTGACGGTGGTCATGTAGTGTCAGTGGTATTGGTAGTAGTGACGGTGGTCATGTAGTATCAGTGGTATTGGTAGTAGTGACGGTGGTCATGTAGTATCAGTGGTGTCGGTAGCAGTGACGGTGGTCATGTAGTGTCAGTGGTATTGGTAGTAGTGACGGTGGTCATGTAGTATCAGTGGTGTCGGTAGCAGTGACGGTGGTCATGTAGTGTCAGTGGTATTGGTAGTAGTGACGGTGGTCATGTAGTGATAGTGGTATTGGTAGTAGTGATGGTGGTCATGTAGTATCAGTGGTGTCGGTAGCAGTGATGGTGGTCATGTAGTGTTAGTGGTATTGGTAGTAGTGATGGTGGTCATGTAGTATCAGTGGTGTCGGTAGCAGTGATGGTGGTCATGTAGTGTTAGTGGTATTGGTAGTAGTGATGGTGGTCATGTAGTGTCAGTGGTGTTGGTAGTAGTGATGGTAGTCATGTAGTATCAGTGGTATTGGTAGTAGTGACGGTGGTCATGTAGTATCAGTGGTATTGGTAGTAGTGATGGTGGTCATGTAGTGTTAGTGGTATTGGTAGTAGTGATGGTGGTCATGTAGTGTCAGTGGTGTTGGTAGTAGTGATGGTGGTCATGTAGTATCAGTGGTATTGGTAGTAGTGATGGTGGTCATGTAGTGTTAGTGGTATTGGTAGTAGTGATGGTGGTCATGTAGTGTCAGTGGTGTTGGTAGTAGTGATGGTGGTCATGTAGTATCGGTGGTATTGGTAGTAGTGATGGTGGTCATGTAGTGTCAGTGGTGTTGGTAGTAGTGATGGTAGTCATGTAGTATCAGTGGTATTGGTAGTAGTGATGGTGGTCATGTAGTATCAGTGGTATTGGTAGTAGTGATGGTGGTCATGTAGTATCAGTGGTATTGGTAGTAGTGATGGTGGTCATGTAGTGTCAGTGGTGTTGGTAGTAGTGATGGTGGTCATGTAGTGTCAGTGGTGTTGGTAGTAGTGATGGTAGTCATGTAGTGTCAGTGGTATTGGTAGTAGTGACGGTGGTCATGTAGTATCAGTGGTATCGGTAGTAGTGACGGTGGTCATGTAGTGTCAGTGGTATTGGTAGTAGTGATGGTGGTCATGTAGTATCAGTGGTATTGGTAGTAGTGACGGTGGTCATGTAGTGTCAGTGGTATTGGTAGTAGTGACGGTGGTCATGTAGTGTCAGGTGTTGGTAGTAGTGATGGTGGTCATGTAGTGTCAGTGGTGTTGGTAGTAGTGATGGTAGTCATGTAGTATCAGTGGTATTGGTAGTAGTGACGGTGGTCATGTAGTATCAGTGGTATCGGTAGTAGTGACGGTGGTCATGTAGTATCGGTGGTATTGGTAGTAGTGACGGTGGTCATGTAGTGTCAGTGGTATTGGTAGTAGTGACGGTGGTCATGTAGTGTTAGTGGTATTGGTAGTAGTGACGGTGGTCATGTAGTGTCAGTGGTATTGGTAGTGACGGTGGTCATGTAGTATCAGTGGTATTGGTAGTAGTGACGGTGGTCATGTAGTGTTAGTGGTATTGGTAGTGACGGTGGTCATGTAGTATCGGTGGTATTGGTAGTAGTGACGGTGGTCATGTAGTGTCAGTGGTATTGGTAGTAGTGACGGTGGTCATGTAGTGTCAGTGGTATCGGTAGTAGTGACGGTGGTCATGTAGTATCGGTGGTATTGGTAGTAGTGATGGTGGTCATGTAGTGTCAGTGGTATCGGTAGCAGTGACGGTGGTCATGTAGTGTCAGTGGTATTGGTAGTAGTGACGGTGGTCATGTAGTGTTAGTGGTATTGGTAGTAGTGACGGTGGTCATGTAGTGTCAGTGGTATTGGTAGTGACGGTGGTCATGTAGTATCAGTGGTATTGGTAGTAGTGACGGTGGTCATGTAGTGTTAGTGGTATTGGTAGTGACGGTGGTCATGTAGTATCGGTGGTATTGGTAGTAGTGACGGTGGTCATGTAGTATCAGTGGTATTGGTAGTAGTGACGGTGGTCATGTAGTGTCAGTGGTATTGGTAGTAGTGACGGTGGTCATGTAGTGTCAGTGGTATCGGTAGTAGTGACGGTGGTCATGTAGTATCGGTGGTATTGGTAGTGACGGTGGTCATGTAGTGTCAGTGGTATTGGTAGTAGTGACGGTGGTCATGTAGTGTCAGTGGTATTGGTAGTAGTGACGGTGGTCATGTAGTGTCAGTGGTATCGGTAGTAGTGACGGTGGTCATGTAGTATCGGTGGTATCGGTAGTAGTGACGGTGGTCATGTAGTATCGGTGGTATCGGTAGTAGTGACGGTGGTCATGTAGTATCGGTGGTATTGGTAGTGACGGTGGTCATGTAGTGTCAGTGGTATCGGTAGTAGTGACGGTGGTCATGTAGTATCAGTGGTATTGGTAGTGACGGTGGTCATGTAGTGTCAGTGGTATTGGTAGTAGTGACGGTGGTCATGTAGTGTCAGTGGTATTGGTAGTAGTGACGGTGGTCATGTAGTGTTAGTGGTATTGGTAGTAGTGACGGTGGTCATGTAGTGTCAGTGGTATTGGTAGTGACGGTGGTCATGTAGTATCAGTGGTATTGGTAGTAGTGACGGTGGTCATGTAGTGTTAGTGGTATTGGTAGTGACGGTGGTCATGTAGTATCGGTGGTATTGGTAGTAGTGACGGTGGTCATGTAGTGTCAGTGGTATTGGTAGTAGTGACGGTGGTCATGTAGTGTCAGTGGTATCGGTAGTAGTGACGGTGGTCATGTAGTATCGGTGGTATTGGTAGTAGTGATGGTGGTCATGTAGTGTCAGTGGTATTGGTAGTAGTGACGGTGGTCATGTAGTATCGGTGGTATTGGTAGTAGTGATGGTGGTCATGTAGTATCAGTGGTATTGGTAGTAGTGACGGTGGTCATGTAGAATTAGTGGTATTGGTAGTAGTCACGGTGGTCATGTAGTGTTAGTGGTATCGGTAGTAGTGACGGTGGTCATGTAGAATTAGTGGTATTGTTAGTAGTCATGTTGGTCATGTAGTGTCAGTGGTATTGGTAGTAGTGACGGTGGTCATGTAGTATCGGTGGTATTGGTAGTAGTGATGGTGGTCATGTAGTGTCAGTGGTATTGGTAGTAGTCACGGTGGTCATGTAGTGTCAGTGGTATTGGTAGTAGTGACGGTGGTCATGTAGTGTCAGTGGTATTGGTAGTAGTGACGGTGGTCATGTAGTGTCAGTGGTATCGGTAGTAGTGACGGTGGTCATGTAGTATCGGTGGTATTGGTAGTAGTGATGGTGGTCATGTAGTATCAGTGGTATTGGTAGTAGTGACGGTGGTCATGTAGAATTAGTGGTATCGGTAGTAGTGATGGTGGTCATGTAGAATTAGTGGTATAGGTAGTAGTGACGGTGGTCATGTAGAATTAGTGGTATTGTTAGTAGTCATGTTGGTCATGTAGAATTAGTGGTATAGGTAGTAGTCATAATGAACGTAGCAACTGTAGTATTAATAGTAGTCGTGCCCGGCTGGCATGGCTCAGTGGTTGAGCGTTGACCTATGAACCAGGTGGTCACAGTTCAAATCCCGGTCAGGGCACATGCCCAGGTTGTGGGCTCGATCCCCAGTGGGGGGCGTGCAGGAGGCAGCCAATCCATGATTCTCTCTCGTCATCAATGCATCTCTCTCTCCCTCTCCCTTCCTCTCTGATGCAAATATATTTTTTAAAAACAGTGGTTGTGATGGTGACACTAGCAATGGTGGCGGCGGCAGCACCAGGACAGCCGGGGTGGCAGCAACAGCAGCGGCAGCATCACGGGCAGCAGGAGTCGCAGGCGGCATAACCGGGGTGGCAGCGCCAGGACAGCCGGGGTGGCAGCAGGAGTTGCAGGCGGCATAACCGGGGCGGCAGCGCCAGGACAGCCGGGGTGGCAGCAGGAGTCGCAGGCGGCATAACCGGGGCGGCAGCGCCAGGACAGCCGGGGTGGCAGCAGGAGTCGCAGGCGGCATAACCGCGGCGGCAGCGCCAGGACAGCCGGGGTGGCAGCAGGAGTCGCAGGCGGCATAACCGCGGCGGCAGCGCCAGGGTGCGAACAGCTCCCGCAGAGGCACCGCCCGCAGCAGCGCGGCTTCGTTACCTGAACACCTTCTGCGGTGCGTCTTGTGAAGGTTAAAGGTGCTGCTTACCTGCCCCCACCCAGCAGGTGAGCTGGGGGAGGCCACTTCCCCTCGTGTCCGCGGAACGTCAGCCTGGTGCCCGACGAAGCAGGTGTCACGCAGACTTCTTGGCTATCGAACGAAAAAATGCCTAACGATCGTTTCAAGCTGAAGAAAGAGCTGCCCAGAGAGCCCGCGTGCTCCGCGGTCCGCGTGCGTCCCGCAGCAAGTGTGCAGATCACCTTGGAACCGGGGCGACGCCCGCAGAGGGAACATCCCAGCCGCGTGGGCTCTCCGCCGGGGCCACGCGGTTAAAAGGTCCCGCTGCACAGTCCTGAACAAGGATCCAGATGCTGCCAGCAGTGCGGGCGGCGGGCGGGCGGCGGCTACACACGCGGGCACTCCCTGCGCGGGGGGAAGTGGCGGGTCGTGAGCCCGGGTGGCCAGGGCTTACTGAGGGGAGAGGGACACAGGGGAGAGGACGGGCGCTGTCGAACGAGAGCCGTCCTCTATAAATTCACCTTCCATCTCCGTGCATCGTCATGGTGCCTGTCACAATTTCACAAATTTTTCTCTGATGAAAGACGTTCATTCCAAGAGTAAATAGTTTTTATTTCTAGTCTGAAGGGAAATGGAGAAGACAGTGACGCAATGCTGTCTGGAACGTTCGAGAACTCTCAGGAGAAGAAGCAAAGGCCCTCCCCCCGTACCACAGGGACAGAGAGCAGACGGGGAGGGGGGGGAGGGGGAGGAGGGGGGAGGGGGGGCGTGACATAGGCACCGCTCTCTCCGGAGAGGCCTGAGCAGCCGCGGGGCCGCGCGCCTCGGAGGACACAGGACGGAGCGTCCAGTCGCTGAAGGGTCTGGATGGGGCTGGACACGGGTTTGCCTGAAATGAACGACTTCTCGGCAGCCACACTAGCAGACTCCGTCCGAGTTGTCGGTTGAGCATCGATGTCCTCTGGCCCAGGGTCCCTCGCGGCCTCCGGGCTTCTCCTGGCGCCACCCTCACCCCAGCCGGGCTTGGCAGCGGAACGCACCTCCCTCTGCAGACGGTCTCCTCTGCTCTCCTGGAACTCCGTGTCGTCGGGGACACTGTCGTTGAGGTGAGTTGGCATCCAAGTGTCCTTCAGCTTCGGGGACTCCTGGCTCCTGTGGGGCCTGGGAGACTTTCATTTCCCCGTTCGGTGCGGTGCCGGCCAGTGGCTGGTGTCAGGGCCAAGGGCCCCAGTGGAATCGCTGTGACAGGCGTTCTTAGCTCAGCACCAGGTGACACTGGCCTCCCATGGCTCAAGGCAAGCACAGAGGCAAGAGGGGAGCGTTTCTTTGAGACCCTCCTTCCTCCCTCCTTCCGCGGCTGGGCCTGCCAAGGACACCCCCAGCGGTGGCAGCCACACGCCGTCCTGGGAACTCGCCAGGAGGAGGGATGCGGCTCTGGGAGGCCCTCGTTTGCAGTTACATCGCATCCCTCTCACTGTGCACCTCCGTTATAGAAAGACATTTCACACGCCAGTGACAAACACGCAGACATCCAAATGCAGAAAAAGGCTAAGAAGCTTCTCAAATCAGGACGTCTACTTGTGCGATAAATATGCAAAATGCTCTTAGTCTCTTCATCAAAGACACGCGGGCCTACACTGCAGCAGGCGGCTACTGCATCCTCCTGAGGAAAACGCAGATCCGAGGCTGGCCCTAGCAAGAGGCGGCAAGGGTGTGGGACAGCGGGCCACTCAGACGCTGTGGCTGTGAGGGCACCACTGCACGGAACTCGGGGACTCTACCTAGCAGTGCCCACCGAGACTCAACATGCACCCCGAGACCCGGAGGGCAATCCACCGGCGACATGTGGAGAGCAGACTGTTGTGCAGCTATAGACCTCTCCAGGAATGTCCCAGCAGCATTACTGATGACAGCTGACAATTACAATACAGCCCAGGCAGCCACCACCGAGCGGATGAGCAGACAAGGGAGCTGGTCCATGTATAAAGCCTGAAGCAGGGAGAACGCACCACCGCTGCGTGCAGCAGGAGGAGGCCCCAACAAGTCAGAGCATGAACGACACCACTGCGTCCTGAGTGGGTCTCTTCACAGAGGCGCCATGACAGGCAAGCTGACCTGCAGTTGTCACGCGCAGGGCAGGGGTGACCTTTGGCGTGATGACGGGGATTGGCAGCTGCCCAGGGACATGTCAGGGTGCTGGTCATGGTGTCTTGCTTCCCTCGGACTCTGGCTAAGCACAGGGAGTCCCTTTGTGGAAATTCGTTGACCTACCCAGTGTCGATCTGTGCACTTGTCTGCATGTCATCACTGAATAAAACGTTGTTAGAATATATTATTCGGTTGAAAAGTTCTTATAACCTTTGCCTTCTTCAGGCCACTTTTACTTTACTCAACACTGAAAAATTCTGAAATTCAGACTGACTGCCTTAAGTTCCAGGAAAGCAGAGGAGACCGAGTCTGGAGAAGGTGGTGCGTTCCAGCTGCAAAGCCCAGCTGGTGTGAGGGTGGCGCCCAGAGAAGCAGGAGGCCGCGAGGGCCCCTGAGCCAGAGGACATCGACGTTCCCTCAGCAACTAGACGGAGGGAACTGCATCATTGTGGCTGCCAAGAAGCCGTTCATTTCAGGCAAAACTGTTTTCCACCCACACACGCAACTCACCAAGTCGCAGGCACATACCAAGTCACAGGCACATACCAAGTCACAGGCACATACCAAGTCGCAGGCACATACCAAGTCACAGGCACATGCCAAGTCACAGGCACATACCAAGTCACGGACACATACCAAGTCACAGGCACATACCAAGTCGCAGGCACATACCAAGTCACAGGCCCATACCAAGTCACGGACACATACCAAGTCACAGGCACATACCAAGTCGCAGGCACATACCAAGTCACAGGCCCATACCAAGTCACGGACACATACCAAGTCACAGGCACATACCAAGTCACAGGCCCATACCAAGTCACGGACACATACCAAGTCACAGGCCCATACCAAGTCACGGACACATACCAAGTCACAGGCACATACCAAGTCACGGACACATACCAAGTCACAGGCACATACCAAGTCACAGGCACATACCAAGTCGCAGGCACATACCAAGTCGCAGGCACATACCAAGTCACAGGCCCATACCAAGTCACGGACACATACCAAGTCACAGGCACATACCAAGTCACAGGCACATACCAAGTCACAGACACATACCAAGTCACAGGCACATACCAAGTCGCGGGCACATACCAAGTCACTGATCTTAGAATCTGTTTCTGCATTTACATTGTATCACCGTATAGGGCAGTGATGGTAAACCTATGACACGTGTGTCAGAGGTGACACATGAACTCATTTTTTTGGTTGATTTTTCTTTGTTAAATGGCATTTAAATATATAAAATAAATATCAAAAATACAAGTCTTTGTTTTACTATGGTTGTAAATATCAAAAAATTTCTATATGTGACACAGCACCAGAGTTAAGTTAGGGTTTTTCAAAATGCTGACATGCTGAGCTCAAAAGGTTCGCCATCACTGGTCTAGGATATCTTACTTCTTGAAGTTATTCTCTCTTGTACCGAGATTTCAGAGTTTATTGCCTTTTTTATTACATCCTTACTGGAGGATGTATTTTTTTTAAAATATATTTTATTGATTTTTCACAGAGTGGAAGGGACAGGGATAGAGAGTTAGAAACATCAATGAGAGAGGAACATCGATCAGCTGCCTCCTGCACACCTCCAACTGGGGATGTGCCCGCAACCAAGGTACATGCCCTTGGCCAGAATCGAACCTGGGACCCCTCAGTCCGTAGGCCGACACTCTACCCACCGAGCCAAACCGGTTAGGGCTGGAGGATGTATTTTTTATTGATTCTAGAAAGGGAAAATGGGGAGAGAGAGACAGAGAGAGGGAGAGAGAAACATCGATGTGAGAGAGAAGCATCCATTGGCTGCCTCCTGTACGCGCCCTGACAGGGGATCGAACCTGCAACCTGGGTATTTTCCCTGACTGTTTAAACCTCCTGAGAGCCATCACAATAGTTCACCGCAGCTCACACAGAGACAAGGCTCCTAGCAAAACCCAATATATTGTTTTGGCATTGAAACCGAGTTGACAGACATTTGCTTAAAAAATGTCTCCGTTCTCCACGTCCTTAGCACCCCTCCCCATGAAGACGTGCTGCCCGCCATGGGATGTGGTTTCTGCAGCCAGTGGTCTCTACAAGAAGCTGCCACACTGGCTTGTTCATTCTAGAGCCACCATTTTGAAATAATTCCCCTTTGAGCTCTAATTCAGTAACAACATTTGGAGAGGCTTCTTTGGAAACAACAACAACAAAACAGCCCAAAACCAAGACACATGAACCGCAGAGGAAATGAGAACCGCGTTACCTGACAGGAAGCCTGGCTCCTGTTTCATATGGACGCACGTGTGTTCGCATTTAGATTCTACATGGCCTGTCTCTATCCATCTGTCTATCTATCACCTTCTTCCCCACCCATCTATTGCGGATCTTGTACGGACGTCAACTCCTCATTCGCCAGAGCCCTGACGACAGCTGGGTGTGCGTTCTAGGAAGGTTCCTGAGCCAGCCTGTCCGGGTTTTCATTTCTCCCCTGACGGGCTCCGCTCTCACTGCCGGTCCCACACCTGCTTCCTCCACACACCTGCCTGCTCCTTGGCAGACAGTCATCAGCCTTGGGGGGGGGGGGGGTGGAGAGTGGCTGGAGACCTCCCCTCACCTGCACGGTCCACAGGTTTGCTTCCCTGGAATAGGGGCTTCCTGAAGACTACAGGGCTCTCTATTTCCAACTATTTCTTCCACCCCCTCCCCCTGCCCCCGACGCTGACACACTCCTGCTTTCTAAGGTAGAGCAGGGCGTATTCCTCATAAAGAGCTCCAAACCGTGCCCCAATCACATCTCCTGCTTCCAACAGCCACCTAGCTCTCTTCCCATCCATTCCCCCAGAGGCTAGCCACCTGGGTTTGCTGTGTAGCTGTTCCCTGGAGCTCTTCACGCAGACCAGACCCGGGGCACGTGCTACCCCAGCGGCTAAGGATATTCTTGCAAAAAACTAGGACCAGGTCCCTCCTGCTCTGCAGCTCCGCTCACCTCCGGCCTCAGGGCACCCCCGACTGCCTGTGGGCCTGGAGCTCCCAGAACTAGTCTTCCGCCTCTGACTCTGACCCCCCACCCCCTGACCAGCAAAGCCCACGTGGTTTCCTATAAAATTCCGTTCAATCCTTTTTCAGTGATTACATGAGTAAGTACTTCCCATACCGTGGGGTTTATCAGTTTAATAACCTACCTTTAAAAATATGGGTAGGTCATATCGTACGGCTGCTCCTCTCACTGTGACATCCTTGACCTTTGCTGGTTACATAGACAAATACTAACACAACCGCATTTTCAAAACTGACCTTTACCAACATGTCCTATGGAATGATGGGACCGTTTTGAGTTATCGACGTTTAACGAAAGGGGAGAGTGGTGGAGCTATAAGGAGAGGCCGCCCTCCTGCAGAAAAGAATTAGAAAATACAGACAAAATAGGGTTTGTTTTGAAAGACCAAAGCCCGGAGGACGACCAAAACCAGGGGAACTGGAGCAGAGTCCACCCTTGAAAGATGGAAAGACCAACAGCAAAATCTGTGAGCTTTTTTACCGGAAGGTCCTCCCCAGTCCACGCAGCTCACGCGGCAGAAAGCCCCCGCCTTCCTGCTGGCCGGGCCGGGGCTGGACGGCACAGAGGACAGGGCAGCTGCGGGGGGGGGGGGAGGGGGCGGTCCTCGGAGGGAGGGACGGAGAGGGGGACGCCTGCTCTTCCCTCTGGGTGACAGAGCCCTGTGAGCCCCTTGAGAGGACAGCAGCGGGAGGTTGAGATAACAGAGCAGATGTCAGCTCTGCCACGTCGGGGGAGACAGAGTTTGGATTTGAATCCAGACCAGTTACCTACCATGAGGACAAGAGTCAGCGCTCTTCAGAGACAGAACAGAACCTCTACGCTCTACAACGTACGTTATGGCCCAAACACAGTGAAAGGCCACGAGGTACCTGAAGAATAGGAACACGGAGCAAAATTGAAGAGAAAAAAATGTATGAAAAGTCACAGATGACCTAGGTGTTGCCATTGGCAGACAAGATTGTTAAAGCAACAACCACAATATCGTCAGGGACTCAAGGAACGCATTCTTATCATGAATTAACAGGTGGGTCATCTCGGGGGAGACATGGGAGCTGATAAAAATGCAGCCCCCACGGAAGCCTGCACACAGATGTTTGTAGCAGATTTGTTTTTAACTGACAAAACTTGGAAACAACCAAGATTTCCTTGGAGAACAGATCAACTATGTCCCATCCAGATAACAGAATATTAATTGACACTAAAAAGGAATGAGCTATCGAGCCATGGGAAGACATGAGGGGACATAAATGCATATGGCTAGGTGGAGGGAGCCCGTCTGGAAAGGCTACCTACTGTACAGTTCCAACTGTATGAGCTCTGGAAACGGGAAAACTCCGTGGTTGCCAGGAGTTGGGGAAGGGGAGGAGGGGCGAGTAGGTGGCACAGGGGGGTCTCAGGGCAGAGGAACTGCTCTGAATGATACCATAAAGGTGGATACATGTCATCACTCATTCGTCCAAACCCATAGAACGTACAAAACCTCATGGAGAGTGTGGACTTCAGTGACTATGATGCGTCAATGGAGGCTCATGAGTTGCCACAAACGTTCCCCGTCCCTGGCGGATGTTGACAATGGGAGGTTTGCATGCCTGCGGGCAAGGTGCCTAGGGGAAATCCTCATACCTTCCCCTCAGTTTTTCTGTGTCTCATATGAGTAAGGAGGACATTGTGCGAGAAGATGGTGAGAGGCAGGCAGAAACACACGATGGGACTAAAATCATGTTTAATAGGGTAAGCCCGTGGTCGGCAAACTGCGGCTCGCGAGCCACATGCGGCTCTTTGGCCCCTTGAGTGTGGCTCTTCCTAAGCCTTAGGAGGACCCTAATGAAGTTAATAACAATGTACCTACCTATATAGTTTAAGTTTAAAAAATGTGGCTCTCAAAAGAAATTTCCATCGTCGTACTATTGATATTTAGCTCTGTTGACTGATGAGTTTGCCGGCCACTGGGGTAAGCTTCTCACACAGGAGCAGCGGAGAGATGCCGGGACTCCCAGGCTCAGCCGGCGGCTCAGCGGCTCACAGGGCAGCAACAACATAGCTATTAAACATCTCCACTGCGGATCCGAAGTACCCGCCTACCACCCAGAAGCTTACACGCCAAGCTGGATAAGTAAGACACACCCACAGGTGGGATCAAGTGGCATGCGGCCCGGGCCATGGGACGGGAGTAGTGAGTCTTGGCCCGGTGTGGACCACCTCCCTGTGCGATGGCTTCCCCGGTCACTGTACCGCTCTGTGCGCAAGTTCCCTGTCACTGAGCAGGGACGTGGAGATAATTCAGGGCGTTGTCTTTAACACGGCCAGGCACGCAGGGCAACAGTCAATACGTGCAGCCATTCTCATCATTACTGGTGGTTTGGGGGAAATCACGTCCTCCCTGGGTACTAGTTGGCTCATGTATAAAGCGGCAAGATGGGACAGAAACAGCGCACGCCCCCATTGATCCTGACAATCCATGAATGATGCAATGAGGAGAAAATCTACTTGCGAGCGGGGAGGGCTCCCGCGGCGGCATTCCAACAAGACTGCTTGGCGGCACGATGCCCGCTGTTGAGTGTGTTTCCCTGGTGGGGGGCGGGGGGGGGCTGAGGTTTGCTTCACATTCCAGGACTTTCCTCACCACAGCATGCAGAGAAGTTGGGTGGAGACACGGAGGCTAAAGCAAATGAATTAGGAGACAACTGCAATCCTTCAGACGCAGGAGAATAAAGGTCTGAGCTAAGGCAGGGGAGACGGGCATGGGAGACAAGGCGGACGAGAGAGTCCAAGCTACAGGGTCCTCAGAGCGGCTGAGCAAGGACACACAAGGAGCCCCCAGGCCACCCCCTGCAGTGGGCACGGGGACCCCGCCAGAGCATGGGCCCGCTTCATGGGTGTGTAGACAAGATTGCCTCGCCCTAAGTTTCCGCATGGATGACGAACAACAGTGAGCATGTCTTCGCCCGGTCCCTTTCTTGTCTGAAATCCACCACGATCAACATCACAGCTGCGTCTGCACAAAGCAGGAGCGGCCTGGCTTCAAAGGGGAGCAGCTGAGAAGGAACAAACAAGCAGACAGATCTGAGGCCTCATCTCCGGAGAAGGACTCTCAGCCACGGCTCTCCCTCCACTGCTTCCTGCCCATTGCAAGCCCCGCAGTGGGCTGCTCCCTCAGGGAGGGGGGGTGCCTGGAGGGAGGGCTCCCTCTTCCTCCGGGCGCCCCTCCCCCTGCACAAGCAGACAAGACCCAGAGGTCATGCTAATGTCCCCAAAGAAAAACATTGCCTGGGGGCGCAATCGGTGGAGAAGTGGAAGGTTTGGAGGCCGAAGGTCAGGCTTTCTGGAGGACTGTGCTGCTTCTCAAAGGTCACCGGGAATGGAATCAGACTCCCCCGCGGCCCCTCTCGCGTGGGGTAATCAGTGCTGCATCCCCGGAGAATGTGGACTCGGTGCTCCCTGGCGTGTGGGTGGCACAAAAGCGAGCAAATTGTAAAGTCTGACCGCGGAGGGGGCATCAGAGCTGCAGGTCCCACTGGCACCCACACTCCCCTCCATGGCCGGCTCTCCCAGCCACAGCGGAGAGATGAGTTCAACCTGGAGCTGCCTTCTTCCTGAAGGAAAAGAGGGAGCCAGCGGGAAGGAGTCAGGTGGGGTCCGCTGAGTAAAACAGCGGAAACAGGGGCGGGGCTCCGTGCTATAGCCTGGGGTGGGGAACCTTTTCTCCATCAGCGGCCATTGGATATTATTTATAACACATTTGCCGGCCACACAAAGTAATCAAGTTAAACACGAGCCTGCTCTATCTGGTCAAACATTTAATTGTCTCACCCGAATGCCTTGGCAGAGCCAGACCACATGACTCATGGGCCTTCTACGCCCGCAGGCCCGAGGTTGCCCACCCTGGGGACCAAGCTCGCCTCCCCTGCTCCTCCGCGCCTCCTGCCTCCTCCCAGCCGACGGTCCACGCCAAGACCCGGCTCCAGTGACTAACAGGGAGTCGGTAGAGATGCAGTAACCTGAACCCCACTAACCTTGGGGAACAGTTCTCACTTCTGGAACCCGGTCTCCAAGCTGAAGGAGACCCTAGCAGTTCAGTCCCCTCCTCTCACGTTTAACGCGCGGCCAGGAGGCTGGCTGTGGGGCTCACAGACCAAGGAGGCATCTCGCTGCCCGAGGAGCCGCCCCCCACCTGAGGGCAGGGGGACCTGGGCGCCTACAAGCGTCGGACACGCCCACTTGTTCCCGAGGGGAGGAAGTTTGATATTTCTCACCTAAAAGTACCGTCTAGTGCTCACACCCTTTGGCCAGAAATGCCGCCGCAGGAATTTGCCCTAAATCCCTCAGCTCACCAGCTCCGTGAGGACGTGTCCAGCCCGGGAGGGAGTCTGGGCCTGGCACGTGTGGCTTGTCACCGAGCCCGAAAGATGCCGCCCTCAGCCACCGCCCCCCCCCCCCCCCCTCCGTCTCTAGGCAGCCGCCTCCCCGAGGTTTGAGAAGGGGAGGGAAGAAGGGGCTGGTGTGGCCTGAGAGGAGGTGCGGATTACATTCCCAGCCCCTTCCGGACCCTTCTCCTCCCCTCCCCTCCTCCCCCCACCCCCCCCACCCCCCAAGAACCCAGGGAGCGTGAGAGGCCGCTGCCCTGTGGAGCCTGTGCCTGGCGCCCAGCACCGAGCCTCACATCGCCGTCCAGCCAGGCCTGGCGTTTGTCTAAACTTCCAGTTCAGTGCGAGCCCCACACTGAAGGCGGAGAGGCTACAAGCTCTTCAGGGACGGTCCCCACAGACCAGACCCAGAGCCTGGGCACGGTGTCCTGCGGCCCGGGAGGCGGGCATCGTGGCGGAATTGTCCCGGATGCCCTCTGGCTGCTGCGAATGCCGGCCCTCCTCCCTCCGGCACGCACCCACCTCCTCCTTCAGAGCGGACGGAAAAGCACCTGTGAGGCTTCAGCAGGGCGCCCACCGCCAAGGAATCCGGGCCCAGGAAGAGCCGGGCGGATGGAGGGATTTCTCAGGAGGTGACAGCGCAGGGGCCTGGTGTGAACTCCTCGAAAGAGGAGAGTGTGAGTCCTCCCCCCACCCCCAGGGCCAGGGCGAGGGGAGCTGCCAGGAACTGGGGGGCAGGAGGGAGGACTCTTTGTGAGAGAGAAACGTTTGCTGAATTACCAGCAGAATGTCCGGGTCCTCTGCCCTTAGGTCAGGAAAACACATCCTACTGCCATTCGCGGAGCAGTGGCCACAGGTGAGGCACGAAGATCCGGGGAAAGGGATAGGAATGGGGGCGGGGGGAGCATATCCACATGGAACACACTCCCCTAAAAGCTTGTCAGGACGCAGTTCCTCTCGCGGAGCTGGGGTGAGAGGTTAAAGCGATAGTGGCTGCTTAGTTGGACTAAAAAGCTTTCCATTAACACTGTCCATAAATTTTAATGCTTCAAATGAGGACGCTTTAAGGTTATCCAAGAAAATCATAATGGTAACTGTCGTCTTCGCAGCATAAATTTCCTGCTGTAAAAAAATGAAAGGACTCACGTCCACTCACCAGGCAGCGTGGCCTGCACGCGCTCCGTGCGGGTTCCGGGGGTTGGGGTGTTAGGGACGCTTCTGCGATTCGGGACAGGGTGCCCCCACACGGGGCAGCTCCCGCTTCCTCGCTGCGATCCCAGTGCAGGGGCGAGTGGAATCCACCGTCTGTCCCTGCACCTGAACTCTCCGCCCCAAACCACAGCACCTGTCAGTCACACCAGGCCTCGCTAATGGAGCAAAAACAAGCTTCGAGGAGTGAAGACTGAGAGAAAGAGCTTCCCACAAGGGCAGAGAGGGTGGGTTTTAGCTTCACCTTCTATGGGAGGCTCACATCCCCCCCGCCCCTAAATCTAAACAGTAACAGCCTTGCTCCCTCTGCCAGGAAGCCGCCCAGGAATCTGGGTGAGTATGTGCACCGTCGTCTCCAACGCGGAGGCAAACATTTCGGCGGTCCCTCTGGTGATCAGGAAGTCTCCGCTCAGCACTCTTCTTGGCAATTCGATTGGGGGCGTCTGGGTCTGCTTTCTTCTTGCTTTGGGACACGACACATGCGTTCACGGCCTGTGGCCCAGAGCCTGGGCCTTAGCTTAGAGTCAGGGGGACCTGGGTTTGGTCCCATCACTGTCATTTCCTGGTTTATGATCTCGGGGAGCTGACTGAACCTTGTTGTATCTCAATGTCCTCATCTGGAAAATGGGGATAATAATTCTAACACTTCAGGAGGGCGGAGACTGAGTGTTCCTTGTTTACTCGTGTACTTCCTGTAGCTACAGAAAGAAAAATAGGCTCCAACTACGTGTAGAATGAATGGCTAAATTCTAAGGGTTAACTGAGGAAAGGCGAGTCAGTCCCTAAGCACCCTGAGCCTCCGTAGTAATTACTCGGTGAATGTTGGGTGTCACAGTTACTAAGTTAGACAGTGAATGACTAAATGTATGTGTTCATTACTTACAGGACAGGTGGTCTAGTTTCCTGAGAGGAGCGACTTTTACCCACTGAAAAGGTCAGGGACTAAGCATCTATCTCAAGGAATTTAGAAAAACAAAAAATATGCACAACCCAGGGAGAGAGAGGAAAATGAATGGCTTGGTGACTGAGCAGGGCCGGGAGGGGCCATGGGCATTTAAATTCTTGGGCCTGGGTTATGGTTACACATACATCCCCTTTATGATAATTTGTTCAGCTGTAGATTTTGGTCCTATATGCTTTTTAGTATGTAAGTTATGTTCTTAGAATAAAAATGTTTTAAACATTTGTATCTGCAAGGAAACAAATAGAGATGATGGTTATTTAGACCAGTGTAGTGAAAAGAAGAAAAGAATTAGGCAGAATCAATAGATATTAAAGAAGTAAAATGGGTTGGACGTGGAGAGGGTGAAGCACTGGATTCTAGAATGTGTTTGTTTGTTGTTTTTTTCTTTAACTATATTTTCATTGATTTCAGAAAGGAAAGGAGAGGAACAGAGAGAGAAAATCATCAATGATGTGAATCATTGATCAGCTGCCTCATGCAGGCCCCCCCACTGGGGATTGAGCCCACAACTGGGCATGTGCCCTCACCTGGAATCAAACTGTGAGCTCCTTGTTCATAGATCAACGCTCAACCACTGAGCCATGCCGGCCAGGCTGTTTGTTTTCCAGAAGGAAACTGGAAGAGGAGGAGTTTGGGACCTACCGGTTTAGGGAGTCTGTGGGCTGTTCTCCAATGGGCACGTCCACTCGGCGGTCAGGTATCTGTGTCTTGCTCTCAGGTGAGAGGCCTCAGGACATGGGAGATTGGAGACTCATCAGGACAGTGCAGACGGTCTTGGAGGCCAAGGAGTCGGAGGAGGAAGTAAAGAGAAGGTCAGATGGTACCTGGAGGTGCACCTGTAATCCAGAGAGAGACAGAGGAAATCAAGACCCCGCAGACACTTCCAGGCATGCAGGAGGAAACCAGGAAAGCGTGGCCACAGAAGGGAGTGACTCGGGGATTTAAAATGGCCCCGGTGTTTGGTGCTGCCCAGACGGAAAGAAGGTCAGGATGGAGAGCATGCTGTGTCACCGATGCTGGGGAGGAGGCCCCAGAGAGGGACAACTCTTCCGTCCTGCCGGAGGACACAGAGGGAAGTGTGGACGCAGGCAAGTACGTCCATGGAGTGGCAGGAAGACGAGGTCATTCTAACGGCCTCTCGTTTCTCTGTGAGGTGGGAGGGAATGATATCGAAAGGAATGCCAGCGGAGGGGAGAGGCCATAGAGGATTCAAGGCCCAAAGAAAACGGGAGAAAAGGAGAAATTGGAGAAACGTGGGAAGACGAGGCATCCTGTGGGCAGGTTCTAGACCAACTGGCTCAGGGGTGAACTTCACGGAAGGAGCTCTATTTCAGACACTTCTGTGTGAAATTACTACGCTTTTCATCTTCTGGATGTCATTTCTGAATCTAAGATTCTTCTTTTGATGTGTCTGGATCTCGCGCTTGTTTTCACCTTTGGCAGGGTCTTTGATTCTAGAAGCCGTTGAGCACCATGTGAAAGTGACATGTACAAGACTCCCTACTGCAACGTGGACATGATTGTTTGTGTCGGTGGTGACCCTAGCAACACACAGGAAGGAAAAATACTCATCACATTACATTGCTGAAATGCCGTTCCCGACACACCTAAATCATTCTGAAAAGCGCTCCATGCTCAAGTCAGTTGTAGACCTGGTTCAAACCCCATGAGGGTCAGGCAGCACCAGCTTTCTGTTCTCTAGCATGGGGAGGTGACACCTACCTTCCGCAGTGTCTGTGAAGGGTTAAGATAAAGTCTTGAACAAAGATCAGTGATTAGGGATAGTGAACCCAGTAATTTATAGTTAGTTATTCACGTCGTCATCATCACTGTCATCACCGTCATCCTGGCTGACATACTACTTCCCAGGAATCTCGGTATAAACAGGTGTCAGTCATGTCAGCAACCAGCTGGGTGACCCCAAGGCAAATTACGTGACCTCTTTGGGCCTTTGAACTCAATAAGCTGGTTTGAGTGGGAAAACGCTAAGGATTGTCAAAGGCATAACATTGGTATTGCTTTGCATCCAGAATTCTTTAATATTTAATCAGTTGTTACTACTTTTGATGCCTGTCTTTCTAAACATAGAATTTTGACTACAAGCCAGTACAGATTCCCTTTTTCACCATTTTCCCAATTTATAATATAGTGACTTCATTGAAATCTGCACTTCTAGGTCACGCCCCACTTTGTTTTGTTTCTAATGTAAGTTTCTGCCTTTCTAAATGGGGTGGGGGGGAGCAGATTCTGTAACAGGCTAGTGTTCTCACAAACACAGACACAACACAAGAGAAGAAAATGTTTTCCCAAATCTGAAGCAGCTAATGTATGCATTTCTAGATTCGTTTCAGGAAAACCGACATGTTTTTAAACTAAAATACATGCTCCTGACTCTGAGGCAATTGCGCATTTAAATCTGCGCGGCTTATGGTGAATGTGGTTAAGCTGCTCAACGTATTGTTTTATCATTTTAAACAAGTAGAGCTTAAAGGGCAGATAAATCTATATGAACAATTTCATACCAACTTAACGTGATTTATTCGGAAGATGATACAAAAAGAATAAGCAGTTAACAAGACATTTTATAACTCCAAAGCCATCCGCATTAGTTAGGATTCTGAGACGTGCCTGATTCTGTGAAATCAGCCTGCAGCTTACGTCATTGCCGGATGTGAGATGCTTCGCG
This sequence comes from Myotis nattereri, assembly GCF_964212035.1. NCBI lineage: Eukaryota > Metazoa > Chordata > Mammalia > Chiroptera > Vespertilionidae > Myotis > Myotis nattereri. The sequence continues at coordinate 98,183,875 of NC_138081.1, read as the reverse complement.
GACGATCTACACGCAACACAGCAGGCAGTCCCCACGCTCAGTCCGTGCGGCCAGGGACACACCAGGCCGTCCCCACGCTCAGTCCGTGCGGCCGGGGACACAGCAGGCAGTCCCCACGCTCAGTCCGTGCGGCCAGGGACACAGCAGGCAGTCCCCACGCTCAGTCCGTGCGGCCAGGGACACACCAGGCCGTCCCCATGCTCAGTCCGTGCGGCCGGGGACACAGCAGTCAGTCCCCACGCTCAGTCCGTGCGGCCGGGGACACAGCAGGCAGTCCCCACGCTCAGTCCGTGCGGCCAGGGACACAGCAGGCAGTCCCCACGCTCAGTCCATGAGGCTGGGGACACAGCAGGCAGTCCCCACGCTCAGTCCGTGCGGCCGGGGACACAGCAGGCAGTCCCCACGCTCAGTCCAAGAGGCAGCGCTCAGCCCCACGTTCAGGGGCGGAGCTGACGCCCAGCAGGACCAGGTGCCTCGGAATGAGATTTGCATCTGAATCTTAACCGTTGCACCTCACAACCTGCCACCCTCCCCTCACACTTGGCATCTTAGAAACATATTTTCATGAGAGAGTGTTGAGCTCCCGGAAGAAAGTGGTGTCGCTGTGATCCGCTCCCCCAGGGACGTTGAACGCTGATCAGCCGCTTGCTCTGATGCGTGGTCATGAATCACCACTTCCTGCCGACAAGCACTTTGTGCCCCGAGACCTTGCCAAGCGCGACCCCCCAGGAGGGACGTGCTGAAGGGGAAGAGCAGAGCCTTCATCTCGCTAACGCGGGTGCGGGAGCCCGAGGGGTGGACGGCTTGATGGCGCGGCGTGCGCATCAGTCCCAGTGGTCCAGCTGGCTTTTGCCTTCCCCTTTTTCCACTTTATGGAACTTACTGGGGTGACGCTGGTTGAGACGGTAACCCCTGAGGACAGGAAGCACAGGTTTTATCTCCTTGCTTAGTGTCTGCAAGACCCCACTCCAGGGTGTCTTCAAATGGGGCCGCAGGGAAGTCTGTGTGCATGCACTCATTCGGTGCACGTGGTGGGAAATCAACCCAACGCTGCTGAAATGCATACACATAGGAAACATATAGAAACATGTTACGTGCATGCTTGTTAACATACATACATGCTTTTTATATAAGCGAGAAGCTGAGGGTAAGGGCTGTGCAGGCTACACCCTGACCCTGAGGCTGGGACACGCCCTCTCTGGGAACCCGTGTGAGCTCCTGTCGTGTGGCCCTTGTGGGATCTGGACCCAGGTCTGTAACTGACTTTAAAGCCTGGCCCTTTTCAGAAGTGTGACTGCATGTGTGTGGGAATGGCATTTCAGTCATGTAGTTACCTGGGTGAGGCCACTACCTCCCTGGTGAGACAGGCACTTCGGCAGCTTCTCCGCCTCCCCCAGGGCCCATCCAGAGAGCGAAGAGCCCCCTTCCGTGTGGTCCCCAGAACCGAAGTCCTGAGATTTGGGGGCCTCCTGGGCCAGGGAGGAAAGTGTGCCCTGTGGGTTGCTCAAGGCCCGTGGGAACGGGAGCCACGGAGGGCCCCCACGGGGCTGGGGGCCAGTGGACCTGGGAAGGCAGGCCTGTTGCTGAGGACGGTGAAGAGGCTCTGAGGGCCAGCGCAGCCCCGTGGGACGGGGGCTACAGGAGGGACACGGCCTGAGTGGGTAAGGAAGAGGCCTCATTACACCACCTCGCCCTCTGGTAGCGTCGGGATTGAAGGCGGGGGGGGGCGGGGGGGGGGCGGTGGAGGAAGGGACGTGTTAGGTTAGCGCAGCCCCTGTCCCTGGCCAGGACGCCCCCGGGGAACTTTCCACTCCAGGGAAGAACAGAGCCAACTAAAACCTGGAGGTTAATTCGTGGTTCTTTGAGGCAGAAATTCTGTCCTGAAGAAAATAAACAAACAACAAAGAAAGCGAATTAATTTGATTTGTTCAAATATGCAAAGACGAACAAGCAAGTCAGAGAGAGCAATGGACGGGCCGGGACTGAGCCGCCCAGGACGCCCGCTCCTGGCCACCCCTTGCCTGTCCACGACTGAACGTGGGGAGCGGCAGTTTCCTCGCCGCCTGGCCCCTAAGACTTCCAAAGCGATGCAGTCTCCAAATTCCCCGACGCCCTGTCCTTCCGAACATGAACTTCTTCACCCGCAAAGACGCCCTTTGCACCCACGGAACGCACCCATGGACTGAACCCATGGAACGCACCCACGGAACGCACCCTGGTAAAGTTCACTTGAGGACGTTTACTTTGTTTTATTGTTCAGAACTTTTAAACAAACATAAACATGAGCTCTTTTTTTTTTAATTTTTACTGCAAGGAACTGGAAAGACAAGTCTCAAACAGAACGCGGGAGACGATGCTTAGAACAGGCCACGAAACCCATGGAGCCCCCGCCCCAGCCTCTCCAATCCGGCATCTAAGCGCATCCGCGGGCCCCTAGCTCCGACCCTAAGCCCCACTCCCACCGGAAACAGCGCGACACACCGAGAGGGAAGCCAGATGCCGTCTCCAGAATGAGCCACCGAGAGCCGGTGGGACACGCTGCCATATCATTTTGTTTCTCATGAAGGAAACCTCAGACCAAGCAAAGCAAGGCAGAGGCGGAGAGTGTGTGAAGGAGCCATGCACTTCGTTTCTTTCTGAAGCTGAGCTGCTGTCTTTGGTGATTTTATCAAAGCGGCTACTTTAACGTACGACACTCAGATACGAGAATCGGCCGGAGCTGGGAGCCGCGTACATCCTGTTTCGCGTTGAGGAGGGCTCCGGGGAGCGTTGTTGACTTTCTCATTCCCTTCTCCACTCCACGGCCACGCAGATGAGGCTCCCAGGATGCCTGACCGAGGCAGCCCTGCTCCCAGCCCTCGCTGCCTCCAGGGGTAGGAGCTAAAGCCAACATCCTGGCTCTGCCTCCAGCTCTGCGGGACCCTCAGGGCACCCCCAATTCCTCCTTCCTGCTCCTGGGGACCCACCACCCCGGGGAACCCTCCACCCCAGGGACCGCCTTCTGCCACACAGACAGCCTCCACTGCTACAGGCGGTGGGCGCATTTTTAAATAAGTGTCTGGGAGCCGTTGTTTTTATATGGGAACGGGTTTCCCACGTCCCAGTGCATGAGCCGCAGCTCCCACCTGCTCCCGTGAACGTGAGGCCGGCGCCTGTGCCTCCTCGGGTCCCAGACACAGTGGGTGGCAATGGAACTGCCAGGAGCCCCCGTCTGATCAATCCGTCTCCGGAGCTCCTGGGAGCCTGTGTATCAACATCAGTACAGGCCACAGGTGTTAATATCTCGGGCGTCTGAGCCCGTGGCCTCGGCCTGCCCTCCTGACCCGGGCAGGAGCCCTGCCGGTTCCTATTTCACTCAGAGACGGTGAAGGTCCCCGGTATGAGGGGGAACGACATGAACACGCTGACCCCTGACCCCTGGCCCTCAAATGCAGCAGTTTTGTGCGGCTTCCCGGGCAGAGCTGGCCCCCCGGGAGCAGAGCTGGCCCCCCCACCCGGGAGCAGAGCTGCCCCCCCCCCGGAGCAGAGCTGGCCCCCCCCCCGGGAGCAGAGCTGCCCCACCCCGGGAGCAGAGCTGGCCCCCCGAACGGGGTTGGGAGGTGATCATGAAGAGGACACTAGTGTCCTGGGAACCCAAGCTGAGGCAGCAGCCTGCAGGGGAAACGGCGCAGGAGGCAGGCCCCTCCTGATAACTTCTGTGAGGAGGATGCAGGGGTTGGGAAGTGCCATGGGGAGAAAGGATCCCCCACCTTCTACCAGAGGCCCCTGAGGAAGAGGCCTGGCAGCCGGGGCTGTCACACCGCAGGGGGCAGGTGCGCTCCCCGCCCCCTCCTGTGTGTCACGAGGAACTCCCTCCGACATGGGCATCGCCTCCTTCCAATGCCTGCCTCTCTGCTCTGAGGCCCCTGGGCCCACAGTGAGCACATGTCACAGCTGATCAAGACACAACCACAGCAAGTTACAAGCATATCAAGTTCGAGGGCACAATAGCGTGAGAGGCATCGTCCTTCGGGGAAAACAGCGATGGAAGAAGCCACCCTCACCCTCACGCGGATGAGCTAACGGGTGCCATGAACTGTGGCTCGGCTTTGAAAGGCTTGGGAGTTAACAAATGCCAACATGTGTTGATGGGAGGGAGATTATGGGGACAGGATGCAGGATGGAATCAGAAAGAAGAAGTTAGTGCAAAACAGGAACTTCAACGGGCCCATAAACCAAAGAAATGAGCCAAGAATAAACACCACCGAACATTAAGCAACCCCTTCCATAGGGAGTGAAGACCCAGCAGCCAGAATGATGAGGTGCCCCAGCGAGGAGCTCACACGCAGGGTCATTTCCACCCCGGTCCTGCCTGGTCGAGTGACGGACACAGGACCCGCAGCAGTGGGAGCCCGGAGAGAGAGTGGATGTGGGCAATGGGGGTGCAGCGAGGCCCCGGTCCAGACCCCTCGATGGGGGCCTCAGGCTGCCTCGGGCTGCGCTGCCTTTGATCTGAGACACGCTGCACAATGATGTCGGATTGAGGCTCTGGCTCCCCACTGCCCGCTCCTGGTCTGAGCAGAGCAGACACCGCTGCTGAGGGGCAGGGCCATAGGGCAAGTGGAATCCGGCTGCGGCCCACCCCCCGGCGGTGCAGGGAGCCCGGCTACCGAAGGCCTCCAGGGAGGACCCAGGCGTCGGGCTGTCCGGACTTCCCGTCCCTGGTCACAATGACTGTTTCAGGAATCATTCTACGCTCTAGGAGTGGCACAACTTTCAATATGAGGAGCTTTAAAAATAAATATACGCCACGTGTGTGCGTGTGTGTGTGTGTGCGTGTGCGTGTGTGCGTGTCTTACCCCCGAAACGAGTCGGTCAGAAAAAAACGTTTAATACTGAGGACAAGACTAAAAGTGACTTGGGTTCCAGCGGATCCCGAAGGCTCAGGCCGGAGGGCCCAGAAATGCGAGGCCTTCTGTTGTTGTCTAGGTTGTGTTCCAGCCTCTCCAATCCCGCCGCCTAGTCCCGCAGCCTCACGTGCGCCCGCAGCTCCTTCTGTAATGAGCATTCTCTTAAGCCATTCCTGGAGATTAGAGCGGAGCTCATTTCCTCCTGCTTCTCATTTACATTTCATTTAATCCCTTCCTTCTGGAGCGTGATTGCTGTCGCTGGTCCCCGAGCCACTACCTACGCCTCCTGAGCATCGCTCAGCACCGCCCTGCGCTGCCACATTTCCCCTCCGTCAGCAAAACGAGACATTCGGGGCATTTCTTGGGTGAACATGGCCTTGCGAGGAGGCACTTGCTTTCTTGTCCCAACGAAGCACAGTTTGCTTTGCATCGCTTTCCTCTTTGAGGGGCTTCAACTAGATGCCAGGATGGTGGGTGCCAGCCCTTGGGAACGATTCTTTTTATCTTGAGCAAAACACACGACATTCCAGTTGGTACCGAGGCCAAGGAGCATCGGATGCGATGGCCACCGCCCCATCCCACCTGCCGGATATGGATTCAAGACCTCGGGGATCCTCTGCTTTACTCTGGAGCCCACACAGGCTCCATCTCCCTGGCCAACTGCAGCTCACTGTTCCCCACGCACACCTGTCATGGCAACACGCACACCTGTCAACGGGCACACCTGTCACGGCAACACTCACACCTGTCAATACGCACACCTGTCACAACACACACATCTGTCACAGCAACACGCACATCTGTCATGGCAACATGCACACCTGCCATGGCAACACGCACACCTGTCATGGCAACATCCATACCTGTCACAGCAACACGCACACCTGTCATGGCAACACATACACCTGTCACAGGAACACACACACCTGTCATGGCAACACATACACCTGTCACAGGAACACACACACCTGCCATGGCAACACGCACACCTGTCACAGTAAAACACACACCTGTCATGGCAACACGCACACCTGTCACAGTAAAATGCACACCTGCCACAGCAGCCGCCGCCGGGTTATAAAATCCATCAGTAAACACTGCGTTTATGCCCCGTCTGGGTAGGATAATCTCACGGGAGGAAAGGACTTCAGAGAACACGGCAATTAGTAATCTACGTGTCCTTTTTAGTAAAATAATAGCAAGTCTGTCTCATTGACTGGCATTGTCTTAGGAACCCTGCAATGTGCCTTAGCGATGCCCACTGAGACACTGCCATGCTGGCCGGGTACATATTTGCACATAATATACATATTTGACTAGATTTATTTAAAAAATAAGGAAAAATAAAATGGATTGGGCCAGGTAGCATGGTGATGAGCTTGTCACGTGGGAGGCAGGAGTAAAGAGAAGCAACAAAAGCAAGACCTTGACCGTAGGAGGTCATCAGAGCGTCAACTTCATATTCATGTGGCATTTCCCCCCTCAGCCCCTGCCGTGGGAAACGGGTTTCCCTTGTGCCACACCTTCCAGGCGCGTTCCACGTCCATTTTCATTGGCTCCTGTCACCACTGCCGCAAAGGGTTTTGACAACCGAAGTGGCCATTCCTGTCCTAGCTCCTGGGGAGGAGAGCTGCGTCTTCTGGAGGCCACGGGCATCGCCCTGTCTGCAGCTAGCGCCATCATGCAAAGGCTGAAATTAAAGTTTATCCCTCCAGCAGCACTGTAGCCACCCCAACAACAAGTGACTGAGCCTTGGCTTCAAACAGGAAAGTGGGTGTTTTGTTGGTCCAGTTTGAGACCCAGGGTTCGGTGGACGTTCTCTGTTGCTACCGCACAGTGGATGGCAAGGGTCGGAACACGCTGACGAGGAATCTCCATTGAGGGCTGAGAAGGACAGATGAGGTGCACTCCGTCCGCGCCCCGTTGAAAGTGGCCCATGGCCCCCCTGCATGGCTCAGCAGTTGAGCATCGACCTATGAACCAGGAGGTCACGGTTCCATTCCAGGTCAGGGCACATGCCTGGGTTGCTGCTCCATCCCCAGTGTGGGGTGTGCAGGAGGCAGCCGATCAATGACTCTCTCTCATCACTGATGTTTCTCTCTCTCTCTTCCTCCCCCTTCCTCTCTGAAATCAATAAACATAGATTTTCAAAAAAGAAAGCGTTCGAGCAAGCGTCTCATGCTGTCTGCTCACGGCAGTCGGCCCAGCACCAGCACAGGAAGTGGGGCATAGGACGAGGGAGTTAGTCAGGCTTCCAGGGTAAAACATCTATAATGAAATGCAAACCTTCCTTACAGGCCATGGCAGGTCAGCGCTGCAGGGGAGGGAGGACTCCTCCAAGCCGCCATCCACGCCCAGCCCTCCCTCTCACTCACAGGGCGAAGTCTGGAGGAAATGAGAAAAAATGGGGTCAGGGTGTGGGGGATGGAGCTCCAGGATAAAGGGCACCAGAGACCCCTGTCCATCAACCCCATAGCTCAGAGCCCCGCCCACCAACCCCATAGCTCATAACGCCGCCCATCAACCCCATGACTCAGAACCCATACCTTACACCCCTTAGCAACTGTACTATTTCAACGTGCATGGGTCTTCATACTCATGTGACGTTTTCCTCCTTGACATCAAAACAGAAGACTTGAGCAATTTCCCCAAAGGCACAACCACACAACCAAAGGAAACGCATCAGCTTCGTTTGTTTGGTTCCTCAAGACCAGATTGGAAGAGCCAGCTCCCGGTTTCAGAAGGTGTGAGGCCATCGCCTGGCGTTAGGAGAGCTCTCCCTTCATGCTCATGAGGACATTTAGTCCAGTAAACGCAAGACTCTGCAGTAGCCGTACTTCTAGGGTTGCTATTGTCAATAGTAATAAATAGCAATAAATGAGAAAGGTACTTAATACCAATCACAGGTAGGAAAACCGAGCCCCCAAGGAGGCATAGTAACCGCGGCGAGTTCTGGGGGGCTGGCATCGAGTCCCCTGAACAGCTCCTGCAGAACGGGGGTTTCGTGAAGGAAGCAGGATGGTGGGAGGGTTTCAGCTCTAATTAATCATTTTACACACACCCTACCCGCAAGTGCTTTAAAACGTGCGTTCACACCTAATGGGGACATAAAACTCAGCGTCCGGCCTCGGCCCGACCCACACCTCGGTGTAGCGGGTAGCGAGCCGGCAGCGGCACATTAACAACCTGTGTCACGGCGCTTTTTCTCGGTTTACATTTGACGTACTGACCGCATGGAGCCCGCTCACTTTTAATGGGGTTTTATTTACTTTTCTTACCCTATCTCTCTTGCCCTTTTTCTTCTCACACAACATATTAATACGTAATTCAGAGCTTCATGCCTCCCGCGCTGTGGGCATGCCTCTCAGCTGCTGAACTGCTGTATTTATGGCCACATGGCTAATGTCTTTGATTATTCATTTGGGGTCAATCCTAAAACACTGCTGGGAATTTTAACCCCTAAATCCCAGATTGCTCTTCTGTGTCCTAAGGATTTGTCTAGTTCAGGCCGTGGCCAGAAACAGTTCTCTCCCGCTAGAAGGTGCCAGGCCCTACCCGATGCCGGCCACGCCCCGGCCACCTGGGCAGCTGACGGACTGACCAATGCCTGTGCCCCCCCCCCCCCCCGTTGCTCTCAAGGTCCCTGGTGCCCCTTCCACTTAGGGATCAGAGAAACGGGCCAGAGAAAGGGTATGATCAGGGGGCGTAGTTATAGGCACGAGGGGCAGAGGAGCCTCGAAGGTCTCAGACTTTTTGAGACAAGAAAATCAGCAATCCTGCTGCGCGCAAAGGTCACAGAGGATGGGCAGCAGGGGCTTGTGCCGGACCCGAGCCCCTCACCTTCCAGGGGCTCCTTCCACTCCCACCTCCATGGGGTGACAGGAGGCGGATGGAAACGCCGAGGCCGAGGCCGAGGCCCTCCCTCCTGCGTGTGCGCTGCCGCCTGGGCTAATGAATCCGAAACCGCACACTCTCCCCCATGGACGGCAGTCACTCAGGCCGCCTTGCCCAGGGGACGGGGTGGGTGTCTCAGCACAGCTGGGTGCGTGCGGTGGGTGCCCAAGCAGAAAGCAATTAATTTGGTGACATACATGACAGGTGAGCCCGTAACAGCCCGGTCCTGGAGCGGCAGTGAGCGCGCTATCTTCCCAGACAGCTGTGCATGTAGCACCCCCCTCCCTCCCCTCCCCTCCTATCCTCCCTCCCCCTCCTCTCCCATCCTTCCTCTCCCCTTCCCTCTCTTCCAAACCTTTTCTTCCCTCTTCCTTCTATTTCTTCCTCCCTTCCTTCCTTCCTTCCTTTTTTATGTATTTCTTTTCTTTTTTGCCAGAAAATAAAGCCTGCTATGTGCAAAGGCCGCCAAAACTATGAGTAATGGGTGTCTCATAGGAGCTGTGGCTGAAAGGACGATGCCTCCATGCCCTCATTTACTCCCTTCTTCATTCATCCACCAAACTGCACTGAACACGCAGTGAGTCTGCAGGCCCCAGTGGGGTCCAAGGCTGCAGGACGGCAACCATGACCGATGCGCGAAGGCTTTGGGGCGCCGCGGCGCCAAGTCCCAGGTGTGAGGCTCTGGGCCTGCAGCACCCTCCCCTGTCAGGGGCCGTTCGGACTGGGAAGGCTCCTGCCCTCCTCACCGCCAGCTCCCCCGGAAAGGGAGCCGTCTTCAGCAACATGATGGAATCAGAGGTCCCACCCAGCAAAACCTCAGATGCAGCCAAAACCCTGGCCATGGACGCGTGCCTGCAGAGTGCTGCTGCCTGACCAGGCCACAGGAGTGATACCTTCTTTTTTTAAAATATATTTTTATTGATTTCAGAGAGGGAGGGAGAGGGAGAGACAGAAACATCAATAATGAGAGAGAATTGGCTGCCTCCTGCACGCCCCTACTGGGGATGGAGCCTGCAACCCCGGGCATGTGCCCTTGACCAGAATCAAACCCAGGACCCTTCAGTCCGCAGGCCGATGCTCTATGCAGTGAGCCAAACTGGTTGGGGCAGGGATATCTTCTTTATGAAAAGTGACCCTTAGCTGGAAGAGGTTAATAGGGGGGCGGGGCAGGGCGAGAGGAGGACCTATGTAATACCTTCAACAATAAAGATTTTTTTAAAAAAGAAGAAAATGACCTTTGAATGGAAGAGCTCAGGAGTCTGCCTAAAACTCCTCTCTAAGCCAGCGGTTCTCAACCTGTGGGTCACGACCCCTTTGGGGGTCGAACGACCCTTTCACAGGGGTCGCCTAAGACCATCAGAAAACACATATATAATTACATATTATATTTGTGATTAATCACTGTGCTTTAATTATGTTCAATTTGTAACAATGAAATTGGGGGTCACCACAACATGAGGAACTGCATTAAAGGGTCGCGGCATCAGGAAGGTTGAGAACCACGAGCGCTGATAACTCCAGGAGTCTGTGGCACCGCAGCCCCAGGCTTGGCTTTGTGGCCGCGCCTCTGCCCTCTGGATGGGGAGAAAGCCACCTGCCCAGTGGGGTCTGGATTCGTGGCTCAGAACGTTCCTCACAGACTCCCCGCGGCGCCTGACGAAGGCCGTGGATTCCTTAGCAGAGCGCGTGGTTAATTCACGGCTCCTGCCTGAGCCCGCGTGTCAAAGGCGAGGGAAGAGGCAGGGCCAACTCTGGCTCGTGCCCCTGAAACCAGGCCAAGTAGCATCTCTTCGTCCGAGAGCCGCACGTTTGCCTGATGCTTGTTTCTTGGCAAAGCCCTTTCAATGTTCATTATCTTCATTAACTGGCGGCCAGCGGACTGTGTAAGGAGGGCACAGAATTACCATTTTAATCTTCCTCCGCGCGTGGATGGCTCCCTCCAAGCACCCCGGCTTCTCTTCCCCCAGCGGCGACCTGTCCTTGGACGCGCTGCCACGGCCGATGCTGCGCCTGGAATCCGACCGCCTTCCCATACTCTGCTGTTCCTCGGACTCGCGCACCCACAGCCCTGGGGCCCCCTGAGAAGGAGGGGCCAGGGAGCCGGACGCCCTTGAACGCGGTCCCCTGTGCTCTGGTTGGCACAGCAGGTCCAAAGGCCTGTCTGCCTTCCTGAGCTGCCACTGGAGAAGCAATGACTCAGCACCGAGAATTCCTGGCCCGTGTGGCGACGTCTTTCTCTCATGAAGAAGAGTCCCTTTCAGCCCTGGCTGGTGTGGCTCAGTGGGTAGAGTGTCTGTTTGGGGTCTGAAGGGTCCCAGGTTCGATTCCTGTCAAGGGCACGGACCTCGGTTGCGGGCTCCTCCCCAGTCCAGGGGCCCTGGTCGGGGCTCATGCAGGAGGCAAGCAATCAATGCGTTTCTCTCACATCAATGTTTCTCTCTGTCTCTCCCTCTCTCTTCGACGCTCCCTAAAATCAATGGGAAAATATCCTCGGGTGAGGATAAAAAAGGGGGAGTCACTTTCAGCCGGGATCGCAACTCTGCCTCTGACTCAGGCGAATGTTATATTCCATTGCCTTTTCCGTACATTGGGAAGCTCATTAGGCAATTTTCCCGAAGGAAAATAAGCAAAATTTCTCCTGGATTTCTCTCCCTCTCTCTCATGTCTACTCATATACTGATGGGCATAGTTGAGTGTTTTTCCTTTAAAGAGGGGCGGGGGTCGGGGAGGAGGGCGAGGCTGGGGCAGGAGCCGCTGCAGGTGCCCAGGGCGGAGGAGGAGGGCGGCCTGTCATTTCTCCCCGGACGGACGCGGACATCCGTCATTCCACAAAAGAGGAGCTCCACGTACGGAGACAAATGCCGCTGCCCCTGAATGATATGTGCGCTTTTCATGTTTATGAAACGACCATCCGGCGGGAAACAGCAGCCTAATATTTTGACATGAAGGTCGTTGGGAAGTTTTACGGCTGCAGCTTGATCCGCTCTGTTGACAAAGCGCCCTCCCAGGGCTCTGCCCGGCCCTGCCCCCTCTGCCTGGCCTCCCCAGCCTCATTACCAGCTCATTAAGGCTGTCCTCATGAAGGATGCCCGGCATTAGGGGAGGGTTGGGGACAAATGTGAGTGCCAGTGAGGGGGGAGGGGAGGAGTGGGGACGGGAGCTGGGAGCCACCTACTCGTCCCCTGGGCCCGGGAGGCAGGCGGTGTGACCGTGACCGCGGCTCAATGCACACACCGGAGAACCAGCCACATCTCAGCCGCCCTGGGTCCCCACCACGTGAACACGCTGGGGAGGAGCGGCGCCGGCTCCCGGCTCTGCAGTCACGGAATTCTCCCGAAGGGGACGTTGCACATGCGTGTCTGGGCCGATCACGCGTGGGTGGCGAGGGCGGTGGAGGAAGGCCAGGGCGGGAGCGCGGGGGTGTCTGAGATGACCGATCGTGGGCCCCGGGGGCACGGCGACAGCGCAGTCTGTCTCCATCCCGGTCGCTGCTGCCAGGCCGGCGGAGGCCTCTGTGGCTCCGGCGACAGGGAGACCCCTTCCTCCAGCCGCCAGGACGGCAATCAGCCCGCCCAGACGGGTGGCCTTTCACGCTTGGCCTGTCCCAGCGCAGCACTCACAATCAGAAGCGATACAGACAGCAGCTCCAAACCAAATCAGGCCCACGAGCAAGTCCAAAACCGGATTACAGGGGAGCAGAGCAGCCGTACATTGGAAAATGCCAGCTGGGTCTTAAAGGGCTCGCCGCTCTTTTTCTCCTGCGTTCAGCGTGGTGTCCGCGAGATCAATCATAAGGGTATTAGTTTCCTATTTCAGCGAAGGCCGCGTCTCGGGCCTTTTGTTTACGAGTTTCTCGAGAAAAGAAATGCCGCGCCGATAAAATCACATCACGGCCCCGACTTCTCTTGCTGCTTATAATTGTACTGACGTGGCTTTCTTTCTGCGGCTGCGCTGAGCACCGAGCCGCCCCACGGGCCCCTCCAGCCCTGGTGAGAGGCAACCCCTGAAGCTGGAAGAGCAGAGCCAATGAATTCTCGTATTTGGCCCCAAAAGTCCCTTGTAGCCAAACAGATAATAGAGATGATGAATATTGTTCTAGCTCTCGGCTTCTAAAACTATTTTTTTTTTTTTTGGTGGTCAATGATGCTTTTCTCAGCCTACACAGTAGCAAAAGTCCGCATGAGGGAAAAATGGTCAATGTCACCAGCAGTGCCCGCCGGGATGGAGCCGCTACCTCTCGGCGAGCAGCCACATCCACACAGCGCTCTCGGGGGGCATCCCCAGGCAGAGCCCCAAACGTCTGATTTCAGTCCCGTCTTGAGAAAGGGAGCCCGCGGGCCCCTGAGACCTGGGCAGAGGGTCCCTCACGGGTCACGGCGGTCACCACAGGACCGCCACGGAGCCACCCCCACCGGCCCAGGGGCCCGCCGCGCCCCACGCACAGAACACGCGACTTCTTCACTCCTCCTGTTTGTCTTCCTGTGATCACAGCCCACATGGTGCGCGAACTGATGACAGAGGAAGTGCACTTCCAATGCGGGAGGGAAATACCCCCGCGCCCCCCGGAGAGGGCAGAGCATGTGCTAGGCCCGCGTGGAACTCATTGTTTCGGCCGCGCACTCACTCACCCACATGGTGCTGAAGGAATTTCACCCACATGATAAGGAGGCATATAAGTACGGGCTTAAAATAGTTGTAATGTCCTTCTTCCCAAGAAAAGGGACTGGAAATAATACCTTAAATGTATTGAAAAACTTCCAGGTATCAGGCACCAGCGGTGACCATGCAGTTAATTCTCGCAAAGGCCTAAAAAGTGTGAGCATTGTCACCACTTTACAGATGGGAACATGGAGTCCACGGGAGGCAAAGCCGCTGCCTGAGGTCACAGTGGTAGGCGGCCGTGGAAAGTTCACACAAAGGCTGCCGTGAGCCAGAGACCTCGCTATTTTTTTATTTATTTTATTGTTGAGAGTATTGCTGATGTCCCCATTCCCCCCCTCCCCCTCCACCATCTCCCTCCCCACCCCAGACCTTCACCTGTCTATTGTCTGTGTCCATGGGCTACGCGTTTATGCTTGTAAGGTCTTTGGTTAATCTCTTCCCCCCTCCTTCCCCCTTCCCTCGGAGATCTGTCCGTCTGCTTCATGCTTCCATGTCCGTGGTCCCATGTGGTTCGGCAGTTTATTTTGTTCCTTAAATTCCACATCTGAATGAGATCACGTGATGTTTGTCTTTCTATGACTGGCTTATTTCGCTTAAGAGAATAATCTCCAGGTAACAAATGGAACTGCGTCAAACTAGAAAGCCTGTGCACAGCAAAGGCAGCCATCCCCAGAACGCACGGGAGCCAGGGTGTGGGAGGACATGTCTGCCAGCGAGACAGCTGATAAGGGCTTCGTCTCCAAAACACACAAAGAACTCAGACAACTCAACTGGAGGAAGACGAACAATCCAGTTAACAAACGGGCAAAGGGCCTGAAGAGACACTCCTCCAAGAGGACATACAGGTGGCCACCAGGCATATGGATAAACGCTCCAGCTTCGCCAATCATCAGAGAGATGCACACTAAACCCCCAAGGAGATATCACCTCACAGCTGTCGGAATGGCTGCCATCAACAATCACAAACGACAAGTGCTGGCGAGATTGTGGAGGAAAGGGAGCCCTCGTGCACGGCTGGTGGGAAGGCAGACCGGGGCAGCCGCTGTGGAGAACAGGATGGAGAGTCCTCAGAAAATTAAAAATGGAACTGCCATCTGACCCAGTGAGACCTCAGTATTTTTTAAACTATTTTATTGTGGTAAAAACACAGCGTGAGACCTACCCTCTGAACAAGGTTTCTGTCCCAAGCACGTTACTGTGACAAAGGCACACATCGGACCGCGGGTAGAACCCACTCATCCTGCTTCAGGGAGATGTTTTGTCTGTTGATTAACCTTCCCTATGTCCCTGCCCACCAGCCCCACCCCTCCACCCCAGTCCCTGGCAACCACCCTTCCACTCTGAATCCAGGAACTTGCTTATTTTATTTATTTATTTATTTATTTATTTATTTATTTATTTATTTATTTATGATCCAGATTGTACACATTTCTCCAGCGCACATTGTAAGCCCCTGCAATTCACCAGATTCCTAAAGCAAACAGAGCCCAGTACATGATGGCTATTAAGGCAGCTCACAGTGTTTAGCGTCAGTTTCAAGGGGACATGTCCTGGTATGGCTGTCCAAGTTGAGGTGTGTCCGCCCTTAACCCGGGTGTGATGGCTCCAACCTCGCTCTGCAGTCCGAACAGCAGTCTCTGTGGTAAAAGCAAGACAGGTAGGGTCCTTCCCAGGAGGGATCCAACTTGCCTCCCTCCCAAGTCTGGATTAGAACAAACGTAGTCTTCCAGTTGATGGCGATGAACCGGAAACTCGAGGGCTTTGGGTCAGGAGGTCTTCTCACCTTTGCAGTTTTCTTGAAATGTCAGGCCAACTATTGGTGACAAAATGAAATTTGTAATATTTCTTGGCCCAACAGGTCCTCAGGGTCTGGCCCAGAGCACTCTCTCATTTGATCTCTTAGCCGCTGGTACAGTTCGGAAGGCCCTTCTCCTTTGCCTTGCTGAACATTGAAGGCCTTATTTAGGCTCTGAGTCCCACTGGGGCTCCGGGTTTGGAAATCGTACGTCCGCTGGAAGCACACCAGGGCCAGCCAGGTGCTCCCTTCCCCAGATGGCCATAGCCGACTTTCAAATCATTCCCCTGGTCACGTAGGGAGGGGAAGGCAGGACAAGGGTCTCATTCCTGTCTGCCCTCATTCTCTTTGAAGCCTTTTTTTTTTTTAATAGGCTGGCCCCTTCCTCCAACAGAGAGCGCAGTCAGTCTCCTCTTGAGTCGGAACTTGCTTATTTTAAACATGTAAGTGGAGGCCTGCGTATTGGTCGTTCTGAGACTGGCTTATTTCACGGAGCATCACGCCCTGAGGTCCATCCGTGCCCTTGCATGTTGTAGAACAGACTTCTTTTTTAAGGCCGACTCCCTGTGTGTGCATCACCTCTTCTTCATCCGTCATCCATTGAGGGACACGTAGGTCACGCTCAGCCCGGGGCTGTTGTCTGGATGCTGCCGTGAACGCGAGGGGCAGACATCTCCTCCAGACCCGGATTGCCGTTCTCTCAGATGCACACCCGGAGCTGGGGTTGCGGGACTCTGGCGGCTCTATCATTGAATGTCTGAGGAGCCTCCATTCTGCTCCCACGGTGGTTGCATCATTTTGCAATCCCGCCAGCGCTGGGCAGGGGCTCCTTTCCTCCCCTCCCTCACAGCGCTTCTTTGTTCTGTTGTTGCTTTGATCGGAGTCATCCTAACAGCTGTGCGGTCACCTCTCAGTGTCCCTGGTGGCTCAGTCACACAGGATGCCCAGGAGAAGTGTGGCCGGCCTGTGGTCACCTCCAATGCCAGCGATGTGTGCTAGTCAAGCCGATGTGAGCTGGTCAAGGCCGATGTGTGCTGGGCACTGGGGCAGGTAGACAGTGGTTGCGGGGGGAGAGGGGCGGGGAGGGAGGGGCAGGGTCTGGAGGAAGGGGGACCTTCATGAAGCAAAACTCATACCCAGCCCCAGCCCAGCACACGAGCCCCGCCCCAGGGAGCCCCGCGTGGTTCTGAGGAGGGGAGACCCAGCGCTTTCCTGACTGGGAGGACAGACCCTGAGAACAGCCACTGTAAATGCAGACAGGCCGCTCCCCTCCTGTCCTGGTCAATCCAGGGGCCCAGCCACCTGGGGCACAGGCCCTGCTAGTTCGGGAGTGGGTGGCAGTTTTGTTTGGGGTCGGATTTTTCTGTTTGGTTGGTTTTCAAGCCAAGAGAAGGGACAGGCCATGCTTTCCCCGGAGAGGGAGGAGAGGGCCGCGGAGAGTGACAGCGCCGCCCACCCAGGGAGCGGGAGGCGGCCCTATCTCCAGGGCCATCGCACATCCCTGCGCCTATCAGCCTCGCCTGGCAGCTGGGAGATACATTTAGATAAAGCGGCCGGCACTGCCGATAACAAGCCCCTCAAATGTCAGGCTGCACAAAGGCCAGCATTGATTGCTGCTCGCAGCGCCTGCCGGTCCCCAGCTCCTGCCTTTCTCCTCTCCTGCCTCCCCTCCTGCCTCCCCTCCTGCCTCCCCTCCTTCCCGCTCTGCCCGGGATTATCTGCCTGTGGAAAGGCCATTGTGCTGTACAGCATTGTGTTCTTTGCTAAATGGAATTTAGCAACATCTCTCCAATTCCCGCCCTTCCTCCCACCCCTCTGGGCAGGTTTCCCTCCCAGCCAGGCCCCAGCTCACTCTCCTCCCTCCTCCCTCCAGGAGCCCAAAGGCAGGACCAGGCACTGGGCGGACACCTCAGCCTCCTGGCTGGACAGGGGCCCAGCAGCAAGGCCCAGGGAGGATGCTGGGCGTTAGAGGTGGAGCCATGAGGCACCTGGACACAAGTCCAGAGGCATCCGCTGACGGGGGATGTCAAGTGTCAGGAATGCCGGGGCCAATACAAGGGAAGGGGGCGTGGAGACCATAACCGAAGGCAGCCCAGCCTAGTGCAGGCCCATCCAGCCCGCAGTCCCCTCTGCCCGGGCCTGGGATCCACCAGCAGAACCACCCTTGACCCGGCCAACATGCTGAGATTTGCCACAGCCAGCGCCCGACAAGGGGACTGTGTCAGGAAGCAGCCGCTCCCGCAGCAGGGGGTACGGTTTTAATTTTTGCTGGTCCTTTGCGTGTCCTGCCCCGTGTGGAGTCACGCTGCGGCGTTCCAGGCCCGCGTTGCAGAATAAACGCCTCCGTGCGGGCTGCCTGCGCAGCCACTGCTGTGTGGGTTGGTGACCAAACAGGACGTATTTTCTAGTGACACTCGAGCCTCCGAGGGGGGATGCTGGTCACATGCATGATTGTTTGCTCATCGCAGCCACCAGTAAAGAGCGGCATCATCTCTGTGACGGTCCACGGTGCTCAAAACAGCTGCTTTGAAGCAAAAACAGGAGTCAGACACCCCACAACCCTAAAAGCAAACCAAAAACAGAGATGAGCAGCACACCACGCAAACCAGAACTTACAGGGTCCGACATGTTACGAAGAACAAAGAGAAGAAGGGGAGGGAGGCAAGATGAGTGTCCCCCAAGATGCCCCCATCCTATGCCCCCAGCCTGTGCGTGCGGGGGGCCGCCCAGCACAGAGGGAGGCTGCAGGCGGAATGAAGGTGGCCAGCCAGCTGCCTGCAGAGTGGGAGATGGTTCTGGATTACCCGGCTGCCAGGGGAGCCACAGGGTCCTAAGAAAAGGAGGGCCAGGGAAGGGACGAGGCTGGAGCTTTGTGGAGGCTGGGGAAGGACTCCACCTGCTGTCCCTGGCTTCAAAGACAGAGGATGGGGCCACGAGCCACGGAATGTGGGTACCCGCGGACACTGGAAGTGTAAGGAACCTGATTCTCCGCTGGGCTCCCCAGAAGGAACCAGCTCCGTGAAGCCCATGTTGGACTTCTAACTCACAGGCCTGGGCGACCATCCATGTGTCTGGCCGACTGTGGCGGCTGAGTTAGGAAACCACCACAGGAGGAGGGGGGGGGGGGGGGAGGAAGAGGAGGAGGAGGAGGAGGGGGAGGGGGAGGGGGAGGAGGAGACAGCCACTTCTGGAGCGCTCGCCCGGCTGCGGCTTTGACCCGCGTTTCTCACTCAGTCTCACCTCCTGCCTATGACACGGCTCCGCTGTCACTCCCTTGGGATGAGGACACTGACGTTTAAAAGGCCCACAGGCCTGACTTCAGAGCCCCGGCTCCTCTCCCCTGTGCTCACCCACAAGGAATACAACATGTCCTGTGCGTGGAGCTGGTGACACCACCTCACCCGAGCTATCGATCTGCGTTCAGAGATTCCAATTCTACAAATGAGACCGAGAGCCAGGTGGGCCGCCTCTGCGTGGCTGCAAGGCCGTGTCCGGGCCCCCACGGGGCGACATTGGAGGCTTCCTGGACGCGTTTGCAGAGCGGCCTTGCGTGCAGCCTCCACAGCGGATCCGCCACCGGGGCTGCTGATGGAACCGCATGTGACGTGTATAATGGCCCCAGGGAAGCGCCTCCCTCAGGACACGTGTCACCGCACGCCACGGAAATCAGCGGCGACGCTGCTGATGGGAGCACGGTCCCGATGCCAGGGCAGCGCCGCCCATGGAGTCCATGGCGCCGAGAGGTGAAGGCGGCGAGGCCCGCGGAGGCCATGGTTCCAGCCGCGCAGGTTGCTCGCCGACGAGGAGGACGCCCACGTGGCGGAAGCAGCAAGTTCTCCGGAGGGGAGACGCCCAGATCCTTCCGGAAAGTCCCAACTGCGTGGCCTCAGGCTGCCTTGACGCTGTAATGAGAAGGAAGCATCACAAGCCCCAGCTCCGGTGCAGAGATCCGCTGCCCACGGGGCGAGCCCCTGCCGGGCGGCGCTGCTGCGGGAAATGCGTTTCCAGCTCCTCTCGCGTGTACATGGACCCGCGACACCCGTCCTCTGCTGGCGCTGCGTGTGATGCGTGCGTGTTCCGGGCGGAACGAGGCGGCTGATGTGCCTCGAACACCCTCTGCTCCCTCCCACGGCGAACACGAAAGCCACACGGAGAGGCCGATGCGGCCATTCGGGGACTTGCGTGGATCCCGAGTCACTCTGGAAGACCGTGCCCTGAGCTCACTGTGAACTATTGCTCCGTGAGCCCTCAGCCCCACGGCGCCGGCCACCGCGATGCGGGGGTGTCTGCTCAGCCGGCGGCTCTCCCTTCACTACAACACACGCTCGCAGGACCGAGGAGCCGTCTGTGGGCGGGCAGCCGTGCCGATGGGCATCTGCGGGGTGAGTCGGGAGCACCTCCGTGGGTGGTGGGCTGCAGTAAAGACTCCCTCCCGAGCCCCCCGGCCTGCTGCCCGCGTGAAGGTCACGGTCTTTAAGCTCCCAGCGTGCCTGTTGG
The DNA here is from genome assembly GCF_964212035.1 of Myotis nattereri. NCBI lineage: Eukaryota > Metazoa > Chordata > Mammalia > Chiroptera > Vespertilionidae > Myotis > Myotis nattereri. The sequence continues at coordinate 98,164,138 of NC_138081.1, read as the reverse complement.
CCCGGGATCGATGCTGATATAGAACCTACCGTGCGGGTGGCACTGTGCCTCACGCCGAGAAGCCGTATCGATTTCCCAGGACCTTTCCAGGGGAAGAGCATCTTCCTTCCAGAGGCACCTTCTAAAAATGGCTCAGGCCTCCTGGGCCAGCTCAGAGCTACGCCCCCAGCAGACAGGCTGCGCAGACACTGCCTGCAGCACACGGCCGGACCGGAGGAAACGGTCCCTGTTCAATGAGTCCCCTCCGTTCGCTGAGCCTCAGGGCACTGCAAGGGGAGGGGTTTGCTTAAAGCTCTCATGGCACCAAAAGGCCTTCCAGCCACCCGCCCAGCCCTTCGCTTTTGAACACCCTCCCGGGCGGCACCATGTCAGGGGGCGCCGTGTCAGGGGGCGCCGTGTCAGGGGCGCCGTGTCAGGGGGCGCCGTGTCAGGGGGCGTCGTGTCAGGGGCGCCGTGTCAGGGGCGCCGTGTCAGGGGGCGCCGTGTCAGGGGGCGCCGTGTCAGGGGCGCCGTGTCAGGGGGCGCCGTGTCAGGGGCGCCGTGTCAGGGGGCGCCGTGTCAGAGGGCGCCGTGTCAGGGCGCTTGAGGGGACATCATTCTTTGTCCCGCACGTGGACGTGGACGGGACACCCCGTCACCCGGGGTCAGGGACAGACACTGACTGAGGCCCTCGATGTCCGCAGCAGGAATCGCAGCAGGTCCCGCACAGCGTCCACGGGAGAGGCAGGCCGCCCGCTCACTGCGCCGCGGGAGGGAGGGAGGGAGGAGAAGGGAGTGTATTCGGATTCAGTCACAATCGATTTCTGTCACTGGGTGGAAAGAACAAGAAGCCAGGAACCTATTACGGTCTCTTTACTCAGAGAAAACGTGCAATTAGTGCGGCAGAGTCGGCTTCACGGAGAGGCTGCGGGACCTGATACTGACCCTCCAGCCAGGCTGCCCCCCACCTGGCTCGGGAGCTCCCCACGGAGATCACGGCCACCTGCACCCTGAGGTGAACTGGCAGCACCCCCCACCCCCCCTACCCCCACCCCGGGAGGGGACCTGCTGCTTTTTAAAGAAAAACACGGGCTGCGGTTTGGTCGCCGAGAGGGGTTATGGCTTTGTTTCCCCTCCTGCCCTGAGGGGCTGGGGCTCGGGGCTCTGGCGGGGCCGGCCACTTCTCAAAGGCCCCCAGTTTCTCTGTTCCACAGCCCGAACCTCAGAGGTCAGAGGTCGCTGTGATGTGGCTTGTCCCCGGCTTCAGCTGGCGAGGCCCATGTCTGGAGCAGGCAGCCCACACTGGGGGTCCTGGCGCAGGGGGCGCAGGGGGCGCAGGGGGCCAGGTCCAGGAATCTCTGCTCTGCTCACAGGGAGGCCCCCACGCGGCTGCCTCCGAGGACGGCTGGCGCTCATGGCGCATCACCAGGAGCAGGACACCCCACCCCGCCCCGCCCCGGAAGCGCAGCAGCCCTGGGATGGGACTGCGGCATGGCACCCCCGAGGCAGCCAGCGGGGATCTAGGAAAAGGCACCGGAAACTCTGGCGCTTTGTTTAAACTAGAAAACAATACGACCAATCAGGCTCCTTGCTTGTACGCTAAGCAATTTGGGCAAGTTGTTTACCTTCAATGAAACCCACTTTCTCACCTAGAAGACGGGGTAAAAGTATCGTTACCATTCTTCCTTTACAGAGTCATGCGAGCGGAGAACGTGCAGAACACCTCACAGCACACTCGGAAGACACGAGGCATTTTTAATGTTGGACGACACGTCTGTATTCCTTATTGGCCTGTTTAGTCATTTAACAAAGGGGCAGGCATTCAGTAAGAAAAGACATATGGAGTGCTTAGCAGAATGCCTGGCACACAGTAGGTACTTGAGACATTAATTTTATTTCCCCCTTTTTCCCAAGCGGGGAACTAGGATGCGGGCCGCTGGGCAGCGCCTGCCCCGCTCCGTGCTGCAGCTACGGGCTCCCTGTCGCCGGGTCCCTGTCGCCGGCCCCGGGCAGGAAGCCACAGAAAGGGAAAGGCACAGATATGGTTCTCCAGTCTCCACCCTCGTCAATAAGCTTCGGGTCAAAGTCAAGAGCCCCGGGACCAGGGCGGAAGTCTGCGAAGCCGACCCGAGCTCTGCTCTTGACCTCTGAAAACTGGGAGGTCTTCGAACTCATCCGAGTTGCCAAGTCTGCGGCCAGAAAGGAAAATTTCTCGGCTGCTTTTTCATGCCTTCCAGATGAATTAATTTTCTAAATGGAAAATTGAAGTAATTAGGTTATAGACTGAGTGACATTTACGAAGGAGAAAAGCAGGGAAATTGCATATCCTTTATTAAACCGTTATTAGATGTATTAAGCAATATGGAGTCATCACTTTCATTCCTGCAAATGTGATTATTCTTTTCATGCCAAGGCGAGCTCAGGTCCCAGGGCCCAGCGGACCATGACGGGTCACAAAAGCACCGCGTGGCCTCCGCGGCGTCCTTCAGGGGCCACCCACTCCCGGGGAGGGACCGAGGGCCTGGGGCAGCCTCGGCACACACTTCCCCCTGCCCTTCCGCTGACCGTTCACACCTTCCTACTGGACGATCACAGGACATCGGCTCATTCATTCAGGACGATTTTAAGCAGCACCTACTATGTGCTGGACACTGCCCTGAGGTCTGCAGCACTGAGAACAACAGATGGCGTTCCGTCTCATGGACTCTGCAATCCAGGAGGGAAGCCAGACAGCAATGAAATAAGAAGACGCTGTAGTGAGTGAGCGGTCATTGCCCTGGAGAAAGGGACAGTCCCGCGGACACGCTGTGCTCGTGAGCTCTGAGGGAGGCGAGGGAGCCAGCCATGCAGCTGACAGTCATCGCACACAAAAGCCCCGCTGTGGTCCGGGGGTTCCAGGAACCCTGGGCAGGAGGGACCTTGGCTGAGTAAGAGGTGGTGGTAGGAGGGGGTCTGAGAGGAAGGGGGGCAGGCAGTCCCTGTGAATGTTTGACTCTTGTCCTGAGTGAGGCATCAGACACTGGGAGAGCATAAGCCGGGAGTTCCCACCAGAAAACTCACAGATGCCCCAGGAGCTGGGCACTAGTTTCAGAAACTACCATCCCCCAGGGCGGCTGCTTCCTACACCCGCCTCCCAGGACACAGGACCCCTCATCCTAAATGTAGTTCCTACTCCCTGGCCTTCATAGTGTGGGGTCTTGCAAGGCAAAGAGAGAACGGGGACTGCGCCTGGCGCCGATGAGAGCCACTTTTAGAACATTGATTGGCAAGGAGCCCGAGAGAAACGCTGCGTCTGCGGATGCCTTCCTGTACCTGGAGGTCTCTGCCTCCTCCAGCCCCTCCTCCCGCGGGCGGGGTGAGTCACTGCAAAGATGACATGAGGCAACAGGTTTACATGGTTCACGGAGCTATTTTTATTGAGAGTGACTTTTTGCCCTAGCAGGTGTGGCTCAGAGGTTAGAGCATCAGCCAGAGCACCAAAGGATTGCTGGTCAAGGGCACGTACCTAGGTTGTAGGTTCGATCCCTAGCCCTGGCCAGGGCGCATGTGGGAAGCAATCAACTGATGTGTCTCACCTTGATGTTTCTCTCTCTCTTCTCTCTCTCTCTCTCCTCCCTCACCATCCAGCTGTCTCTTCTCCCACCAGAGAGCCCTGGAGGGAGCCCTCCCAGCTGCTCTGCCCATGGGTCTGCCATCAGCATACCGCCTGCAGGCGTCCCCTGCCTGCCCCCGCGAACCAGAGGGGGAAGCTGAGCCGAGTGTCAGGCCTTGTCACTGAGAGGGAGCGCCGACACCCTGTGGTGATGTCACCAGCCGCAGCAGCCCAGGCATGTCAGCTACCAGCAGACCAATTCATCAGGAAGCGGGAGCTATGACAGCCAGGGACACCGAGACAAGCAGGGCCGACGCGGGTTTGTCACATTAAGAAAAATGGAAGCTGGAGGACCGTTTCCAAGATATTCTAATGAGCTTTGCATTGGGAAGAAAGAGTAGCCCTGATTTCATTTTATTTTAAATATATTTGTATTGATTTCAGAGAGGCAGAGAGAGGGAGAGGGAGAGGGAGAGATAGAAACATCAGTGATGAAAGAGAATCACTGATCGGCTGCCTCCTGCACACCCCATACTGGGGACCGAGCTCGGGCGCCAGGAATCGAACCAGTGACCTCTTGGTTCCTGGGTCGATGCTCAACTGCTGAGCCGCCCCGGCTGGGCTGAGCAGTCCTGACTCGGACAGAATTGCTACCAACCTTCTCAGGCCTCCCGCAGCCCACTCCTCACCCCTCCCTCTCCCCTCACACCCCCCTCCCGTCAGAACCAGGGTGGCTCACCCACGGCACGTCAGCAGTGTGTTCCTGAAACAGGCCCCAGGTCCCATGAAATCGCTTTACTGACCCTAACGTCTGTGCAGCTCTGTGATCAAGAACGGGCTTCCTCAGGCCAGCGTTCCGCGGCACCCACGCTGTAAGCCACAGCGGGTGTTGTGGGCGAAACAGGCTCAGAAACCCATCACACGTGCCGTTCAGAGTCGAGAACATCCTTCACCACTTCTCCCCGCCCCCACCTGCCTCCCTGTGTCTCTGCCCACACCTGTTTCATCTCAGGAGCCGCTTCCATCCCGGCCGGTTCCACGCGGGACCCAGCATCACCCTTCAAAGTCGGAATCGGCCCTGTCTCCCGAGCCCCCACCTGCATTCCGCTGGAACAATTGTGCAAAGCCAGGCCGGCGGTGAATGCGGAGCCAGGCTGTGGGCGAGAAGCGCCAGGCCCTGCCGAGGTTCCAGGAGGGAGAGGGCACCAAGGTCAAGGGGACTGAGCCAGGCGCCGGCTCTGCCTCCAGGACAGGAGCTCAGGAACTGTCTCGGAAAACCACGCACTGATCCGTGGGCTGCAGCCCGAAGGAGCCCCCCCCCCCCCCGCCGCCCCGCACCGCCCCCCGCACCCCGGGGTGGTCAGTGAGAAAGCGCCGCACAGAGGACCGGGTGCGGGGCACAGGAGGCCCAGCTCCCGGCGCTGGGAGCGGAGCAGCGAATGACACAGATCTCCTAGGGCTTAGGGACAGGTCATACATCACCCGTCACACAGCATCCCAGACGCAGGCGTGGCAGGGGACAGAGTGCGACATTCCCACTGAAACCTGCACAGGATGGAGCCGGCCACAGGGAGGAAGAGCGACGTGGGGCAGGAAGGACCTTGACTGTTTGCAGAAGGTCAGTGTGGCTGGCACCGAGGAGGGAGGGGGAGGGGGAGGGAGGAGGGGCTCCAGGTGAGGGCAGAGAGGAGGCAGCAGCAGTGAGCTGCCTGAGCCCAGGTAAAGGGTGTGGGTGTGGTTTTAGGGGAGCTGGGAGGCTGTGGAGCTGGGGCGTATTGCGAAAGGTGCCGCTGGGTCCCTGTGGAAATGGCCAGGATGGAGAGGGAGCAGGTGTTGGTAGAGACGCAGGTGAGGCAGGGGTGGGAGCGGGGAGAAGTGGGTGCTTAGGGACGTCCCCGAGTCTGAGCTGACAGCCTGCTGACAGCCTTGGTCGGAGCCCGAAGAGTAGAGAGAAAGAGACTCCGAGGTGTTGCCTTAAGCAACTGGCGTGTCCGGTGTCTGAGACAGGGTGCCCGTGGGAAGGCATGTTTAGGGGAGAAATTCTATTTTGGCCAAGTTAAATTTATGATGGCCATTAAGTATTCACGGTAAAATGTCAAGAAGGAACACACACACATACTTTATTTTGGAAGAGAAATAGAAACATAAGGCAGTAGCAAAGAGCAGAGTAAGCTTTCTGTGTGTTAAGATCAGAAATATTGGACCATTCTTACACACATTTTCCCATCCAAAGACAGCCTGGAGAGATCAGAAAGATAGGTCACAATTCATAGCCTTTCTGATTGAAAAGGGGCATTAACTATAAGAAACCCAAAAAATACCAAGAAGACAAGAAATCCAAGAACTAAAAATTAACATAAGAATGGGATGATATTTTTCACCCAACAGAATAGTAGGAAGAAATTAAAACTATCAAATAACACCCAAGGTTGGTGCAGATGTGGGGACATGAGCACACTTTTGACAGAACTGGAAATTAGTACAATGTTTTCTGAAATCCGCTTGGCGATAGCTATCAGAAGCCATTCGCTGGAGCAGTCTCATTGGAAACACAGGCTGCAGAAATGTGCACAAAAATGGTCAAAGATGGGCGTGTACGGGCGTCACTGCCTCCTTTTTGGTCTCAAGTAGTAGGAACTAAATCCCGTTATATCTCCATAAAGAAATGCTCTAACCAGACCAACGAGAGCAAGAAGTCTGTATTTAAGTGGGAAAAGGGGCAAATGGCATGGTCTTAGGAGCACAGGCTTCTACATTTATTGTAACTGTTTACACCTGGCTACGCGTTTGTGCAATAATTCTACGCGTGAAAAGGCATCGGAAGGCACAGGTCGGGCTGCCCTCTGAGGCGGGCTTGGGGAGGTGAGAATGAGGAGAAACTTCCTTTTCACGGTGTCTATTTTAGTAAGATTTGAATTTCTAGCATGAGAACGATCACTTTTTAAAATTAACATTAGAAATGAAAGGTCAACATTAGAAATTTAGACAACGCAGGACAAAAGGAGTAGAACACAGAGCTCTGAACTAATGTCCTCATCCTGTGAAGCGTGTCCACACATGGAATCTAGGAATCTATCCTCAGCCGCCCATCAGGTTTGCAACCAGAGGTTTCTAGAACGGCATGCTCACTGCCGTATTACCTATGACAGTGACGATGTTAAAGAAGCTTATTATCTGCTACTGGAGTCATCGTCTTATCGGTCACATTCAAATACACAGTAGAATAGAAGGCAGCACCGGAGAAACTAAGATGGCGGCATAGATAAACACCGGGAAATAGTCGCCTCCCACAACAATTGAAAAATATCCCAAAGGACGGAGCAAACATCGTCCAGAACAACAGGAAGGCTGGCTGAGTGTAATTTCTACAACTAGAAGAAAAGAAAAGCACGCTGAGAGCCAGAGGAGCTGCGGAGGCTGAGTGCAGAGGTACGGCGGTGGCTCGGGCGCGCGGAAAGGGGGTGGCACCTGAGGACGCGGCTGTCTTTTTTAATCACAAGCTCCCGACTGCTCTGAACTCCGGTTCCAGCAAGTCTCTGGGGACCCAGGACTCATACGGGGAGAGGCTGCCCTGTCAGGCGGCAGCGGGAGAACTTGAGGGCGGATTTCCCTCAGAGGTGCTTGCAGCCGTTACCGGGACACTGAGACGCGCGACTCCGGGCACGGGCGCAGAGAATCAGCCATAGCTTCTTTCTCCACCCTTTTGACTCCCTGAGACCCCGCCCCACCCAGGCTGCGGCAGAGGCTTTTGCATGTGAATGTACCTAACTACAGCCCAGCCAGCCAGACCCGGAACTTCCAAGAGAAGGCCCAAGGCCCCGCAGCGGCTTGCATTGCTTCACAGCTGAGCCTCTCCGTGGCTCCAGCTGTGTGGCCTCAGGCAGGGGCTGAATTAGCACCTCCTTAGATCCAGGAGCCACTGTACCCAGTGGTCAGAGGGGGACCATTCTCCCACTTCAGACACAGCTGCTTCCCACAGCCAATTGGCCTGGAGGTCAATTCCTCCCAGTGATCCTACAACAACCAAGGCACCAAGAGTGCACCAAGAGTGTCCACCCCAGGTAACTGGGGAGGCTGAGCCACTGAGCCCTACAGGACACCTGGCGCGCAGGCCACTCTATCAACACAGGGAAGCAGCCAAAATGCGGAGACAGAGAAACAGGTCACAATTGTCAGAAACGGAGGAGGACAGATGACTGGATATAGAGTTCAAGGCCACGTTTATAAGGTTTTTCAAGAATTTTATGGAAACCGCCGATAAATTTAATGAATCCCTCAAGGAGTATAGTGAGACCATGGAGGACATGAAAAAGGACCAACTAGAAATTAAGCATACACTGACTGAAATAAAGAATAATTTACAGAGATCCAACAGCAGACAAGAGGATCCCAAGAATCAAGTCAAAGATTTGAAATACAAAGAAACAAAAAATACCCAACCGAAAAAGAAAAAAGAAAAGAGATTCAAAAAATATGAAGATAGTGTAAGGAACCTCTGGGACAACTTCAAGTGTACCAACATCAGAATTATAGGGGTACCAGAAGGAGAGAGAGGGCAAGATATTGAAAACCTTTTTGAAGAAATAATGACAGAAAACTTCCCCCACCTGGTAAAAGAAATGGACTTACAAGTCCAGGAAGCGCAGAGAACCCCAAACAAAAGGAATCCAAAGAGGACCACACCAAGACACATCATAATTAAAATGCCAAGAGCAAAAGATAAAGAGAGAATCTTAAAAGCAGCAAGAGAAAGACAGTCAGTTACCTACAAGGGAGTACCCATACGACTGTCAGCTGATTTCTCAACAGAAACCATGCAGGCCAGAAGAGAGTGGCAAGAAATATTCAAAGAGATGAATAGCAAGAACCTGCAACCAAGATTACTTTATCCAGCAAAGCTATCATTCAGAATGGAAGGTCAGATAAAGAGCTTCACGGATAAGAAAAAGCTAAAGGAGTTCATCACCACCAAACCAGCATTATATGAAATGCTGAAAGGTATTCTTTAAGAAGAGGAAGAAGAGAAAGGAACTCTTACCATCTGCCACAGCATCGATGGAACTGGAGAGCGGATAAATACCACAAGATCTCACTTATTTGTGGAATATAATGAACAACATAAACTGATGAACAAGGACTGATCCAGAGACGGAGAGGCTTTGATTGGACTGTCGGGCCTTGGAGGGAAGGTAGGGGAGGGTGGGGGCAAGGGGGAAGGATCAACCAAAGGACTTATATGCAAGCATATAGGCCTAACCAATGGACACGGACAACGGGGGGGGGGGGGGGGGGTGAGGGGATGAGCGGGGTGGGGGGGGGGGGTAGAGGGTACACATATGTAATATCTTAATCAATAAAAAAATAAAAAAATAAATTAAAAAAAAAAAGAATAGAAGGCAGCACTGGGACTGCTTTTGAAGATCATTGAGTGACATGGAGAGATGTTCGCATACAAGCTGAGTGTGAAAAAGCAAGAGGAAATGACCTCATGCTGCCCATGCATGATGGTGTGTGCACACATCAACGTGTCAAACCCATTACATTCGTGTTAGAAGACAGTGATTACCTCTTGGTCACATAGAGTTTAACTTATTCTTTTCCTAATTCCAGTTTTCCTCGCTCGTCACCGAGCACGCCCTCCCCTCCCAGTGAGAGAAGCAACAGCACGTTTGCACACCTGCTTGTCCCCCTGGATTTCACTTTGTCCTTTTGCTCAACAACGTGAAAAGCCCGGAGTTCACGCAGCCAAAGGGAATCGCCTCCCTGAGGAGGCAATTAGAATTTATTGCAAATAAGGTTCCTTTTCAAAGGCACTCAGAGAATCATGCCTGCAGACGCAGGAGAAACTCCCATCTGATCCCTCCTACCCCCTCCTCAGACCACGACAGACTGGGAGAGATGGAGACGGTCTGCCCGGGCCGAGGTAAGAATGGTGACTTGGGAGAAAGGCAATAGTCAAGGACAGCGGTTCTCAACCTGTGGGTCACGACCCCTTTGGCAGTCGAACGACCCTTTCACAGGGGTCGCCTAAGACCATCCTGCATATCAGATACTTACATGACGATTCATAACAGTAGCAACATTACAGTTATGAAGTAGCAACAAACATAATGTTATGGTTGGGTCACAACATGAGGAGCTGTATTTAAAGGGCCAGGAGGTTGAGAACCGCTGGCCTGGGAGATCAGAAAGGCTCCCGGTTGCCTATGGGGACGGCGTAAGCTAACGGTGTCCACCACGGAGTGGAGGGTCGGCGCTCCCGAGGCTCCCGTCCAGGTGGATGGTCGGGATGAGGCAGTGAGTGACCAGAAGTGGCCCCGGTGAGGAGGACACATCAGCCCTGAAACCATGAGGACATTTAATATGGACACAACTCAGCATAAAGAAAACTTCCAGAAGCTGCACCCCGAGTCCCGGAGAGCCGGGGACCTGGGCACAGAGCCCTCACCATAAATACACGAAGCCGATGAAGATGCCAACACGCGGCCGGGCAGGACCCGGTCGTCTTCTTGGACGTCACTCTCCTCCCCCCTTCTCCCCCTCCCCCGCAGACCTTCTACAGAAACAAATGGTGCTCACGAGGCACCTATGGGCGTTCCGAAGACCTGGTTGGCTTAAAATTAAATGTTTCTCATGGGATTTGCTTCACCATATTGATTGCCTAACAAACTATATGGCTACAGACAGTACAAAGGTAAAGGCCAAACCAGCCCCAGTGAATGGTTTCAAATTCCTAATTAATGCAACATGGATCAAAGGTCCCTTAAGACAAAGCGGGGGTGGGTCACCTTTTCCCAAAAGGATGTTCTCTTGGGCCTCTAGTCCTAAGAAATTCTAAGAAAATGGCTCCTAAGACCAATGGATGATAATAATATAATAACAACAACTCACATGTACACACACACACACACACACACACACACACACACGTTACTTCAGACCAAGCACTGTCCTAAGAACCAATATATTCGGAACCTCGCAGACGCCATGTCTCTCTTACCCACACACAAGGTACGGTGACATTTTACACTCCGTCCCATAGCAAGGGAACCTATCCAACTTCCGCATCTATTTTAAATTTGACCATGGAACCTATTTCTTCATAACGTTTATTAACAACAGTTGTGAAACACTGATGTATATTCATTAAGTCATTCCACAGATATTCATCGAATGCCTTCTTGGGCCCAGCCCTGAACTTAGCAAATATTAGAGAGAGAATAGCAGAGCACTAAAAACTCAAGACAGACAGTATAAGAACAAGCCAGCAGGCGCGCAGTGCAGTCTGACTCGAGTGAGCGGCGGGAGGCGGCAGGAGTGCGCTTGGCGAAGGTGGCGGAGTGAGGCTGGGCCACGGCCACCGGGCCCACATGGCATTGGCGGCCCATTGCGCTCGTGTGCAGTCGGGCTGGATGGCGGGAGAACCCCACCCCTATAATGAGGTTCATTTAACCACTTTTCTATAAAGACCCCAGTCATGTAAAGCTGCAGCAAAGGCAACGGCGATTTCTCCAGCAGCAGGAAAACTTTCCTGTCTAACTGCTTCGAGGCAGCACTGGCCACAAGAGAGACTTCAGTCCCTGAGACCTGCAGGGCTTGTGGCCCTCTTTTTTTTCTAATATTTTTTTTCAATTTATTTCAGAGAGGAAGGAAGAGAGAAATGGAAACATCAGTGATGGGAGAGAATCATGGATCGGCTGCTCCCTGCACGCCCCACACTGGGGATCCAGCCAGCAACCCGGGCCTGTGCCCTGACCAGGGATCGAACCGTGACCTCCTGGGTCATAGGTCAACACTGAACCACTGAGCCCCGCCGGCCGGGCCGTTGCCTCTTTACTGTGCGGCTGGCCAGGTGCTTGAGGCAGGGCGTGGACACGTGGACACCTGGGACTCCATTCTAGGCCTTTGACTGGGACCGTGAGGAACTGCAGGATAATGTAACGTGTGTGCCGTGTGCACCCCTGTCTGTGCGTGGCTGCACGTGTGCGTGGGTGTAGACAGGAAGGAAGAAGATGGCCTCCGAAGACCCACCTGACATTAAATGTCAAAGCCAAGGGCAGCTCTCAGCTTACTGTGGGGACACAGAGAACAGCAGGAGGCGATGCAGACCACAGGCGCCAGGGCCTGGGTTTACACAGTGGTGGGATGTGCACACATTATTGTCTCTATTGCCCCGACCGTGGCAACCTCCACGTCCCCCGCGCAGTAATTGAGAAAGTTAATTTATGGTAAAAACCGAAAGGCCAGCATCCCCGTTTTCTTAGCTGGTGTCAAAGGTCTTACCTTAGTCACTGAAAAGCCTTTCTTTAGGGCCGATGAGGGACAACCATTCAGTTCTCTCTCCGGGTCCACCCAGCCCTCACGATGTGCCTCAGGGTGGGGCGGGGTGGGGCGAAAGAGCCATCACCACAAGCTCCGTGCTCCCCTTCTGTCCCTCTCCACCCGCCCCTGAGGCCACTGTGCCAGGCCTTCAGCTTGGGAGGGGCACACCGCGGAGGGTGGAGTCAGCATCACCACAAGCCACCCGACAACGCACTCGTTTCCCTGTGTACGTGTCTGTGTGTGTGAGTTACGCACACACACCGACACACACATGCATATACGCACAACCATCACATGAACTCCACTAGCGTTAAAGCCTAAGACCCGCTGGTGGCTTGGTTCCAAAGCCTCCTCAACACCCACCGCCCCCAACACTCTAATACACAGACACTGGGTGCCAGGTGCCATCTAACTGGAGCGACATGTCCTCTGCATCCAATATCAAGGGCTGCCCGGTGCATTTGCCCAGGTCCCTAACGATTCAGTCTCCATACACCATGGGCTCTGTTTGCTGCTTTTCTATATGCACTTAAGGCTCAAAAGGACATTACCTAACGAACAAATCCAAAGCCATGTTGTCGTTAACCGTTGGTGTGATCTATGTTGCCCAAAAAGTGTCTGTAGGTCTCATGATGCCTGCATCTTAGAGCCTTTGTAGCCATGATGCTCCCTCCCCAGAATAAAGGAGAGAATTCCAGTCTTCACTGCCAACAGCCCCAAAGTCAGCCTTGGGCACCGGTCCCTGTTCAGAAGGGAAGTGCCTGCAGGCCTCCCGCAGAGTCTGGGGGGTGAGCTTACGTTTTGTGCTGCGTTTCTGGGGTTTCCTGGCATCTGTGCTCTTCGGAGAGCGAAGGACAGGACACGTGGTCCAGGCAGCCCGGCCTAGGGAGTGGGCTCCTGGGCAGGCGGGGTTCTGTTGATACCCTGCGCGGAGGAAGGAGAGAAGAGCTGTATGAGAAGTGAATTTCCGCACAGTCGCTGTTAGGGAGCATTTCCCGCCCTGCTCCAATGTCAGACTCCCGCACCAGACCCGCTCCCGTGCCCCCTTAAATCCGGACAGCGACAAGAATTCCAAGTCACTGTCCTTTCTGGCCACCTGAATGCGCATTTTGCCGCCCACTCCCCTGAGAAAGGCACGGCACAGCGGGCGGCCTGAGCACTTGAAGGGTTCTTTCTTCTCGCCACCCACAGACCTGAATCGGCCTTTTACAAAAATCAGCTCTAGTTTTCAGTACCATGTTTCTAATTGTCGGGGACGGCGGCGTTCCCTCCTCCTCATCCTGTGTCTTCACGAGGGATCTGCCCATCTTTCAAAGCCAGCCTCCCGCACAAGGAGGAGGCCCCACACCACGTGCCTCAACTGGACACGCAGCATCACTGTTACCACAGATGGATTTGCTGCACGGACTCTGATTCTCACGCTCTCCGCAGAAGCTTTGCCGCCCAGCAATCATTTCTGAGAAATTGGAAAATCTTAACAAAAATCTAAGGAAACCCAGCGACTCCTAACTAGATGTGAACTCGAGAAAAATGGGTGCTGGGAGTGGGGAGTGGGGGGTACAGAGCTGGAAGCTGAAGTATCTTAAGAAAGGGTTGATGGGTGAGCAGAGGACCCTTGACTGTCCCATCAGTGTGCTCTGTCAGTGCTGACGGGAAGCATGAATGTTTTTATTCGTCCCTGTCCTTCCTTGACCTTGAGCTGAGCGCGGGTCTCGCCAAGCACAGTCTTGTCAGTGAAGGAGAAGCAGAGCCTGATAGATTCACTGCGTGTCAGACAGAGGGAACTTCACTGCTAATGTCCCTGGGTTGTTTTAAAGAGCTCAGCCTGCTTTTCCTCTTATTGGCCTGGATCTCGTGGCTAATTTATTTAAAAGACTGAACTGGCCCCTGATGGCTGGGATCCATTTTAATCTCTAAATTGACCACTCTTCTCGATTGAATTTAGAAATGATGAGGCTGCATGGTTCAGACCGTAATGCTGACTTCATCTCCGCACCCGGGCCTGGGGGGCTGGGCAAAGCCTGGTCCGTGGACAGCATCCCTGCCGGGCTCATAGCGTCAACCCCACAGAGACCGGCGAGCAGAGACCCTGAGCCTAAGAGTCCAGTCATGGTGCTGGCGAGGCCTCAGCCCAGTCACCCTGTTATACAGAATGGCGTCATAGAAACTCGTGCAACTCGACATGGACCACTGTGCCGGCCATTCCAGAGGACACAGGAAGGAGTCAGCGTGGCCCCGGCCTGCACAGCGTCCACAGTGCATTAAGGAAGCGAGGCATTGCCAAGTTCATGTTACTACGTCAGAGTACGATGAATTCTTAGATGGAAGAGTCCATGCGTGGGCAGAGACAGATTCCAACAGGAAGGATTGGACAGATGTGTTAGCTGAGACCGTAGGACCGGAACCCGGAGTCTCAATCCCTCTCACCTGTGACCCAGGGAGCAGCTGTGGGGCTGCTGGGCTTGGAGGCTCCACACTACTCCACCTGCCCAGAATGAGGGGAACAGGGGGGTGGGGCAATTTTACATGTGCTCCAAGGAGGGGTGCAAAGGCTTACCAAGAAGTATGAAAGGTAAAAAAAAAAAAAAAAAAAAAAGAAGTATGAAAGGTGAAATCAGCCCACGAGGTGTGGAGTGTTGTCATCCCAGAGATGGATACCTCTTCACCTGTCACGAGAGGGTTAGCAACAGCTGTTCATCTCACCCCCATAGAGCAGGACAGTCAGTCAAGCTCAGCCGACTGTCCACATCTCCATCACAGTAAGTTAGGAAAGACCTATTCCGGAGGCAGTGACTGCTCTCAATGTAATTTGTACTCTTTGTCTTTCCAAGTTGTTTGGATGAATATGTCCTTCTGCTTGTAAATACAAGGCATGCTGATAGTCATCAATGCATTGAAAGTGTTACAGATGCAGCCGCCTGCAGTCCCTCCGCCCACTGGCTCGTCCTTCCACGTGACGGTGCGTTTTCTCCCCCCTTTGCTGAGGACCAAGCAATCGTGATGCCACGTAAACGGGTCTCTAGAGGCTTCCTTTAGCACTTCTGTGTCGCCTGATTTTCTACTGGAAAAGGTAGCGGGATACTCATGTCCATCAAGAAAAAAAAATGATATAGTAGATAAAATGAAAGGAAGATATTTAATTTGTATTACATGGTCTTCTTATGGGCAAATACGTGATAGAATACAATTCATAATATATGAGAAAATTAAGTTCTTAAGCAATCACTAGGATCTATAACTAGAACATGGATGAGTTGCGGGAGTGAATTTATTTTAAAAATAAGTGAACATTTTCTTGCTGATGGAACCCAGGACTTCCACACTAGGGTGCGCTTCCCCTGTGCCGAGCTGGAGAAGGACAGACTCGCCCTGAGGACAGAGCCGCGGGGGCCTCGCTGGGGTTGACCTGCTGTCCTTGTTGCGTAGACCGAGTGGGACCCTCAGAGGCCGAGCAACTCCAGTGCCACTGCTCAGTCTTTGACGGGCTGGGGAGCAAACCATCTCCAAGAACCATAGCCAGCAGCTCTCCGCACCCCAGACGCCAGAGACGCGCCTCTCCCGCGTCCTGTAAGGCGGGCACCGCAGGGGTCGTCCATGGCGGAGGCAGTTTCACTCCCGACCCTCCAATGTCTTGATTCCGGACGCCCCGACCCCGCGATAGCGTCACCTTGGGAAGCTGGGCAAATGCGCGGTGCTGTGCTGGGGTGAAAAATATGACGAACGCTTTGATCATCCGAAAGGACCCTCCTGCCTCGTGGGCCAGTCTCCGTGGCTAACAGGGCCTCCTCTTCCCACGTCACCCCAGCTTCCTCCCTTTCCCTAAAGGGCCCCTCGGGTGGGTTTGGGGATGGGTTGTATTGTTCGGCTGCAAAAATAAAGCAGATGGTGTAGGGAAGTCAAAGATGAGGTGGTCAGGACCCTGACAGGAAGCCCCTGTAGATAAGCAGAGGGAAATTGTTCATTAAAACGAATGAACATCAACGTGGAGTTTCTGCTCATCCATTGCGCGCAGTGATTTAAGTTCCTGACGCTCCTTGGGCCTTGGTTAGCGATCAAATCCGCAGAGACAGGTGTGTCCATGGGTCTCTGCCTTTGCAAGTGACTTCGCTCAGAATTCCTTCACAGCTTGTCTTCCCTCCGGAGTCAGCCTAGTGCTGTGCAGGGGATAGAGCAGGCGGGGTGCCGTCCCGGAGCCCAGCCCGGAGACCTGGACAGACAGACAGACGCTGGCCACTCTGCACACGACCTGACTCGCAGCTGGGCTTCTGCTCAGAGACCCCAGGGTTTGTGGACTGGCCACCCCGATCCACCCTGAGGAGGGGCCGGGAGAGGCACCCCCTTTAGTCTCCCAAGCAAGTGAGAGCGTCCTCAGCCGATTCTCTCAAAAGCGACACAACCGTCGCCAGTCACAGCAACACTCGCCTCTGCCTCTGGCCAAGCCTCCCTCAGGCGGCGGCGCCCACTGCACGGAGCCGCGCTGTTCAGTGTCCACCCCCTCCCTGCCCGCGGCCAGGCCCCCCCAGCCCTCGGGTAGCGACTGAGGAGGTGACAGCCGTGGCCGAGACAGCCTGTGTGTTTCCGTGGAAGCCGCGCTTGGTGAGAAGGTCAGTCATCGAATGGGGCTCATTTTTCACCGGAGATGAGGGCAGTGCCAAGGCCCTTCCCGTTGGAACGGAACCGGCTGGTTTGCAGGAGTGATCACCTGGGCCCTGGAGCAGTTTCTGTCTTAAAAGGAAAAGTATGGTCGAAGATTTATACCTTAAAAATGTCTGGAGCATTGACCAAGCAGCAAAGCTTTAATGAGATTTGTAAACCAAATGATGAAGCAAAGGTTAGGGCTGTTTGTAGAAAAAAGATCCTTATTGAAGAAATCTTATTATTTCAAACTGCAGTATTCACACCAGAATTATTTTCAATGAATGAGGCAATAGGCCTGCAAGGTTAGAGAGAAGGTAGCAGAGAGTGTAAACTTTCTATAGAAAAGCCTAAGTGACCTTCTGACCGTTCAGCCAGCAGCTATGACGTGCAATGACCACCGGGGGGCAGGTGCTCAACGCAAGAGCTGCTGAACTGAGGTGACTTGGCAGCTGCGGTTCTCGGGTGATGCACCCGGAACCAGAGAGGAGGGGGACACGATTCCGGGGTGTGTCACCCGAGAACCGCCCTCTCGCAATCTGGGACCCTTCGGGGGATGTCGGAGAGCCAGTTTTGGCCCAATCCCCGCAGGCCAGGTCAAGGAACACCACTTCTAGGAATATATCCCAAGAAATCAGAAACACCCGTCAGAAAGGACACATTTTCTTTTTCTTTTTGTTTTGTTTTTTTTTCCTAAAGCTCTCCCGGTTCCTCTCTCTTTCACAACCCGTTTCTTCCCTCAGTCCTCACATCTCCACCTTCTACTCTAGTTTGCTGGAGATTATTACGTTATTTAATTCTTGCTTCTGCTTTTATTTTAAACCCATGGGTATTTTTTGGTCATAACTTTACCCCACTTTCTGAAAACATTTTGTGTTTTATCTGCCATTTCCCCTTTATTTACCTTATTCTCTTTCCTGATAACTCCTTTGCACAGGGAGATGCTGTATTTAAGTCATTGACTTCCCACCCGCAAGCCAGTCACCGCGGAGGCTCATGGGGCGAGCACGCTGGCAGCTCAGCTGGAATCTTCTCGAGGACACGCCAGGCCTTTTTAGCTTTTTGGTTGTTGTTGTTTTGTAAACTCTCACCTGAGGATATTTTTTCCATTGATTTTTAGAGAACGGGAGGGAGAGACAGAGAGAGAGAGAAACATTGATGTGAGAGAGACACATCGATTGACTGCTTCCCACACCCACCACAACCAGGGCAGGGGATGGAGCCTGCAACGGAGGTACGTGCCCTTGACCAGAACTGAACCCAGGGCCCTTCAGTTCATGGGTCGACACTCTATCCACTGAGCCAAACCGGTGAAGGCTCGTTAGCTTTTGGTTCTCCCCACACCACTGAGATCTGCCACAGTCATGTCCTGAAAACGTGACCAGTCCTGTGATTTCTCCTCCCTCTCATCTTCCCTGATTTTCGTTATGCACGTAGGTCGGGGAAGCTCCTCGTCCCCCGGGAAGGATGCTGCCCGGCCTGGTGCCCGGAGAGCCCACGGGGCCAGCGAGTTGCACACACGGGGCCCTGGCTCCACTGGCCCCAATCCATCTCACCCCTGCACTCCTGTCGGTATCCCGGCTCAGGTGGCTCCCATCCCACAGTCCCACCCAAGGGGGGTGTGGTGTGCGCATGCGTGTGTGTGTGTGTGTGTGTGAGTGTGCGTGAGTGTGTGTGAGCGTGTGTATGCGTGTGTGTGTGTGTGAGTGTGCCTGAGTGTGCGTGTGTGTGAGTGTGAGTGTGTGCGTGCATGTGTGCATGCATGTTCCTTGTTCTCCTCATTGCCTTTCCGAGCTTTCTTCCAGGAGAGGAGGCAAGGTCTTTGCCCCGTTATCTGATATAAGTTCCCTCTCCACCCTCCTGTGCCGTGGAAATGGTGGCCACATAACTAAGGGAATGCTGTTCCCTAAGGGTCTCCTGTTGAACAAGCCACTGCTGGCGCCTCTGGGACACTAGGATGCGCAGGCGCCCTGGGCATGTCCCCGGTGGGAATGGATCCTGTGCCCTGGCACCTCAGGCGGACGAGGGGCACTGGACACCCCGTGCTTCTAGCCAGGACGCCTGAATGACAGGAGACCTCTGGCGGGTGTCTGAAATCAGACCCATGGACGGCAACAGCTGCATCCAACAAGCCCCAGGTGACCCGAACCCTGGCCTGGGCTGAAAGCTAAGCCCCGGCGCAGCTGTGTCTAAGCCCCACGCCCAGTGGGGAGTAGCAAACAGTCTATTCTTTCAAACCAGTTGTTTCCTGAAGCATTTGTCCCGTCTGCCCAGGATTTGCCAGAGCCGGGCAGCCTGTTGCTGCTGAAGCCCAGGGCCCAGCCAGCTGCCCGCTGCCCGCCAGGGCCCAGGGTCTGAGGCCGCCCGAGTGGCATCGGCTTACTTGCAGCTGTTATTACCCCAGCCCAGGGGCCCTTGCATAATCCCCCAGGAGAGGGAGAGAGACAGAGGGGGAGGGAGGGAAGAGGAGGGGGGAGGAGGGGGGAGGAGGGGGGAGGAGGGGGGAAGAGGGGGGAGGAGGGGGGAGGAGGGGGAAGGAGGGGGGAGGGGGAGGAGGGGGGAGGTCTTCACTTCTGGGCTCTGCTTCTCCGAGCGGCTCTGAGAGCAGGGAAACAGACTCAGGGGCCACACGGACTGTGCACCCTGACTGCTCGTCGGTGAGGCCAAGTGAGGCTGGAAAGCAGCACGCTCCCCCCAGCAGCTCTTACTCAGGGTCTAGAAGGGCTTAGCAAGTTCAAACACTCCCCTGCCTTCGTCTCCATCTCCGGCGGTGGAATTGCTAAACGAGACCAATATTTGCGTTTAATAAACACAGAAGCAGGGGGCTGACCGCCTCGGGTGGCGCAGAGCACAGGGCGTCCTGCGAGGGCTGCTGGACAATCGCTGCTTCAGCACAAGGGGAGGGAGGCTCCCGATGAGGTGGGTCCTGGTGATGAGGGTGACCTTCCCTGAGGGGAACTGACTCAGCGTGGCCACTGACAGGGAGCGTCCTCTACCCTGCGGGGTGCGGGGAAGCAGACTCTCTGCCGGGACCCTGTGAGCGGGGCACGGATCTGACCCGGGAGGAGGTCTCGCTGTTCAGATGCATCTTTCTTCCCCAGAGTGTGTTGCTTTCAGACTCTTAAACGGCGTTATTTTTAGAGCGTTACTCATCCTCTAGCCTCTTACAGGCTGGCCCGGTGTGAAGAAGGCTCCCTGTCACCAAGCTTCCCTCAGTTAAAGAACAAGTCCGAAGGCACGAAAAAGAATCACGACAGTCAACTTAACAAAACACCCAGGCCTGTGACTCCCCGGGGGGAAATGCTTTTTTAATATGCCCAAGGATTTATTGGTTTTCATCTGTGCCTCGATAAAATGTGTTTTTCCTACATATTGTATTCACTCTCCACAATGAAGCAAAAAACAGAACTCACACAATCAGAATTTTACCAACCACCAAGCTCTGCGTGGACTCATTCAAACCTTTAGAGCAACAGGCCTTTTCAAATTGCAGGAAAACTGCATTTTATTCCTATTAAGGCAGAGCATACAATGCAGGTATTTTTCAAGACAGATAGAGGATAGATAGATGAGAAAGGGGGGATACATACATGCATACATACATACACATAGAGAGATAGATAATAGATAGATGATGATGATGATAGATAGATAGATAGATAGATGATAAATAGGTGATAGATAGATAGATAGATAGATAGATAGATAGATGATAGATAGATGATAGAGGATAGATGATAGATACAGAAGGGAGAGAGAGCGAGCTAGAGAGAAAGAGAGAGGCTGACCGATATGAAGGGGAATCACACCTTCAGAGCTCTAATCACCAGGTCCCATCACGGCTCTGCCCCATCCCACCTGATCCCTGGTGAGGCCGAGAAAGCTGAGCGTCGGGGAGACCGTCCATCCTGTTCAGAGACAGTGACGGGGGACCTCAGCTTTAGTCCCTTCACCCACGTGCAGCCTTCCCGCCGCCCCCCCCACCCTCGGGTACCAGGTCACCGTAGCTACTGCCCCCTCCTCCCTGCAGCTCCAGTCCCTCCGAGGAGCCCCGGTTCCTCTGGCCGCACAGCCTCATCTCCGGCCCGGTCATCTGCTCTCCGGCCCACAGAGCCGGCTCACACCCATCCCTCGCACAGCCCCGCCCGCCCCGGCTGACCAGCCTCTGCCGGCCTCACAGCACCGGCCTCGGCCTGGTGCCCCGGGCAGGGCAGGGCAGGGTGGGGCTGCTGGCGCCAGAGGCCACTATTCTGTCCCCAACATTTCTCAGGACAAAGAGGACTGGATCCGGCGCTGGGCTCGCCTTCCACCAAGACCTCCGTCCCCTTCTCGTCCAGCCAAGCACACGGCTCCTTGCTCATGGGACCCGGCCCCGCTGAGCCCATCGGCACCTCATTCCCCACCCTCCTTCGCCCCTAATGTTTTATGGGGCCCACGGGCCCCAGGAAACCACTTTAGGAGACAGTTTGAGAAACCGTGTCCCAACAGGTCTCTCTGCGTTTAAATGTGTCCTCTTCTGAACCTTTATTCCCTTCTGCTCCTTGTATAGGGCAGTGATGGCGAACCTACGACACGCTGTCAGAGGTGACACGCGAACTCATTTTTTTGGTTGATTTTTCTTTGTTAAATGGCATTTAAATATATAAAATAAATACCAAAAATATAAGTCTTTGTTTTACTATGGTTGCAAAGGTCAAAGAATCTCTATATGTGATGCGGCACCAGAGTTCAGTTAGGGTTTTTCAAAATGCTGACACGCCGAGCTCACAAGGTTCGCCATCGCTGGGTAGGGCCTCACTCATCTCCCTCCCTGGCGACGACTGCGTGGTCACACCTGTGTCTGGCGTCCTTCTCCTCTGTCACTTGCACTCCCTGCATCTGTTGGCTCCAGGGACAGCTGGCATGGCTGCCAGTGACATGATCCTCCAAGGAGCTCTTGTAAACTCACCCGAAAGGCTTGGTGAGAGCCGGGCACCACACAAGCTCCTGAGAAAAGCGCCAACATGAATCTTCCCACCAGGCCCTGTCCTGAGCACGCTTATCCTTTCAGCATTCTAACCTGGAGGGAAACCGGCAATGACTCTACCGCCTCACTTGAAAACTGGGGAGGTTGAGGAAAGAACTTCTTATTTCCCCCAAAAACGCCCTTTCTGCATTACATGCCGAATTAAAAGCACATATTCCCTAGAGCTCGGATGGGGGCGGGTAAACCTTATCTGCGAAGGCCCAGATGCCAAGTGTATTTGGCTTTGTGGGCCATGATGTCTCTGTTGCAACTACTCGATTCTCTTGTTGCCAGAGGAGGCGGGGCAGCCGTCGCAGTGTGTGAAGGACGGGCCTGCCTGAGTCCTGATAAGGGTTAGTGACCAAACGGGCAGGCTGGTGCAGGCCGCGGGCGTGGGTGGCCGGCCCTGCGCCATGTCCGTCAGTGAGAGCCCCCTGGAGAGAGCTGTCTGCAAGCAGCTTCCAGAGCTATGGAGAGCTCACTCACCCACTCGCTCCCGCGGAGTTTCATTCGCAAGGATAAGACCCCGTCAAAGTTATTGGAGATTAAATTTTAAACGAATATCAGGAGAGAGGAGGCGGGAAAGCTCAGCACAGAGAAGCGTAGAAATGCCACGCAAACCTCCGAGTCAACAGCCTGCTGAGCACGGACCGGAGAGCTCACCAGGAGGCTACTGAGAGCTCGTGGAGGGCAATTCATAAAGAGACACAGATGTGGAAGCTTAACCCCCACAGATGACGCCCTGAAGCTAAAACAAACGAGAGACAGCTGGACCTGAGGGTGTTTAACCCACCTCTGTGGGGCTGCTCCCCCAGGTCACATGACTTTCCAAAGACAGACCCTCCTCCTCCTCATCTTCCTGCTCCTCCTCAGTGTCCTCATCATCTTCATCCTCGGCCTATCTTCGTTTTCATCTGCATTTTCACCTCCTCCTCATCTTCACCCTCCTCATCTTCACCATCCTTTCCATCTTCCTCCTCATCATCATCACCATTCTTATCTTCATGCTCCTCCTCAGCACCCTCATCCTCTCATCCTCAGCCTTCATCATCTTCATCCTCACCTTCATCATCCTCATCATCGTCCTCACCCTCATCCTCATCTTCATCTTCCACCTCACCTTCATCCTCATCTTCATGACCATCCACATTGTTCTCACCATCTTCATTCTCGTCATCACCTTCCTTTTCATCATTCTCTCCATCTTCATTCTCATGACTAGCCTCTTCCTCCTCTTCATGGATATTTGCAGGTTGCCCTGTGGTGAAACATTATGCTCACACTTCACACGTTGGGCTTAGTCAATCTTGCTTCAGCCTGTGAAACAGAGACATACAATGCCGTTCTCACTCTGCGACAGGACGCTGGGACTCAGCAACCTGACAACAGCCACACACTTACACGGTGGAACATTACTTGGCCGTAAAGCGAAAAGGAAATCTTACCTTTTGCAACAGCATGGACGGACCCGGAGATTATTATGCTGAGTGAAATAAGCCGGCCAGAGAAAGACAAGTACCGTGTGATCTCACTTATATGTGGAATCTAAGGAACAAAATAAACTGATGAAAAAAATAGAATCAGAGGCATGGGACAGACTGACAGCTGTCCGAGGGGAGGGGTTGAGACTGGATGAAAGAAGGTGAAGGGCTTAACAAAAAACTATAGATGCGTAACGCATAGACACAGACAACAGTGTGGTGATAGCCAGAGGGCGGGCGTGGGGGTGGATGGGGTGGATGGGGTGGAGGGAGGTGGGGAAAATGGAGAGGGAAGAGACTTTGCTTGAGGTGATGGGTACGAGGCGCAGTGTGCAGATGGTGTTTTATTGAGTTGTACACTTGGAACCTGTGTGGTTTTGCTAACCAATGTCACCCCAATAAATTCAATTAAAAAAAAGAAAGTGGCCAAGCCCACATTCAATCCAGGCCTCTACGGCGCCGAGCCCGTTCGCTAACGCGGAAAACTGAAACGTTGCTCCTTCGCTTTGCGGTAAGGCTTATGAGTGCTGCTCAGAGATGCTCGTGACTAAAATCCTTATCACCATCTGGGCCCGTCTTGAGCGTCTCTTTGGTACCACAAATAGCTGCAGATTCAAAACGGCACCAGCACCGTCACCCTGGCCAGGCCCCCGGCAGGGTGAAGGGGTAGCAAGCGCAGCCTCGGTGCCCGGAGCAGAGGGTTTCAGGAGCAGCTGGGAGGCCCTGCTGCCCTCGCACTGGCCATGCATATGCATGGCATCACCTCCCTCGCTTCTGCGGTTTGTTCTGTGTTTTCTCCGCCCGGAGATGTGGGGGAGCCAGCCGGAGGGCACGCAGGCTCCAGCCTGAACGCCTGTCTTTCTTCTTGGAAACAGAATCTGCTCCTAAGTGATCGCAAAGACTGCATTATTCATAGGCCACAGAGAAAAGATTCCATTTAAAACAAAAATGGCAGAAAGACTGCCCTTACCTGGGACTTGCAGTGGGGGCTGGTTTCCTCCCTCAAGCAGAACCATCGCAGGTGCTGTGATCATGCTGGCCCAGCCGGTGTGGTCAGTGGTTAGGGCGTTGACCCCTGACACTTTGGTGTACAGGTTCAATTCCCGGTCAAGGGCACATACCTGGGTTGCAGGTTCCATCCAGGCCACAGTTGTGCAGGAGGCAACCAATTGATGTGTCTCTCTCACACTGATGTTTCTCTCTCTCTCTCCTCCCTCCCTCTCTTCCATCCTCTCTGAAAATCAGTGGAAAAAATATCTTTAGGTGAGGATTAACAAGAAAATAAAAACTAATGAGAAGCAACCAAGAAGAACAGCCTTGCTTGTGATGAGGGAGTTTTGTTCTAATGTGTCTCCCGGAAGGAGCGGGCCCGGCTCCATGTTGAAGAAGAATGAGCGTCTGCTTGTCCAGCCGGACCCACCGCCCGGGGCGGCTGTCCTGGGCGCACTGCTCTCAAGCTCCCCAAAGTCCAGAAGGTGCTTGAAGGACTCGGGAAGTTCGGCAGGGAAGGAGGAGGGCAGCGCTGAGTGTCAGGGTGGGGTGCCACGTCTGACTGCACCTTCTCCTTTCTGCACACCGAGAGGGGCCCCGAAAGGAGGTTTGCTGGGCAGGACAAATGGAAGACCTACAAGCAGCTGAGGGGGGCGGCATCGATGGAGCTGTGCACTTGGTCATCCCCACGGGCTCTGGGGACCATGAGATCGCCAGCCGCCTCTCTCGGGCTTGGAGTGTAAACTGCCTCACCGGATGTGAATTGCTCAGCGTGGCCAAAATATGTCATTGCAGAGGCTCGACTGTAAACATTTTCAGGAGAAATTCGGATTTCTGACTTGAAAATAGAGGTTTGGAAGTCCAGAGTAACTGAGGGTTTCGGTGTACGGAATGTGGGGGGCCGGGTGGCTGCTGTTAACGAGGAGAATGTTACCATTAAAACCCCTGAGACGGGCTCTGATGGGGCTGGGCCACAGCGCCTCCTGCCGCTGTGTGCATCTGAGCTGCGGCGGTAAGCTGTGACTCATCGGGGCAGGTCTGTGTGCTGCTCACCCTTTTCTCACCAGTGCCTGGCCTCAGTAGAAATTTAATAAATATTTTCTTAAGTGAGTTCATGAAAGGGAGAAAAGAAGAGAGAGAGAGAGGAAGTCTCAAACTAGGAGGTTACAATCTTGTCATGTGCTCAAGCAATTACCATGTATAAGTGTCTAACCATATAGTAGGTGACACACAAAAAACAACTTTTCTGTCAGATGCCGCACAAGGAACGGCAGGCAGGCCTGGGTAGGAAGAGCGTTCTCTTGAGACACGGTAACTGGGGGCAGAACTGTGAGTCAAACACAGAGGAAGCAGAGATACCAAGATGTTCGGGAGCCTGCTGCCTCCCACCCACGGTCCAGCCCCCAAGCGGGAATCACGACATGCTGATCGGTTCCGCCTAATGAGAACAAGAAAAGAACATTGTAGTCACCAAAGCTTCTCAAGAAAACCCCCGTCATCCTTCCCAAATGGAGTCTTTTAAACACGCCTTCCGCCACAGGAGATTGCAAACACCTGCAGAAGTGGACAATAGCACAATGAATCCTCATTGTTCAGCTTCAGCAATGATCGGTTCATAGAGCAAAGTCCAGAATCAAATCTCATTTCATCTCTAACCCTGCCCCCTCTTCCTCCTGTAACTCAAAGATGGCGCCCCCCTCCCCCTGCGTCCCAGCCCCACCCCGTCCTCCGGGCTCCACCGTGGGATGTGAGTAAATGGGGTCACCCTGCTCTGGTAACACACCCAGGAGAACATGTGTGAGCGGCCAGCTGAGGAGAGAGCTGTGGTCATCCTACTTGTCCCTGCCAAGGCCATTCTGGGTCAGCTGACAGCCATTCGAGCTGAAACGGAAAGAATCGCTCAGCCAGGCACAGCCAAGATCCGCAGAGCCTCCGCTCAACATTCCCAACTTGTAAACAAAAATGTGAGTTAGAAGACCTCGATGATGCTTTTTCTCCTCATCTATAATTTCAGCACCCAGGGTACAGTTTAAATGTTGGGTTGTTTGGGGTTATTTACTATTTTTTAAATAAAAGTTTGGCTTGCTAGCATCTTCCAGGGGTGACCAGTTAATCATTTTGTTTTGATTTGGGGGTTTTTGCACCATTACAAACTCATTGATACAAATATATTTCATGCACAGCCGTCCCCTGCAGGAATTGTTAAAATTGAAGCATAAAATATCTGATATTTCTCTGGTGGAACTTCTTCCAGGCAGCTCCTGGATTCTTTAGACACCATGGTTCTAGGCCTTGATGCTGGGCGTTCATCTGGTATCTTTCCGTCCCCTCACCCGGATCAGCCTTTTCTCCAAGGATCCGTGAGGCCCTGGAGAGGAAATGGTATGTAGAGACCACACTCTGGGCACCGAGGTGCTCACTGTTGCTGGGTTGCACGCTGTTTCTAGGTCTTTTCCAGGAACAGAGCCAGAAGGGAAATGTCATTTTCTTAACACAAAACCCACCAGGACTTCCTATGGATGTTCCAGATCAAACTCAGGGCCCAGGTGTTCGCTTTCCTCCTATGATCTCATCTCTTCCTTTTTCACTACAACTTTTTCCTGTTCTTAGTGACGCTGGGCATGATAGAATATCATACAATTGTCCATCTATTTTATTCCCATCACACACACAACAACCTCTAAATTATGTCAGTGCTATAACCAGCAATATGATGACTGAAAACAGCTTATGATTTAAAAAGTTCTTGTCCTCTGTATCTGTATGTACATGAAAGATGTAAAGTTAAATTCTTTTATTCTAAACCGCTTTAAACAGCTTCTGTTGTGTGGTTATGACACCAACTGAATATTTGGCAGCTATACCTCCAACTATTAATTGAAGTTAACTTTTAATATCGAGGAGTTGTTGGTGGTTTTTTTTTTTTTTTTCAATTTAATTCCATGTCTTAATTATGTAAAGTTACATTCATAGCGTCAACTGTATATAAGTGTATTTAAAGAAGATGAAGGAAGGTAGTTTTTATAAAATACTAAGTGTCTGAGTTCCTGGAAACGAAGACAATTTAATGCATGTGCATCAATAAGTAAACACATTCCAGTAAAATTCTGATGTCCCAATCAAAGTAGATTTATAATGTGAAGTTAAAGGGGCGTCATATTTGGCAGCTATGGAGAATACAAACTATATGCAAATTATGGTGCAGAGTAATAAGCAATCACCTGTGAAAGCTCCACAAAATTAGAGAACGTTACCCACAGCTTTCATTCGGTCTGTGTCATTCTTTGCTACTGTGTCCTTTGTTTACCCCTTAATCCCACGTCCTAAATTCCATGGTCATCATTTTATACATATATATACACAAAGGTAGATAGATATACAAATTATATATATCTATATATATGAAAGGCTGATATGCAAAGTGTCCCCTCGAGAGTTCGGCCGGGAGACCAGGAGTTCGATCGCTCACTATGATGTGCACTGACCACCAGGGGGCAGCGCAGAACAAAGGAAGGCGCCAGTCGGCAGCTGGGGAAGGGAGGTTCCAATTAGCAGCCAGAAGGCCCCGATCAGTCCTGATCCCTGGCCAGGCCTCGCGACCCTACCTATGCACAAATTTCATGCACTGGGGCTCTAGTGTGTGTATATGAAATATGAAAATTAGGCCAGGACACCATAATGGGTCACGACCAGACAGGAGGAGGTTGTGTGCGCAGGTGAGGCCCAGAGAGGAGACAGAGACAGGGGCAGTGAGCTGCCACACCCCGGCTCGGGCGGGTCCCCCAGAGCCAGAGCGGACATGGACAGGGACGGGGGGCCAGCCTGCAGCCTCCACAGCTGAGCCCAGGCCTGGAGAGGAGACGACTGGCCCGCCTCCTGCAGAAGCAGCGTGGCTCCCTCCCGCCGCCCGTGGAATCGGCGCGGGTCCCTCCTGGCTCCCGTGGGTGTGAGCGGCTCGCTTCTGCTTCCCACGGAAGCCACACGGCTCCTGTGGAAGCAGTGGGCGGCCTACTGCACGTGATATCGCGCGATGAGCTACTAGTATATACATACACACACACACACACACACACACACACGCGCGCATAGATTATATACTTCTATAGCTTTCTAATAGTTTTACCACATAGGTATATCTCTAAGAATCATAATAACGCATCATTTCCATGTTTTTATACCTTTCCATACTTATTTACGTATTCACTCATTCTGATGGGAAGCATGAGGTTTGGGGGTGAGAGGAGATTGATGACTTGCGAACTATTTTGCATTGCTCCCCTACCCCAGACCCCCACAGAGCGGTGCAGCGAGAGCCCATAGGAGCTGTGCGTGCCCCACCTGGGAGAGGAGCCCCGGGGTTATGAAATCGAGCTCACGTAGGGGCCAGTGCAGCTGCTCCTCGCGCTCTGGGGGGAGTGGGAGGGAGGGCTTTGTTCTCTAAGCTAAACACAGGCCTCTGGGGAGAGGTGGGAACTCGGGCTGGTTTATACAACCCTCTGGAATGTAGCACATGCCTCACCAGGGTTTTGTGTTTTCCTTCTCCGGGCTGAGGAAACACCACGGAACAGAACAGTGTCTTCACCGAGAACAGGGCGTCACACATGGTTGCATAAGCAAAACCTAGTAGCGAGCGTCATCCTACAACATCCTTCGGCTTAGAAAACATGTTAAGTAAACAGTCCCTGTCCGCTCCTGAGATCTGATCATGGGCATCGGCACCAGCACATACAAAGCCTTCCCCACCCGTCACCTCCTTGATCCGCAGGACTCTGGGAGGCGCGGACGCATGCTCCCACCCGCCAAGGGAAGAGACGTGGAGAGCCAATGAGGTCAGGCAGGTCACAGGGCTTCCGAGCCCTGGGGCAGAGCTGAGGCATAAAGACAAATGCTGGCGCTGTTTCTGGGTTCTTCCTACTCCATGGCGGGGAAGACGGCTTTTTGATGTGACTAGAGCTAACCGAGGTAGGAAAGAGTCTCCCGTCCCCTAGAAACTCAGAATTTTAAAAGCAGGGGAAAGTGACCCAACGTTAAAGGGAAATGTAATTACCGACCCGGCAATGAAATTGCAAATCCAACTTGGCGAGAGCAGCAGTCACCGGTGAATGTCTCCGTCCGTTTTCATTAATATTCTCACCAAAGCAAAGCTATGACACTGGGCAGAATGAGGTTTATCCAAGCGTGACATTAATGTACCTATAAATCAGGAAACCCTGACACCATGCTCAGCCTTCACCCCATCCAGCGGGCTGTGTCACTAATGCCGGTGAGACCTAACAGACCCGCACCCGCGGGAGGCCTCAGCCAGCGTGACCCAGAGCCGCGTTCCCGGACCCCGGACTGAATCCTCTGTGATCCCACAGCCCAACCCGCAGGAACCCGAGGGCCCTGCGACGCCCCTTCCAGTTCCCCGAGTAAATACAGCTCAGCCGGCCCGAGTCCACCCTCTCCCGCCCTAGTCGTCCCCAGTCGTCCCCCCACCCAGTGGCACGTCCCTGGCCGGAGCAGGAACTGCTAAATGACTCTGAGGCCCCGTATTCTGAGAGCTGGACAGCCAGCCAAGCTCGCCGTGAACTTGGCCCGTGAACAGCAGACAAAGACCATCAGGATGCCATGTTCTCACGCATGCACATGCACACACAGATACACAAACCTAATCGGCGGCCGTCCCATGGAGGCACGTAGAGGCCCGTGATTCTCTCTCATCCCTGATGTTTCTCTCTCCCCCTCTCCCTTCCTCTCTGATCAATAAAAATATATAAAAAATTAAATAAAAGTAGAAAAGTACATATTTATGGGTTTATAATCTACTTGGCGGTTCATGAATGTACTAGGAATGAAGGGTTAAAGCTGGAACACTCGCTGTCCAGAACCTCACGCGTGGCTCACCCCGCCCGTGTCCCGTGGCTTCAGCGTGGAGCGTGTGTGCCCGGGCGGGGTTAAACAGGTGGACGCGCAGAGGGCGCAGCCGCCTCTGACTGCCACGTGCAACTCTGCATCCGGTCCAAGAACATGCCCGAGTCAGTGTCCCCGTGGTGAGTGGGGACTCAATTTTGATCATTTGTCCACGAGCCCCTGCGAACTGCTCCTTCTCTGTCATTCATAATGTCCCAGCTGCTCCAGCTGCAAGGACGATGAGCAGGGAGACCATCCCCGGTCTCTATTCCTTGCTCTTCCTTTAAAAAGGGGCGAGGACAACGGGCCTGTCTTTGGGGGTTTATTCAAGCGCTCGCGTCCGAGACGTGGGATGTTCTTGTATCAGCCCTGTGCTCCCCGACAGAGCCACGAAGAACGGTCCACACGAGCGTCTATCCCACCTTCAGAGCAAGGCCTGGACGTGAGCCTTTGGAGGGAGTCCCCACGGCCGCCTGGCAAAGTGGCCTTGGCAGTTTGGGGTCTGAGCTCCACAGGGACAAGCAGAGTGGGTCTCAGACTGTGAGAGCGTGAGCGTGTGAGCGTGTACCATGATGGCTGTGCGTGGACCAGCCTGTTAGAGGTGACATGTAACTGCTCTTCCCAAACCTCTCACCTCTGCTCCCGCCTCCGACCCGCCCTGGCCAGCATCCTGGCCGGGCTGTCCCCTGGCCGGGCTGTCCCCTGGCCGGGCTGTTCCCTGGCCGGGCTGTCCCCTGGCCGGGCTGTTCTCTGGCCGGGCTGTCCCCTGGCCGGGCTGTCCCCTGGCCGGGCTGTTCCCTGGCCCTGTTCCCCCGGGACCTGGGCTGAGAGCGACCTCAGAACTCCTCGCAGGGCTGCACCGCCCTTCCTGGAGCCAATAGGATGTTTGCAAAACTCCAAACAGCCCGGGGAGGGTCAGGAAGCGGCGGGAAGGCCTGCTGCTCAGAGGTCGGGGACATCAGAGAGATCCGATCTGGCTGGGCTGTTTGGATTGTAAAGGGAACGGCCCCTCCCAGGACTGGACGAGGACAGTCTGCAGGCTCCCACGCAGAGCGCCACCCCGTGATGTCTGGCCGCGAGCCTCGGGGGCCCGGCAGGCAGGCCGGCGGTGATGCAGGAGCGCCCCAAGTCAGTGCTCACCTGGCACAGGGCAAGGTGGAGGCGAGGAAAATGCTAGAATACACTCCAGGAGCTCCCTCAGTGCTGGCACCTGCCCCGCGCTCTGCCTCTCCCGCACCTGAGGTCCACCATCGGGGAGCGGATGCCGGAGCGCTCATCGCCTAACACCGAGGCCGCCGAGAGCACAGGACAGCGGCTCCCTGACAAGGGGGGGAGGGAGTGGGAGGGGGGGGTCTCCTGCACTGAGGGGCCGAGGCAGAGACCGCCCGGGAGATGAGGCACCGGGTGGGGAAACCTCACAGCTAAGCGGGGGCTCAGACATCATCTGGGAGCACGCACCGGCTTCCCTATCACCGGTGGAGCACCAACACTCCAAGGTCAGACTCCATGAGACGAGGAAGAGAAGAACCCGGAGGAAGGGCCCGTCCGCACAGCGGTCCCCGAAGGCGCAGGCAGAGGGGCCCATGGGTGTCAGGGAGGAGGAGGAGGAGGAGGAGGAGGAGGAGGAGGAGGAGGAGGAGGAGGAGGAGGAGGGCCACGACGCCCACTAGGGCCAGTCTTAGCGACTCGCTGAGTGTGAGTGTGATTTTCAGGGCCCTTTCCTTTACCGCAGTTATTTATCACAGAGTCGCTCCAGAAAGCTCAGATTAGCTTTAAAAGCCCAGACTTGCACTCGCCTGGCTGCTGTTGAGGAAGGAAGGACTCTGCTGCCAAGCCGAAGACGGCTCTCGCTGGTGTCAGTGCCCACACGGTGGTGTCCGGAGACATCTCAGGTCATGATCCCTCCCAGGGTCCGAGAAGAACCAGCGACGAGCGGTCCCCTCTGCCCTCCACGAGGGCTTCTGCTTCCTGGGGAGACTGAGCTCGCCCCCCAGAGCTCACCTTCCAGCCAGGAGAGGAGGGTCCCGGGCTGGCCCCCGCCTCCCAGCCCGCTGCTCTCTCACCGCACGACCGGGGCCTGCTGGGCGCTCAGGTTCAAGTGCTTCCCGTGAGAGTGAGACGCTCAGACAAGGAGAAGGAGCTGAGCTACGACCCACACCTGGGCCTTCGCGTGGTCGGAGCTGCTGACAAAGGTAGTGGGGCCCATGCTGACCCCGCCTCGGCCATGCTGACCCCGCCTCGGCCATGCTCACCCCGCCTCGGCCATCACCCCGGGGCCCTCCGCGTGTCCTAACAGTTTGAGCTCCTGGGGGTTTTGCTTTCAAAGAGGAAAGTAGGAGCAAAAAATATCCCACCCAAAACAGTCGCTGCCGCTGTGAAATACGCTCTGAGGGTGAAACAGCTTGAGGACTTTTCTCGTGTCCCGTAGGCCCTCGCAGAGATGGTGTCAAACAGCCTGGGACACGCTGAGGCCAAAGCACTTGCAAACGCTCTGGCCTTCGGATGTGCTGAAGACCAACATACGTCCCCCTTAAACACGGGCTACGTCCTCTCCCTTAACATGGGTTTAGAAAGTGGTCTTTTCTTTTTGAAGCATTTTTAGTTTCCCTCTCCGGTCATGCTTACCACAGTCAACTCAGAAAAAAAAAAAAAATCATCCGAGTCTGACTTCCTGAGCTAGTCCTGCATCGCCGGCTTATTATTAAATCCTAAGCAGAAGGAACGTTAATGAGCGTCCCTTTCCACGCTTGCTCACACAGCACACAGACAGCGCGGGCCCATCCCCTGGGATGTCACTCAGGCTCACTCTGGTGTTATTAAACCGGTGGAGCCTGTTGCATGAAAAACAATACTTCCCTTACACATCAAAGATGGTCGCACATCAGCAAGTCGACAAAGCAGATTTGTTATGGATGTTATGGGCTAAATGGTGTCCCCCAAAATTAGTATGTTGAAGCCCTGACCTCCAGTTCCTCAGAATGTGACTGTATTTGGAAATAAAATCTTTAAAGAGGTGATTAAGGTCATGCAAGGTCATTGGGATGGGCTCTAATTTGGTAAGTCCTTATAAGAAAAGGAGATTACGATACAGACAGAGAAGAAATGAAAAGATACAGGAGAAAAAGAGAGAGAGAGAGAGAGAGAGAGAGAGAGAGAGAGAGAGAGAGAGAGAGAAAAGATTCTTGTGGACAGAGGGATGACCATGTGAAGAGGAGCAAAAGGGTGGCCGTCTGCAAGCCAAGGAGAGAGGCCTCAGAGGCAACCAGCCCTGCCAGCGCCTTGATCTTGGCCTGCCAGCCTCCAGAAATGTGAGAAAATAACTTTCTGATGTTTGAGCCAGCCGTCTGCGGTATTTTGTTATGGCAACTGGAACAAACTAAAGCAGTAGTCATCGCCTGTAAGTCGGCAGGGTGTTTAGAAATTCCTTCCATCAATCCAACTCCATGGGACGGTTGACCACACTCATCCATGTTTTGTTCTGCCAGATTGTTCCATGTTCATCCTTAAAGGACCACAGGCCCGAGCGCTAGGTTCCTAGTCTGCCCGGGTAATAAAGAAGAGTGGCTCATTGACATGTGCAAGGAAAGTGGAGGCAGAAAACGTTGATCTGCTCAATTCAAGGAAAAATTGCAACGAGGGAAATTAATCCTGGTCCCCTCCATTCCTCTTCTCCCCTTTGTCTCGTTTCCTTGTTTTTCTTTCTCTCCAGGTCCTTATCTGAAAAATGAATGCCATACACCCCAGGTCACAGTTGCTATGAGGATGGGGTGAATTAACATCACTGGGTGTCAAATCCTGCCCTAAGTGCTTGGCGTGGATCATCTATTCATTAACTCTCAGGATAATCCTGTGGACTAGGTAGCGGTATTAATTTTATTTTACAAACGCAATTACTAATGTTGAGAAGGGTTCATTTGCTTCCTAATTCACGCCGCTAGTAAGTGATAAATCTTGGGTGGGGGTGGGGGGATCTGAGGCCCAAGTTCTCAGCTCCTGTGGTCTGGCCCAGAGTTCGGGTTTTCCTGTTCTGGCTAATAGATCCGGGCTAGTTCTGCATGCACTACAGAGGCAGAAGGTCTTAACGGGTGTGCGTATATATAGTCTTTCCTTCTTCTATTGGGAAGGCGCATCGCAGCTGCTGGGAGAGAAAATAAAGCAGGAACAGAGGAGAAGCGAATCCGCCCATCGCAGCCTCCAGGCGCCGGCGTCAGCTGGTGCGGGGCTGCGGGCCGGGGTGGCGAGCCTCCTGGCGCAGCTGTTGTCCATGAGGAAGATCCTGAACGTGGCAGGAGGAGGAAGAGCCTAAGAGCTTCTGTGCATTGAGAACGGACCCTACGCCTCCCTCCCCCGCACCCCACCCCCAGATATTTCCTTGATAAATGAAGTTAAACATTTGAATCACTTCCTTTTTTATTCTCAGTTGTGTTTATTTGAGCTGATAATGGGGAAATCATGGCCGTGTGGTGGCCGGTGATGCTTGGGTAATGTTTTCCACGTGACTTCCGAGGCCTGGTCTTCGCAAGCCAGGCTGGAGCACTAGCTGGACTGTGTTCACTGCTCACCCCACACGCGGCCCAGCCTGTGTGCTGCCTCCCAGCACAGGATCCCTGGGAGGAGGATGGGAAGGAGCGGAAGTGGCAGATCCAAGACGTGTTGATCCCCAGCAAACATCCAAAGGGGGGAGGTCTCTCCATCCGGCAGGAGAGCTTGGGACATGCTGTATAGCAAAGGGCCCCATGTTCAGAGCCTCACGAACCAACCCTCAGCTTCTACTCCCACCCAGTCGGGTGTATTCTGACAAAGGCAGACAGACAGACAGGGGCTGGATGGACGTCACTGATGTCCACAATGAGCAGTGGTCAAGGCAGTGGCTTCAGGGAGAGAGGAGGGGGAGGGGGGAGGGAAGGGAGGAGGGAGGAGGGATGAGCAAGGACAGCCCAGGTAGAGAGAGCTGCCACAGCTGTTGGGGTGTGTGGTTTCCTGCAGTGGTGACTGCAGCCAAGTAGCAACATGTTCAATGAGGTTGACAATGTGTGAAGTGAAAAATGTCACCAGCAGAAGAAAGACACAGTGAACTTTAGTTTCTGATTTAAATTAACAGAAGCTCAAGGACGGAAAAGTCATTGCTCGTGGAACAGCCGCCTGCTGGAAGTGTGGGCCGGCGAGCAGGTGTTTGCTGGCGTGACAGGTCCACACCCCAGCACCTCGTGTTTATTGGCGGACGGCGCTGAGAGATTTAGACACATAAACACGTCCATCACGGGGTGTCATGCTGCTACCCAGCCTCGGGTGCCACTCTAACCAGCTCCCTTTCTTCCTTCCACTTTGCAGCCGGGGCCTGGAGGAGCGCAGGAGGCTACGCTGACCAAAAGCAAGGGCCGTGCAGGAGGCTGGGCGTTGGCGGTGCCATGCAAACCAGCCAGCGGTTCCTTGGAATGTCTTAATATGGGTCACACACACGAGGAGAGGCGTCCCAGACGCCAGTGAAGGAAAGGGACGGCTCCCCGAGGAAACCAACCTTGGCTTCTCAGAAGCCCACCCTGGGAGTCGGACCCTGGCCCTGGTCAGGGGAAGGCAATGGGATGGCTTGACGTCTGTGTCTTCCACATGCCTGTCCCCTCACACACGGATGCTCTAGGTAAGTCAAGTGACCCCCCTACACCCCTAAAAGAACAGCTGCGAAAGAAATCAGGCTCCAATAACATCCTGGGCAGGGCACAGGCAGTAGCTGACCTTGGTCTGCACTTCCCAGGAGGCCCCAGAGCCAGCGGACTTGGTGGACAGCTTCAGACCACACTGAAACATCACCCACCCAACCACCTCACGAGCAACACACTTAAGCCCTAAGCTCCTCCACAAAGGTCACAGCCAGTCCTCCCAGCCGACTGGTCTGGGGGGAAATCCCTCCCATTAACGTGTCAACAGAAATTAAGGCTCAACCACAATAGAAGGGTGCGCACCGCACACATGGGGGGTCAGGGGGCTGCACCTGGAGTGCCCAGCTCAGGTAACCAGAGGGGCTGCATCACTGGACCCTACAGGACACCTACTATATTAGGCCACTCTTTCAAGCCTGGGAGATATAGCAGCTCTACCTAAAAACATAGAAACAAACACAGGTAGGCTGCCAAACTGAGCAGCATGTCCCAAATGAAAAAAACAGAACAAAACTCCAAAAAAAGAACTAAACAGAATGGAGACAGGCAATCTACCAGATGCAGAGTTCAAAACACTGGTTATAAGGATGCTCAGTGAACTTAGGGGAAGAGTAGATAAACTCAGTGAGAACATTAACAAAGAGATAGGAAACATGAAAGCAGAACCAGGAAGCGAAAAAGAACCAGTGAGAAATGAAGGCTACATTAACTGAAAGGAAGACTACGTTATAGGGAATCAATAGTAGAGTACATAAAGCAGAGAATCAAATCAGGGATTTGAAAGATAAGGTAGCAGAAAATACCCAATCAGAACCCAAAAAAATCCCCCCAAAATGAGAATAGTTTAAGAAGCTTCAGGGACAACTTCAAGTGTACCAGCAATCACATCATGGGGGTGCCATAGGAGAAGAAAGAGAGCAAGGAATTGAAAACCTATGTGAAAAAATAATGACAGAAAACTTCCCTAAGCTGGTGAAGAAAATACAAGTCCAGGAAGCACAGAAAATCCCAAGCAAAAGAACCCAAAGAGGCCCACACCAAGACACATCATAATTAAAATGACAAAAAGTTAAATACAAAGAGAGAATCTTAAAAGCAGTCAGTTACCTACAAGGGAGTAGCCATATGACTGTCAGCTGATTTCTCAACAGAAGCTTTGCAGGCCAGAAGGGAGTGGCAAGAAATATTCAAATTGATGAAAAGCAAGGACCTACAACCAAGAGTACTCTACTCAGCAAAGTAATCATTTAGAATTGAAGGTCAGATAAAGAGCTTCCCAGAAAAAGCTAAATAAGTTTATCACCACCAAACCAGAATTGCAAGAACTGTTAAAGGGTCTTCTTTAAGAAGAACAACAAAAAAAGATTTAAAAATATGAATGATAAAATGGCAATACATGTCTCTCAATAATTACTTTAAATTCAAATGGATTAAATGCTCCAATCGAAAGATATAAAGGCTGAATGAATAAGAAAACAAGATGCTTATTTCGCCTGTCTAAAGAGGCTCAGTTCAGATCGAAAGACACACAGAGACTGAAAGTAAATAGAAAATATATTTCATGAAAATGAAAAATAAAATAAAACCCCACTGGGGTAGCAATACTTTATACGAGACAAAATAGACTTTAAAACAAAGGCTAGAACAAGAGACAAAAAAGGGACCCAGCAATTCCACTCCTGGGTATTTATCCAAAGAAACCCAAAACACTAAATTGAAAAGACATCCATCTATATGTTTATTGCAGCATTATATACAGTAGCCAAGACATGGAAGCAACCAAAGTGTCCATGAATATTACTTGGCCATAAAACAGAATGAAATCTTTCCATCTTCAACACCATGAATGGGCCATGAGGGAATCCTGCTGAGTGAAGTACCTCAGACAGAGGAAGACAAATGCCAGGTGATTTCACTTCCATGTGGGGTGAAAAAAACAAAACAAACGAACAAGCAGAACAGAAACAGACTCAGACACAGAGAACATTTTGGTGGCTGCCAAACGGAAGTGGGGAGGGCGGTGGAGAGACGGATAAAAACGGGGAGGGGATTTAGAAGTACAAACTGGCACTTACAGGGTAGTCATGCGGGTATAAAGTGCAGCATAAGGGATGTGGTCAATCTATAATAATAAAAGCGTAATATGCTAATTAGACCAGACAGTCTAACGACCTTCCAGGTGACCTTCTGGATGAAGCCAGGGCTGCCAGGGCCAAGCCCCTTGCGTGAATTTCGTGCATCGGGCATCTAGTAATATTATGATAACTAGGCATGGTGTAGGATGGGCACTAGACTTATTGGGATGATCACTTCATAAGTTATATAAATGTCTAATCACTGGGTGTACACCTGAACTAATATAATATTGTATGTCAAATGTAATTTTAAAATTAAAAAATAAGTTTTAAAAGGAAAAGAAAACTTAGGGTGATTGAGCATCTGAGAGAAACACTTTACCAAGGGATGGGGGGAGGGGGGTGGGAAATTTCAAAATATTGGTACAGAGAGAGGACAACCTAGCTAAACATATTACAGCAGCCAGCAAAGAAGGGGGTTTTCGTCATGTAGTAGAAATGAGTGGCTCTGCATGCTTCTAAAAGGCTGTCCTGGTTTTCCTGACATAGTTCAATTCATATAAAAATGCTATTCTGAACAGAGTCTCTGATCAAAGGATAACTTCGTGGCTAGAGAATCTACTAAATGTCTACACGGCATGAGACATGTGCATGTGATGAGCGCTCTCTAGAACACGTAAAACCTCAGGTCGGCTTCCCTCTGGAAGATAATGTGCACTGAGAAAATCCAAACTTGTAATTTTGTTCTGTCAAAGCAACTAATAAAACCAAGATTTCCAGTCTAGATAGATAAATAAATAAATAAGCAAACAAACAAACAAAAGACAAGCTTAGTCACACAGCTTTTAGACCAATCTCGTGTCCACTGTTGTGGAGGCCAAACAGGGCTGATTTAAATCCTGCCTGTAGCCACGGCAGGTGCAACCTCTGTCCATGTGAAAGTGGCTGGTGCATGTATATGTAAACACATGATTTGGGCAGGGCCACATTGGCATTTGCCTTTGAACAAGTGAACTTGCTAAGCTTGCAGTATAATTAGTCATGCCCAGAAAAAGCACACTGTAAATGCTCACTGTGAATTAATGGGTTGCCTACAGACATCTGTCTCTTAATCGTTCGATGCCTTCATATCAGAATACTATGCATTCCTAAAAGCAACCCAAAATGTAATCTACACTAATAAAAGAGAAAGGTGCAACTTAACCATCACTCCGCTACACCCACAAGCCACGCCCACCTGCCAATCAGGAGTGAGTATGCAAATTAACCCAACTAAGACGGTGGCAGCCATGGAGCTGGAGTGAGCAGGAGGCTTGGGTTGCCCCCAGCAATGGAGGAAGCCAAGCTTCCCGCCTGCCCTGGCTGGCTGTGGCCTCCGCTCAAGGCTACAAAGTTTCAACTATAGAAGATAAATAAACCCCAGATACCTGCTTCCAGCTCGCCCTAGCCTCCTCTCAAGGGGGGGCTGGGAGCCTGGGTTGCCCAGACCTGGGTTCCGCTTGAGGCTACAAAGTTTCAAAAAGGAGAGGCTGGAAGCTTGGGTTGCCGGGGGGGCATGGCCAACCTGAAAATGGCCCTCAACCCCTCACCCAGGTTGGCCAGGCACCCAGTAGGGACCCCCACCCTGAAGGGGGTGTGGCCAGCCTGAAAACGATCCTCAGCCCCTCACCCAGGCTGGCCAGGCACCCCAGTGGGATCCCCCCACCCTGATCTGGGACACCCTTCAGGGCAAACCAGCAGGCCTCCACCCGTGCACCAGGCCTCTATCCTATATAATAAAAGAGTAATATGCAAATTGACCCTAACAGCAGAACGACTGGGAATGACTAGTCACTATGACACACACTGACCACCAGGGGGCAGACGCTCAATGCAGGAGCTGCCCCCTGGTGGTCAGTGCACTCCCACAGGGGGAGCTCTGCTCAGCCACAAGCCAGGCTGATGGCTGCCAGCACAGCGGTGGTAGTAGGAGCCTCTCCTGCCTCCTCAGCAGAGCTAAGGATGTCCAACTGCAGGTTAGGCCTGCTCCCCACTGGCAAGTGGACATCCCCCGAGGGCTCCTGGGCTTCCAGAGGGATGTCTGACTGCCAGCTTAGACCCAGTCCCCCAGGGAGCGGGCCTAAGCCAGCAGGTGGACATCCCCCAAGGGGTCCCAGACTGCGAGAGGGCACAAGCCGGACTGAGGTACCCCCCCTCCCCAGAGTGCACAAATTTTTGTGCACTGGGCCTGTAGTTTCTTTATAAGTTTCACATGTAGACCTTTTGCACTGGTTGTTTCTCATCTTGAAATCTAATGGACAGTGTGGGGTTCCCAGAGGAAAGGGGGTGGGGCAGATAGAAGAGGGTAAAGGGGGGATAAATGGAGACTTGACTTGGGGCGTGAACACACAATACAATATACAGATGATGTCTTATATACCTGAAACCTACATAATTTTATTAACAAACTAGAGGTCTGGTGCATGAAATTAGTGTACAGGTAGTGTGTATATTATGCCTTTATATATAGAGAGAGACTAGAGGCCCAGCACACAAAATCGTGTGGGTAGGGTCCCTAGGGCCTAGCCTCCTGTGATCAGGGCCATCTTCTGCCCATTCACCAGTCCCCAGGCCGAACACCACCTCTGCTGCTGGGCTGTCTAGCCATTGGGATCACCATCTCATCCCAGGCTGCTCAAGAGTTCAGGCCTGTAGGAAAGCAGGTGCCGGCGACTTCACCTCCATGCGCATACATCAGGCCAGCCACTGATGGAACATGCTGCCTGCTCAGGGCTGCTCTCGCGGGCGCTGCCACCACAGCTGCCACTGCTACTGCCGCTGCTGGGGCTTGAGGTGCCGATGGAAGCTGTGGGGCACTCCCGCGACCTACCCTGCCTGGCATGAGTGGCCCCGAGAGGGCAGCGCATTCCATCAGCGGCTGGCCCGGCGTACACGCATGGAGGTGAAGTCACCAGCGCCTGCTTTCCCGCAGGCCTGAGCCCCTGAGCAGCTGGGGATGAGCTGATGATCCCAACGGCCTGACAACCAGCCCAGTCCTCCCACTACCCACCCCGATCGCCCATTCACCATCACTGATCTATTGGAGCCTGTGGGCCAGGGGCAGGGACCAAGAGGTCAGCCGTTCAGACTGCTAGCCAGTCCCCAGTCCTGCCCCACCCTGCTCGCAGGCCAGGGGAGGGACCAAGAGGTGCTCAATGCACCTCATGGTGACCGGTCATTTGGTCGTCACGGTCGTAACGGACAATGGCTTTTTGTATATATAGATGTCACTCCAATAAGTCCAATAACAAATGTAAGAAGAGGAAGAAAGAAATCAAGTCGGTTTCAAAGGGAAGTTGAAACAATGAGCTAAGACCGAGCTGGCAGAGCAGGTGGGAAGGCATGATGGAC
This sequence comes from Myotis nattereri, assembly GCF_964212035.1. NCBI lineage: Eukaryota > Metazoa > Chordata > Mammalia > Chiroptera > Vespertilionidae > Myotis > Myotis nattereri. Next base: position 98,123,120 of record NC_138081.1, on the reverse strand, counting down.
CGGGACACAGTCAGGTCGGGGAAGGCACCGCCCAGCCTCTGGGTCCGGGACCTGCTCACAGCCCTCAGGGATGGGGGATGGGACAGGCTGGCAGCCCCCTGGGCTGTGGAACCTGCCCACAACACTCCCCCCTCCCCCACCCACCAGCTGCTCCAGATCTGCTCCAGGCTGTGGGCTGGGTGACATTTCCCCAACCTTCTTAACAAACAAGGAGCCAGGCCGCACTGTTTGGCTGGGAGCCTGCATTTCAGAAAACATGGCTGAGAGGGGAATTAGTCCAGAGCCTTCAGCAAACAGTACTAATACCAGGATCCCAACACCGAGCAAAGGCAAATGAAACCGGGGCATCGGGGAGACTGACGCTGCTGGGCTAACCTCCCGGGTCTCCAGTCCCGATGCCGAGCTGCGCCATCAAACAGCCGATCAGCACGCCCTGTGCACCCCATGTGACAGCCCCTCAAATCGGGCTCAGCTGGGGCTCCCCGATAGCCAGACGTCACGACCCTTCTGGTGCCACCAAGGGGACCCTCTCAGATTTCTTCATGTTAACCTGGTCCCTGGAAAGTCTGGGGCGCAGTCTCGCACCGCCCAGGGCTCCCCCGGGTCCCAGGGTCCCTCGGGCACGGCACCTGTTCCCTTTATGACCAGTTCCATTCCCTTCCATCCAACCGGCATCCTCAGAGTTTGCCACATCTGTGATGGCACCCAAGTCAGAGTCTCTATTCCGGGTTGAATGCACCCACAAAATGTCTCTTCCTACGTTGAGGCCCTAACCCTGCACCTCAGAATGCGGCCTTCTGTGGAGGAATGGTCTTTACAGCGACAGTTACGTTGGAAGAGGTCGTTGGGTTGGGTGCTCATGCAACACGACTGGGTCTCTATCAGGGAGGTTAGGACACAAGCACGCATGCAGCAGACCAGGGGACGACACCAGGAGAACACGACGTCCTAACACCCAGGACCCGGAGAGACACCTGCTGACACCTGCTCTCCGACTCTCAGCCTCGAGCTGTGAGAAAATCACCTCTTATGAAGCCACCATCTGTGGCCCCAGCAAACTCGCCCTGTCTCCTCTGGATGGTCCCCCCAACCCCCGCCTCAGCTTCCCAGCACCTGGCGTGGATGCCCAGGGTCCACGTTGCCAACAGGAGAGCCCGGTGGCTGCAGTCCACTCTGCCAAGCCCAGTCCCACAGTCCCAGGCCACGGCTGGCCCGCCCCGCCTGTCCCATGGGTCGGACATCACCTGCGTTCAGTCACGCAGGGCCTGTGGGGACCCAGGTCCTCCGGAGGGCGGGCGGTGGGGGAGCAATGTTTAAATCACGACTGTGCCTGAGTGATGTCCAAGTTCACCCCGATGTCCAAGTTCACCCCGATGTCCAGTGAGGTTTCTGAAGAAAGGAATGCAGAGTGACGTGCGGTGGCCGGCGGGTGCCCGGAAGGAACATCTGCGGCCGCGAGCAAGCAGCCTTTTAGCAGATGAGTGTGAACGTCAGAGCGTGCAGACCATGCTGTCGCTGAAACAAAGGATCCACAGCTTAGAAGCAAAGGTGCTTGGCAAACTCATTTGAAAACACGTTGATTAATTTTGCCAACGCGAAGCACTGCCAGTGCTCTATTGTCCCCACGCGTTTACCAGCAGCACTTTTCCAGATTGGATTTCCCATCCACACCCCCAGACGTCCTTGGCTGCGCTGATGCTAGTCACTTGAGTGCCTCACCCCCGGGGCGGCGCGCCCCAGTCTGAGAACTCATCCAATGTCATGCTGACTTTGGGTGTCCCACCTTCCACAGATCTCTCTCAAGAATATCACCCCGTTTAATTCTCCCGGCATGACCCTGCGAGCACGTCTTCCCCTCCTTCCACAGATACTGACACGAAGCCCTGGTGGGTGTGCCCAGTGGTTAGAGCATCGCCCGTGCACTGGGAGTCATGGGTTCCATTCCTCGTCAAGGGCATGTAACTGAGTTGCAGGTTCAATCCCTGGCCCCCCATTGGGGCTCCTGTGGGAGGCAACCAGTTGATGTGTCTCTCTCACATCAGTGTTTCTCTCTCTCTGTCTCTCTCTCTCTGTGTGTGTCTGTCTCTCTCTCTCCCTTCCTCCTTCCCTCCCTTCGACTCTCTCTAAAAAATCAATGGGAAAATATCCTCCAGTGAGCATTAGCAAAACAAGAGACGAAGCTAAGTCACAGCGCATAGGGACTCCATCAACGCTCAGAAAACACAGGCCAAGGACTAGAATCCAGGTCTCCTGATTCCAAGCTGGGGCCCCAGTGCGAAGAGGGCGCTAAGCTCCCCCCAATCTCCTCCTCGGAGGGAACTCCCTGCAACCCCTGCCCGAGACAGGTGACGTCTAAGGAAGCGAGAGGCCCCCCTGGATCAGGACAGAGGCTCTCCAGGGCCCCCCAGGTCACCAGGGGGGCCACCAGTCACCAGGGGGGGCCACCAGTCACTGGGTGGGGGGGCAGGGGCCACCAGTCACCAGAGACGGGGCCACCAGTCACCGGGGAGGCCACCAGTCACGGGGTGGAGGGGCAGGGGCCACCAGTCACCAGAGACGGGGCCACCAGTCATGGGGGGGCACCAGTCACCAGGGACGGGGCGCCCGGGCGGCGCTGCTCCCTCAGTCACGCCCGCGCCAGACTCGCCGGCAGCTCCCAGAGATGCTGGGCTGAGCAGCCGGGACAGGCAGCCATCAGCGGACACGCGGCACTGCTCCTGCCTCAGCGCTGGTGCCCATATCTGCCCAGCGAGCAGAGGCCTGGCTATGTGCATGGAAAGCCTGGTCCCAGCGCCTGGCAGCCCCTGTGTGCCTCCTGGGGTGCCACCCCGGGTCCCCCCTCTCCCCCACCTGCCCAGCAGCACCATGCTGGTCCCCCTGAAAGGCGGAGCCAGCAATTCCCCAGCGAAACGCCCCCCTCGAAACAGCCTTCCCCCATGTGCACAGCAGCCCCGGACACACGTCCATTCCAGGCTGTTTGCAGGCTCCGTGTTTCCCTAAATGTCTGCTCCCTCCCACCTCCTCGCGGGGAAAGCAATACCCTGAGCATCGCCAGGGCTCCGGCCTGACACGGCCCGGGAGCCGTGGGGACCAAGCTCCCCCGGGGACACGCTCACGTGGGGGCGCGCGGACCCAGGGGGTTGTGTGGAAAGGAGATACAGAAGGAAGAGATGGCCTGAGTGGGGGTGGACAGGGCCCAGGCCAGTCTCCGAGGCTCAGGAAACACTGAATTCACACGAGGCCTCGCACCCAGGCTCCATCCTGTGGGTTCAGAACACAGGAACCTTACGTGGAAGTTTCTGGACTCAGCGAATGTGGAGCTCACAGGGTCGGGCCCCACCGAGTCCCTCCTCCCTGGGTCTTCCCGCAGTGGCACTGGGCAGGGCGAGTGGGCACCTCCCACCTGAGGGGAGGCTCTTGCTGACCAGGGTGCGGGCTCAACACCCGGGTTCCTCTGTTCTGTAGAATCTGCTCAACCTGGGAACCAGTGGACCCCAAGCCTCCCCTGGGAACCAGTGAACCCCAAGCCTCCCCTGGGAACCAGTGAACCCCAAGCCTCCCCTGGGAACCAGTGAACCCAAAGTCATTCCTGGGAACCAGTGAACCCAAATCACCCCCTGGGAATCAGTGAACCCAAAGTCCTCCCCACGCACAGGAAATCTCAGCCAAAGCACCACAGGATTGGTGGGTGAAGCTGATGGGAACTGATAACTTACTTCCCATCCCTGGGCCAGCGTCTACCACAGTTCAGATTTGAATTGCATGAGAAACCGCATCTGCAGTTCAGCCAACAAGAGCACACATCAGAGCATTTTTTTAAATTTTAACAAATTGTAACTAACAATCAGCAAATTCAAATCTCAGTGGCAGCAACATGTAAAGACCCGAGTTAAAAAAGGATGCAAAATTAGACATAACCCTAAACCAAGCCCTAGCCCTAATCCTAACCCTAGCCCTAACCCTAGCCCTAACCCTAACCCTAACCCAAACCCTAGCCCTAACCTTAACCTAATCCTAGCCCTAGCCCTAGCCCTAACTCTAACCCTAATCCTAACCCAAACCCTATCCTTAACCTTAACCCTAGGCCTAGCCCTAGCCCTAACCCTAACCCTAACCATTCTAGTAGTCGTTGTGCTACTAGAATCCCTCTGCCTGCCGATCAAAAGCCTTGTCCAGAACCTCTCTTACAAGGAGAGTCCTGCAGGGTGACTCAGGGGACGGCACTTTGGCTAAAAGTAGTTGCCGGCCCAGCTCCGTTGGCACAGCCTGAGGTCCCTCGCCTTTCAGTTGAACGCACGCTCTGAGTCCTGGTGCAGGCTCACGCGTGATGAGCAAAGCGGAAGCAGGTGTGGGGTTTCCCGTGGCTGTTACAGTCCTGTGCCTGCTTACTGGGGGCTGATCCGCAATGACACGGCCGACTAGCCACCCACCAGCACCTCAGACGGGGGGCGTGACTCCTCCCAGCGCCACGAACGTCTTCACTGGAGGCAGGTCTGACAGGGAAGAGGCGGTAAGATTAGCAGATCGCACAGCTGATAAATCCGAGATTACAACTGTGAATTTATTTGTTTTTAGCTCCGGGAACAACATAATTTTGTAACTAGCAGTAATCCTGTCTGATCCCATCTCAGTTTTCTTCTGAAGCACTGACATGGAAATCGCTTTGTATATCAACAAAGCCGTATTTTCTGAGCTTAAACACACCCTCGAGCTGGCGTCAGAGCGATGGATCAGACGCGAAGGAGATAGAGAATTATTGACGATAAATAAGAAGGAAAGGCAGAACAGCCATGTATATTTCTAAAAGCCAGAAAGCTGTGAGATTGCTCAGTTTGGGATACATTTTTAAATGTAACTTAAAAACACCGAAAGTCACCAAATTATACCAACATGATCAACTCCTTGCACACGAAGCCGTCTGTTCTCAAGGGTGCGAAGGCCTTCATCACGGAGCACTCTTGTTTGTTTTGAAAAACGGGGCCCCTGCTTGGGGGTTTGTGTTTATTTTGGGTTCATGCCCTAAACCACCTAATGAATGCGACTCGGTTGGCTGCGTTGGCAGTGAAATATGTGGGGCAATTAATAGCAATGGGCGGCTGCTACTCCTGTGCACGGCCATTGGATCTCATGAAGTATTTGTGTTGCCAGGAAGAGGAAGCCGAGGCGGGGAGCAAAAGGAAGCCGCCAGCACCCCGACTCCGGCTCCTCCCCTCCTGTTCTTCCTTCCTTTCCCGCCTGGAGGAGCCAGCTGCCATGGCCTGGGACAGGGCCGCTCCCGGCTCGAGGGCAGCAACCTCTCACGAACCAGGGGGGAGAAGACGCAGTGCCCGGAGTGGCCCAGTGTTTCTCTACCGATATCTCAGCTTGTGGCAGAAGCTGGGGTGGCACCGAGGGCACTCCAGGCCCAGAAGACTGGCATCACTCAGAGAAGGGAAGTCAGCCGCCCTCCATAACCACGGGTTCCGCAGACACAGATCCAACCAACCACAAAATATTCAGAACTGTTGTTGCTGGCGTGCACCATACACACAGACCTACTGTGTGCACCATCTACGCAGACCTACTGTGTGCACCATCTACGCAGACCTACTCTGGTTGCATCTGTATGGAAATGTCTGGCTCTTTTTCTTGTCCTTATTCCCTAAACAATATAGATGACAACTCTTCACACAGCCTTGATGGTGTCTTAGGTCTGACCTGTTGCCTAGATTTGGAGTCTACGGGAGGGTGTGCATAGATTACGTGCAAACATGGAGATCACCCCTTCTCTGCAGCTTTGCTTCCTATGGTTGCCGTTACTCATGGTCAACCGAGGTCCAAAAATATCAAACGGAAAATTCCACAAATAAACAATTCATACGTTCTAAACTGCGCACCGTTCTGAGCAGCGTGATGGCGTCTCGCACGGCGCCACCGCAGTCCGCTGGACGGGGTCGCCTCCCATCGTCTCGAGAGGGAGAAGGTGAGGACGGTACCGTGAGTGCTGAGAGTGAGAGAGAGAGAGACCACATTGCCTTCCCGTCGCTGTTAGCACAGTGCATTCTGCTTGCTCTATGGTATCACAGCTGCTGCGAATCTCTCACTGCCTCGCTTATAAATTAAGCGTTTCACAGCCATGCGTGGATAGGGGAAAACATAGCATGTGCTGGGGTTGGGAGTGTGCACAGTCTCAGACATCCACGCGGGCCTTGGGCCGTGTCCCCGCGGGTAAGGGGGCGACTGCACTGGGCCCTTTTATTCAAGCGGCGTGAGCATCGCAGGTACCGCACCGGGCGGGGCAGGGCCGCCCTCGCTGTCCCGCGGTCGCACTGCCGCCTCCTCTCCCGGGTCAGGAGAAACGAGGCCACTCAGAACGTCAGCGGGATGCGTGCGGCCTCCCCGAGGGAAGGCAGGGGAATGGGCTGAACCCAGTGCTCTGTGTGCGGAAAGCTCCCTCATGACAGAGGGAGGGGGAGCTTCACGCAGGCCTCCTCCCTCCCGCTCCCCTCCCGGGAGCTGCCCTCGCGCAGGGCCCTCCGTGTAGCTGGCCGTGTCTGGCGAGTGCAGACAGCCCCCCTCCCCCTGCGGCGGGCAGCGGTGAGTGTCCCCCGCCGAGCAGGCCCGGGCTCCGGTCTATGGCCTGGTTTTGAGAAATCTCCTCCCGCACTCGCCGCTGATGCGGTCTTGCAGGAGCCGCTGGGGCTCGCTGCCTGGCCTGACTAATCGTCCTCCGTGTGTCACTTAGCTCCCCCCTTCCCACCCGTCGTATCTGTCACACTCGCTGTCAAGCGAGGAGCCCACATCTCAGTCACGGCGCTTCCGGGGCCCGCGCGCCTCCAAGCCCCGAGCAGAGCGAGAGCAGCGTGGGGAGCAGGCCTCACAGGGCACAGCCACGGGCAGGGAGGGTGTGCCCTGTGTCTCTCTGGCTGGCCACATTCACCTCCCTGCCCCGCACACCTACAAGAGGACACACACGCATGTCCACGCATGCACCATGCACACGCATATACATATAACACATACACACCACACATGCACATGTACACACACCACACACCCACATGCACATACAAGCATACACTCATGGCCATGTACACAGGCCCATATGCATGAACGTGTGCATACACCTGCACATATGTATGCACGCATGCACCATGCTTTCATGGGCACTCCTAGGCACAAACATGCACATATGTATACATGCATGCACCACGCATGCACTGCCTCTCCTCCTGCACCTGCGGCTCAGCCTGGCCCTTCAGAGACCCCTCGCTGTTTCAGAGCTGCAAGCACGGACGGTGTGCAACAAAGAAGGGGAAAAACCAAGGGCAAAGGGAACTCAGGCAAAAGGCGCCCCAGCCAAACCCCCGGCTGGGTTCCGTCCCAGCACCGCCAATGCTACCTGACCATGCCTCGCTTTTCCCTGACTGTCAAATGGGTACAATCGACGGGAGCAAGCATTACATTCAGCGAGACGTTTTGCTCTCCTCTATTTCCAGGCACACGTCCCCTGAACTTAGCTGTGGCCACGTGGAATGCTTTGGCCCCGGAAATGTGAGTGGAAGAGACGGAAGTGACTTTGGGAGAGAAATATTGAGAAGCTGGCCCACAATTCTCCGAGTTTTCTTCCCTGGAGAGACAGAAACTCGAGATGACTTTGCAGTGACACAGGTGGACACCGAGCCGCCACAAGTGGCTGGACGGGCAGGAGAGGTAAACATTTGCTGAGTTGAACGCTGGGGTCCCGTGTTGCCTGTTACCATAGCGTCACAGCCTGCTGGCTGATGCGATTCCCCGCAGGCGCTGGGCGGGAGGCAAACAGCCTGTGTCAACACTTCAAGGCCCGCGCTAAGAGCTACACAAACATGGGCTGAGCTGTCGCATCGCTTTCATTCTCACATGCGTGTTTGTCACGTTTTAATTTCTTTTATGTGTATTTTACTGTAATCGGCAACACCGCGTCTCTCCACGGTCCACAATCAGGCTGCATCTAGAGGCAGTGAGGAAGCTTCTTTATGGGGATGATCTTAGGGGCTCGTGAGTAGCGAACAGAGGCCCTGGCTTTAGCGTGTAAGGACCGCAGTCTCCCGGCACACACGGCGGCTTTGCCATCGTCGGGGTGAGAGCAGAGCGGGGGGATGGAGTCGGCGTCCGGACCACGGCCGGGCACGTGCGAGGGCGGTGAGCCTGGGCCAGGCGACTATTCAGGGCAGATGCGTTATTTCAATTTCGTCTCCGTGCTGCCAACTGCTAAGAGTTCATTAGTAGATTCATAGTGAGTATAACAGTGAATATGCAAGAAAGAATTTTGGGTAAATGCTTTTTTTAATGTTCAGTATTATATTGGGGCCACACTAATATAATAGTCAGGCTACTGGAATAATAGGTTGGCTAAAAGCACATTCATTAGGGTTTTCCTTGCAGCAAAACATCAGTTATCACAAGACATTAATGCTAATCTGGATTTCATTTGTTTGTTGTCATTTCCCTGCCTTGAATTTGTAAATTAGTTTGAGTTTTGCCGTGGTATTAGCATTAGAAGTATACGCTAGGTCAGTGATGGCAAACCTCTGACACGCGTGTCAGAGGTGACACGTGAACTCACTTTTTGGTTGATTTTTCTTTGTTAAATGGCATTTAAATATATAAAATAAATATCAAAAATATGTCTTTGTTTTACTGTGGTTGCAAAGATCAAAAAATTTCTATATGTGACACGGCACCAGAGTTAAGTTAGGGTTTTTCAAAATGCTGACACGCCGAGCTCGAAAGGTTCGCCGTCACTGCGCTAGGTAGATTTGATTATCTGAACCCACATACAGGTGGTTCAGGGCTGGACTGTGCCCCAAAAAGACATGTTCTAGTCCCAGCCCCAGCACCTGTGAATGTGGCCTCATTCAGAAAATGCCAGCCAGTGAGGCGGAGGTCACCGGGGGTCATGTGAGTGGTGTCCACAGAAGCAGAGGAGCAGACGGGGGCAGACGCACCTGAGGGAGGCCCGGCCAGACACGCGGGGAGACCCAGTAAGGACGGAGGCCATGACAGGAAGCGATCCCGGGGCCAGGGGGGCGGGCACGCCCACCGGCGCTCCTGTGTTTGTCTCCCTGAGATAAACAGGCAGGACGGACTGTCCCCTCCGGCACCCCCTCCCCCCGGGCGCTCTGTGTGTGGGGACGGCTCCTTCCTGGCTCCATGGTTATCTGTGCGGCGGTCGCCTCCCCCAAGCAGAGGAGATTCCCCAGGAACAGAGTCTGGCTCGTTTTTGTTTTCTCTGCATTGTTTCAGCCCCTGCGCCGAGCTGCCTGGAGGAGGCGGCTGGGCTGCCTGGAGGAGGCGGCTGGGCTGCCTGGAGGGGGAGGCTGGGCTGCCTGGAGGAGGAGGCTGAGCTGCTGGAGGGGGAGGCGGCTGGGCTGCCTGGAGGAGGAGGCTGAGCTGCCTGGAGGAGGAGGCTGAGCTGCTGGAGGGGGAGGCGGCTGGGCTGCCTGGAGGAGGAGGCTGGGCTGCCTGGAGGAGGAGGCGCCACGGCGCAGCTGCGTGTCCTTAGCTCCGTGGCCTTCCTGCCCCTTCCACCCAGACTGATTTAGCATTTTCCCAGCATTCCTCCCACGTGAAGGCTCTCACTGACAGACATTGAGTGCATCTCTCCTCAATGGGGTTTATGCTAATTCTACCAAATACTTCTATTTTTTTACTTTTGAGCTTCACATCCCTGCCAAGAAATGAGTTGGATTTGCTTCAAAAATACTACAAAACTCAGAACTGGCAAGTGTACGTGGCTCTACATTTAGCAAATCTTGTTCACCCAACCTTCCCATGTACCATGTTCCTCTTCCCTCCCCTCCCACCCTTGCTGGCCCCTGAGGTCAAACTTGAGCTGGACGCTGTCTCCCTCGCCCGCCCTCACCCTTCGGCTCACAGCCAACCTGCTGGTGACTCAGGAAGCTGCACCCTCAGCACAGGTGCCAGGCCAAGTCCCCGCCCCCACCAGCCGTGTCCCACCCTCACCAGCCGTGTCCCACCCCCACCAGCCATGTTCCACCCCCACCAGCCGTGTCCCACCCCCACCAGCCATGTCCCACCCCCACCAGCGGTGTCCCCGCCCCCACCAGCCATGTCCCCGCCCCCACCAGCCATGTCCCACCCCCACCAGCCATGTCCCACCCCCACCAGCCATGTCCCACCCCCACCAGCCGTGTCCCACCCCCACCAGCGGTGTCCCCGCCCCCACCAGCGGTGTCCCACCCCCACCAGCCGTGTCCCACCCCCACCAGCCATGTCCCACCCCCACCAGTGGTGTCCCCGCCCCCTGGCTTGGCAAACAGCGGGGTGCAGTGGGTGGAGGTGACAAAACCAGCCGCCTTTCTCGTCTGGCGCTCAGAGTGCTGCGCCCTGCGAGGCCCTGAGAGGGGGCGGGCGGTGCTGACCGCTGGGCACCGCTGGGCAGGGGCAGTTAGGATGCCGACTGCATCCCCGGGCAGTGGAGGCTCCGCCCGATGCTCGCAGGCCCGTGGCCTTTCTCCCGCCCCTCCCCCCAGACTGTCCTGACCATTGCTCTCATCCTCCATGTCCACAGCGTGTCAGCCGCAGCCAAGGGCCGTGCTCTGGGCAGCAGGCTGGCCGTTTGCAAAGCGAGGCCGAGGGTCTTGGTCCCTGTGCCGTCGATGAAGACGCCAGGGCAGCAAAGGACCCATTTCCTCCACCACGGGCTGCCCTTTAGGCCACACGCTCTGCCTCCCATCCGTTCACCCCACGGCCCCCCTCGCCCCCAGAGCGTCTGCCGAGGCCCGAAGGCTGGGTTGCGGGCTCCAGGTTACATCTCAGAGTGTGGCGTCGGCGGGTGGCACAGGGCAGCCTGCGCGGGGCGGGGGCAGATCAACTTGCCAACCTCCTGGGCAGCTGATGGGGGTCACACCTGAGCCCTCTGGGTCCAGGGCTGTGCAGGGGGAGGAGGGGTGTTTTCCTGCGTGGACTGAAGATTTCCTTTTTTACAAAATGAAAACCTGGGCTTTTATAGAAGCAGGAAACGCAGCAGGAAGTCCAAGAAAGTAGCCGGGGCTCCAGGGGAGGAAGTGAGTGAAAACTCGGATGCGCCTCCTTGGCCACGACCAGGACCCGACTTCCCCGGCGGCTCCTGCGATGCCAGGGGCTCCCCTCTTCCTCGCTGCTGCCTGCAGGCGGGACGGTCAGATCCAGGGGAAACCACCCTGGTGCCCGGCTCTTTAGCTTGTTCGTCTAAAGAGGCCCCGATCCCCTGAGTCCCCCAAAGGCAGCGTCAGGTCAGCCCTGGGACGTCAGGTCGCCCTCCTCTGCCAGGAGGTTCTGCCAGGAGGTGACTGGCTCCTGTGCATAGCAGCTCCCTGGCCAGGCCCTGTGGGTAGAGCCCAGCGTGTCCTGCCCGGCCCACCCTTCCTGCCGCCGATCGAGGGGCAGGGCCGCGCTCAGCACCTCACCCTCGGCCCCTCCTGGGGGGAGCCCCGCTCCCACAGCCCCTGCCAGTGAGCAGAGGGGCCTGCCGCGCGGCGCCCGGCTGTGGTTCCGGGGACCCCGGGGGGCCGCTCTGCTTGCCCGTTCATTTATTTGTCTGAAGAGGACACGGACGGGGGAGAGGGGAGCTGAGCTTCCCCGGCGGTGGCTGGGCTCCCTGGGCCGATGTTCGGAGAAAGAGGCTGCTGGTCTGGTGATTCCTACAGACGCACCGCCAGCCGCTGCCGCGAGGGGACACGCACCCGTGCGCCATCGGCCCGGGGAAGGGGGAAGGGCTGGCCGGGTCCTGGCACTTGGCCCGGGCGGGCTGGATAGTGCTGCTGAGGGGAAACCAGCATCTTGAGGCCCGTGAGCGTAAAACCACTTCCAGAGTGAAACACCGGTGCCCGCCACGGGCGCCCAGCGGGCGGGAGCGGCAGCCGCGCACCCACAGTCCCGCCACACCCGATGTTGTGGGTTCAGGGCCCGGCCGGGCGCCTATGGGAGGCAGCCCTTCGCCGTTTCTCTCTCTCCCCCGCCCTCTCTCTCTAACATCAGTAAAAGCGTGTTCTTGGCGGAGGGTGCCAAAGGGAACACCTCTGTTCACGCTGGCTCCTGGCGCTGCTCGCTCCCGGCTTCTCTCCGGAGCAAACGCACAGGAGCGAGCACCCGCCTCCCCGAGGAGAGCCTCGCCCGCCGGCGGATCCGCTTGGCAGGCCTGTAAGCGGGGGCCGCTCTGCCTGTTGTGCAGCCGGAGGGCCTTAGGGGATGCGGGTGGCAAAGCCCCGAGTCATTTAGAACCGCCCGCCGCCAGCACGGTTCCCTCCTGCGCCGCGTGGGCGCTGCCACGTGAAGAGGTTTGACGGTGCTGAGGGCTCCTTGGCTCAGGGTCACCTTCAGCCGAGACACGCACACACGCACATGCACACACATGTGCGCACACACATACACTGCACATGCGCACACATACACACACACATGCTTTTTCAGCAGTTCTGTGCCACTTTGTGTCCAAAATCTCTGAATTCATTCAGTTAATCTCGTGGGGTCTGTCACATGTATTTTAGCAAACACTTCGTTGGCATTTACTGAGCACACCCCCAATAGGAACTCATTCTTCTCTGCATAACAAATTATGCAAATGAGGTGATGCCCGCACAGGGAGCCTGAGTCCCTTCTCCAAGCCCCGCCCCCCCTCCACCCCGGACAGGCAGAGCTGGGACCGAGACAGGTCCTCCGGGCAGGGTCCACACTCAGCACCCACCACAGGAAAACAAGAAATAGATTTCATAAAAGAGGGAAGACAAGAGCTCTTACCCCTGGAGTTACCTGCCAGACCACCAGGCTGGCCTCATCCAACAGCATGTCCGTCACCCATGCTCTCCTTTCCTACACTGGAGACCACCTCCATGCTGGGCCGCACGGACCCGACACCATTCCCCAGGAACAGGAAGGCTGTTCGCTCAACCACAGTCCCAGCCATTCAACACTACAGTTGGCACTTCAATGTCACTCACTGTGCCTATAGCAACAGTCAGACTCTTACTATAGCAACAGTCAGGCTCTATGGCCACATGCAAATTCCAGGAGCAAATGGAGAACTTGGAGACCAATTTCCTCTGTAGAACCCCAACTCTGCCTCCTCTAAATCTTATACTCCCCGCTTTCTTTCCATCACAGCCCTTCCTCCTCGTTCCCCTGCGGTAGTCACACACACACACACACACACACACCAGCCGCCTTCCCAGGTTCCAGAGCTCAGAGAGCGGGCAGTGCTTGCTGGGCACACCCGCAGGGCCCAGGAACTCGAGGCTCAGCTGGAGATCCCAAGTAAAAATCGCTGCATTCTAGCGGTCACATGGGCTGTGCAAGGCTCCAGATGTAATATTAATTATTTACCAAAACATGAGTTGCACCTGCATTCATTCAAATGTAACTATCGCAAATAAAATTTATAGCATGCAGGTGATTTCAACTCCTTTATCACATATTTGTTTCTTAAAACAATTGTGTTAAGAAAGGCTCCCTCCGGCAATAAATCCTTCCATTTAACTTCACTCCCATCTTCCATCCTCGCCGGGCTCCTCGGCAATAAAACCGAAACTCATCCCGCGTTCATAGAGCACTTTGTCCAAAGAGTCCCCGAGGCTTCCCACCTTCGTCCTGTTGGAGGGAAGGGAGTAAATCACTCACTTTGCAGAGAGCGGTGAATAACATTCCCTGCTCCTCCCATCGCCCCCTCGAACAGGCAGAAACCAAGTCAGTCTCCTCCAGCCAGTTACAGCCAACACCCGTCTGCAAGCTCGCGGGCACCCAGCGAGACCAGGCCGACCCCCCTGCATGCGTGTCTCCATCCATCTTTCCGCCTCCAATCAGAAACCCTCTTTCCCCTCCTCACTCTGACTTTCACTCCCCACATGGAAACGAGGAGACAGAATGAGAGCACTTCAGAAACGCAATAATCCCTACACCAGCCCTGGCCAGTGTGGCTCTGTGTTTAGTGTTGGAGCATCAGCTCACGCACTGAAGGGTAACCGGTCAAGGGCATGGACCTAGGTTGCAGGTTCAATCCCCAGCCCACACAGGAGGCAACCAATTGATGTGTCTCTCTCACATCAATGTTTCTCTCTCTCTCCCCCCCCCCTTCTACTCTCTCTATAATCAATGGAGAAAATACCCTCGGGTGAGGATTAACCAAAAAAATAAAAAAATAATCGATACACTAAATGGTCCCCTTGACTCTGAAATGTTAACGTTATTTCCAAGAACGAGCCTCCATTCCATGTTCAAAGCCTCCTCTAGCCACTCACCCCACCGTGGAAGGCAGCCTCTAACCTGCGTGCCATCACTGGCCATCAATGGACGCACCATGGTAAAAGGCACGGAGGTTGGTCAAGATGAAACAGTGTCTGAAGACAGACAGGAGCTACATCTACCAGCTGCAGCCGCCGCGAGGGAAGCGCCAGAGAGAAGCACAGACACCCCTGGAAGGACCCTGCAGGCCAGGCCGCCCTCCTTCGCCATGGGCGCCGCGGCCTCGCAGCCAGATCATCCCAGCTTCGATCAAGGGAGGTGAAGGTGGAGGAAATGCCTCCTCGGCCGGCCGTGTTATTTTCCGGGAGATTCAACAATAACCTCCCCAGCACCTGAAACCCACCAGCAGGGACGAGGCACCCACAGCGCCCCCAGCCCCTGCCCCGGCCGCTGGCTACCTTTCTGTTCTCTGCCCTTGAGGCATCAGGGCAGTGCCTTGGAAGAACTCACTTGGGAATATTTAATTCCTCCCTAGGAGCACCCCCTCCCATATTCTTTTTAATGTTAGTGTTGCTTACTGAGTAGTAATACAGTTATGCAGACTGCAAATAAACAGCTTTGCAGATTCCAAATCGATGCACTAAACGTTTCAGCTCCACTCTAGCATCTAATCAATCCAAGAGCAGCTCATAGCTGTGTATATGCCAAATCAATAAAAAGTACACCTTCAAACACCTATAAACCAGAAAGCTATAGAACAGATATGGTGGGACTACAAGAAGCAATCACACTGTACAATTACGTCGCATAATACCAACAACAAGCCGTTATCGCAACGGCCCATGAAAAATTATGGGATGTTTAAAGCGAACCTGCTTCCTTTACATGTTTCTCAAGAAAATTCCAGTATCCAGAGGTATATTTAGAGTCCTTTCCGCAAGTATTTTGGCACCGGCACCGCGATCGAACCGTTCCGTGCTGAGCAGAACGGACGGAGGGTTCAGAGGCTGCGTCCAAGCATGAGCTCCCGGGGGTCCCAGGTAGGACGCGGGTGGAGCTGGGAAAACACCCGTCCCCACGCTCACCGCGGTCCCCACGCTCACCCCGCTCTGCGCCGGGCCAGCCGGAGGCCAAGAGAGAGAGGAGGGGGCGTGCCTGACCTCCCACAGGGAGCGGCAAACTCCACTCACCGCATGGCATTGGCTGGAGCGAGACACACCCGACTTCAAAGGAGGCGGAGACAGAGATCCTAGTGGGGTTCTCAGCCCCCAGCCCCCCCCCCCCAGACACAGCCGGGCTGGCGGCCAGTGCGTGTGGGCTGAGCCCTCCCTGCGGGAGACGGGCTGTCCCGACCACAGGGATGCAATCCCCAGGGACTAGGGCAGAGGCCCCGGATGCCCTAGGAGAGCAGCGGCCCCGCCCCAGCGGGGCCTCCTGAGTGGATCTTACACTATAGTTTCTGGAGGAGCCACTGGGCCAATGGCCTCCACAGACCCTCCCCCCTATCCTCCCCACGTCCTCCATCCGGAGACCACCTGTCGTTTGGAGTTAGAAACGGCCTTTTGGCCAAACGTACGCCTGCCAGGTCCCTTGGAGCATCTGGCATCGCTGACCCTGGATATTTACAGCCACAGCTAAGGGGCTCCGTCCAGGGGAGCTCTGAGAGGGTAGGTGTGAGGTCAGAGCAGAGTACACCTCCCGGCACCTGTGACCTCCCAGCCTCTCAGCACCTGTGACCTCCCGGCCTCCCAGCACCTGTGACCTCCCAGCACCTGTGACCTCCCAGTGTGCTGGGCTGCATATCTGGCACTTTGGCCAGATGGGTCATGCTGTGCTGTCTGTTCCTAGAACACATAGATAGGAAGGTACTGAAATCAGGTCAGGCATTGAGATATGGTCTCATGGCCCCTTCCCAGCACGCAGGCCTTCTTTCTCAGAAGGCCCGGAAGTCTCATTCCAAATTTGGGAGAAAAAAGACTGGAAAAAGTATAAATAAAGAGAGTTTCCTCCATATTGGGGGGCCCTGAATTTGAAAGACACATTTTTCTCTGGGCCTCCACAGAATTTAATAATAAAATGTAACTCTTGCAGTCAGCGCTGCAGTTCGGCCTCTGCTCCGGCGGGGTGCTGTAGCTGCAGTCAGCTGGCCAGCTTAATAAAGGCTCTTAAATTTAAATTCTGAGTCGGTGGTCTATCTCACTGAGTGAACCCATAACACCAGCACCTGTGACCTCCCAGCACCTGTGGCCTCCCAGACATGCCAGCGTTTCCGGTGCAAACATCTCAAAGGAAATCACCGCAGTGAGGCCTGTCCCTCGTTAGCACCTCCATTAACGGGGAAGAGAAGCTGGTAAAGCGTCATTGTCTTATTTTCCTGAAGGAGGCCAGACGTAGAACCTTCTCCGAGGAGCTGTGGCCATTCTACTGCTTTACAGGTGGACTGTCCGCCCAGTTCCCCGGCCGCGTCCTCTCCCTTCCGGCTCCTGGGCTGGGCGCCTGCAGGACCCTGGCCCGCGCCCTCGTCCTCAGGCCCAGCCGAGCGGCCCCACGGCCACTCCAGCTCCTGCCCGGCGCGCGGGGTAGTGTTTGCGCAGCAAGGGAATCGCCATTCCGCAGGGTCTGCTTGTTCGCAGTTAGAAGCCTTGCCGCAGCCGTGAGCGTTCCATGCCATCGCGCCGTCCGCTCCCACGCGTGTCCCCCGGCCACAGCCGGCCGCGCCCTAGTGCATCAACGCCTGGTGAGGCCTCGATCGTCCAGGGAACAGGGACTGGCCTGGCGCCTCTCTGGTGGCCTGGGGACAGGCCTGGGGACAGGCCTGGGGAAGGTCGCTTCTCGGGGAGA
Source organism: Myotis nattereri (assembly GCF_964212035.1). Classification (NCBI taxonomy): domain Eukaryota; kingdom Metazoa; phylum Chordata; class Mammalia; order Chiroptera; family Vespertilionidae; genus Myotis; species Myotis nattereri. The sequence goes on along the minus strand of NC_138081.1, from coordinate 98,106,083 downwards.
CAAGCACCCCCTCTTCTTGCCCAAGGTTCCAGGTAATTGGGTACCAGGGAAGTGCAAACCCCGGAGAGGCCCTTCCCGATAAGAAGGCGGAGCCTGGCAAAGCGGTCCTGCTCCCTGTCTTTTCTCTGCGTGTGTGTGCGTGTGCATGCGTGTGTGTGTGTGTGCACGCGCGCACGTGTGTGTGCGTGCGTGTGTGTGTGTGTGCGCGTGTGTGTGTGTGTGTGTGTGTGTGTCTCGGACGGGGGTCCGAGTGCCGGTGAGCACGAGGCAGAAGCACTGAAGAAGAGTCTGTGGAGGCTCAGCTGGAACCCGCACCCTCGTGGGCAGGACCAGCCATGAGGAGTGAGGCGGCCGCCCACGGGCCATTTCAGACCCGGCAGGATTTGCCGCTTGTCCCGTCACTCAGGAGCCGGGTCAGCATCCACGCACGTTCAACCAGGACAGAGGGGGGAGAGCCAGGTGCCACCAGGGCCCCAGATTCCCGGAGGCAAGAACGTGTGGGCCCCATCCTATCACAGTCTTTTTTCTCAACCAAAAAAAAAAGACACAACAACAGAACACCCAACATTGTTCCGCACGGAAAGCCTCTTTCCAGGAGAGGAAGAGCCGCGGCCGTGGGGAGGCGCGGAGGGAGCACTGCCTGAGGGGGGGGGGAGGGTCGGTCTGCCCCCGGGGAGATGGAAGGGCGGCTCCTCCCAGCCGCCTCAGCCACATCGACAGCACCTTCTCTGACACGCGTGCCCCACGGTCCCCGAGACTCTGGCTTGGGTTAGCGCCCAGTTTGGGGTCGCAGCCAGACTGCGAGAAGGAGGGGGGCTGGGCCCTGCAGTCCCCAGCGAGTCGGGGTGCAGAGCCGCGCCCCGATCTGCAGTCTGCCTCCCGGGCAGCAGGGCCTCTGCAGCGGGGCTCTCAGCGCACTGAGCTGCCCTTTTCAGAAAAGGGCGAGGTAGGGATGTGGATATTTTTAAGTTCCTCGTGCAGTTTCCCCCGAAATGCCCAGCCTATTTTTATAAGGCGTGTGACAAACCCGCGTGGAGCGGCTAACCTGAGGGGCCCCGGGGGAACCCCGAGAACAGGAGCCCCGCAGACCTGCTCTGATGAGCCAGTGCTGCCTCCACGGCTCCCTCGCCCATCCCCCCCACCCCCCACCCCGGCCAGGCAGGCAGGGGGGTCCTCAGCTGCTCCTCACGCTTGGCCCATGGCCACGGCCTGCGGGTGTAGATGGAAAAGGGGAAACTGGCGTGTCCCCCGGTGACTTATTGTATCGCTTCCGCATCTGACTGGCCGGCGGCCGCACAGTGGAGCCTCACGCGGAAATGAGGAGCCTCTGGCGAGGGCACCAGCTGGGCCCGCACCCGTTTTGCTGATTATAAAGGAACTCCGCCAGGACACCCATTACGAGAGCCACTTCCTAAAATGGAACTGCACGGACACGACTCTGCCCCACGGCAAACGAGGGGGGTCACACATCCACTCCACCCCTCATCATTCTGATGGCGGAAATGACTTCCTCCAGCATCTCCCAGCACACCTGGCCCCATGTCGTCAGCGCTCACCTGCCACCCCCACCCCATGGCCCCTCGCCCCCACACCCTGCCAGGCCTCAGCTTCTCCCCCACCCTCCGTCCCTCTTGGCTAGTTCAGTGTCTCCTCCCCCGCGCCCTGGCTGAGAGAAGAGTCAAGGTGAGCCCGGCTCCTGCACTTCGCCCACCCCCCCCTCAGACCCCTCCCAGATGCTGCCCAGGAGGGTCCAGGGGGTGGGGGTGGGGGACAGCAGGGCTCTGTGCAACCTGGGCATATGTCAGCACCCAGCTGATGTCAGCAGAGGGTCCCCCTCTAGGCTGGCTGATGGGGGGGCTCTCTTGACACCTTCAGAGGTGTGTGTGTGTGTGTGTGTGTGTGTGTGTGTGTGTGTTGCTCGGCTGCTTTGCTTCTTCGGTGTTGAATGGCCAACGGGCACTAGCCTGTGACTCTGATGGCCCCAGTTCATTCCGCTTGGCTTCCCCCAGGGTGGCCCCGCAGCCCTGCGGCGAGTGAGCTGTGTTTGGGCAAATCTCAGCCTCTCCGAACAGCAGGGTCGCCACCAATAAAATGAGAATAATACCCAGCTCTATGCTCACAGGGTTGTTGTTAGGGTCAACGAAGTAATGTGAAGACGCTCTCCAAAATGAAAATATATTAGCTGTTGTTATTGCTCAAAATAATAAGAATAGACGAACCACCTGGTTCTAATCACGAACGCCGTCTTCATGGGCCTGTGTTCTTAAACGAGACACATTCACAACTCAGGGCTCATCGCCGATTCCGTTGTGAAGATGACGATGAGATGGGAGGAAGGGCACACCTCAGTACTTAGCAACGATGAAGAGCTCGGGAAATAACAGCGGCTCTTATTTTTTATTGTTCGTGTTATTACTATGTGACTAGGATAAGCAGGTAAAAGACTTGTCCAAGAAAAGTAAATGCAACGCTTTTTTATATCTCATGAGTCCTGAGAAGAAAAGATCGGGAAGCAGGCTTTTCACGTTTCCAAAATGACATCGGTTCAAAAATAAAGCCCAGTGCTCACGGGTGCCGGATACTGTCACGGATTCGGGACGCAGGAGAAAAGACGGAACAGCTGACACACCAGCTGAAATAGCATCCGTCACCGAAATTGCTCTGCAATTCGGCTCGGAGTTTTTCTGCAGCGTTGGTTCTTTTTTTATCCATACATGTGTCCTAAATATATAATTATATGGCACCGCATAATAGCTCATTTAGAGCTATTGAGGCCTATTCTCGGGTGCAAGGGGGCCGAGGGGGATGGTTAGGAGGGGCGCGGTGGTGACCAACTTGAACAAGAATCCAGCTCGAGCATGGACAGATGTTAACAACTGGTCTTGTCCTGGCCAATCTTCCCAAAGACAGATCGCTTTCCTCCCCAAAACCAAGTGGCTGTAAATCAATGGCATATAATCTTTCAAAAGATCGAAGCAATGTCAGTGCAAACATGTTTAAGGGCAGAGTGCACGTGTGTGCCTGTATGTGTGTCAGTTTGCAGCTCGGCCGAAGGAGCTGAGTGCGGATCTGCCCTTGCCCTCGAGGGAGAGAGCAGCGCAGAGAAAAACCAGCCCTCCCCCGCCCCCCTATGTCTGTGAGGCCGGTGCTGCCTGTGGGGACGCAGCTGCAGGGGCCGGCTGACTCCTGACGTTACTGCATCTTCGGCCTGAGCCCCTTGGAAGCAAACTGACATTGGGCAAAAGTAAGAGGCTGCAGATCCCGCTCCTCCCTGCGGGCTTTCTCACACCCTGGTGGGACCCAGAGAGGAAGCCCGTTGGTGCCCTGGGAGGGTCTGACCCCCTTGAATCTTTAGCAACTCTTCCAACCCCCGATCAGCACTGGCCCTAAGAAAGAGCACTGTGCTAACCATGAGACAGTTTCAGCACAGCCCACGCCCCCAGCCCGAGTTCTTCCTGCCCCAAACCCTCGTGAACAGAGCTTCCGAAGGCGGTGCCTTCTCCACGGGGCCCGCGGACCCACCGGCCCAGCACCTCCCGTCACGGGGCACTGGCCACACTGTGGTCACTGGGACACGCTGGCTGCCCACCCCCCTTTCAGCAAAGCCCCACGAGAGAGTAAACACATGCACACAGCTGGCGGGAACATGGGCAGGCACACGTTAGAACTGCCACAGAAAGTCATGCAACAGAACCAGTTGCCACTCTTGATGCCGTGTGATCATGTGTGATCATTCGCCAAACGCTGTTTATAAGCCGTAACTCCTGGATTCAAGTTTGTGGGCTGTAGTTGTAGAAATGTCTTATTTATGTTGGTGAAATTACTACAGTGTTTTTTTCCAACATATGGCCTATTCGCTAAATTTTTTTTAAATAACAGTGAACTAATAACAACAAAAGTAACTTGTTAATTTAATTGCAAGCAAATCTTGGTTAAAAGCATTTTAAAATTAACAGGGTGTTAATCTCCACATATGACATACAGAACGGATATTTTGTCCATTAAATCCAAAGTCTGTTGAATCGAGGTTCGAAAAATTAAGGGTTTACTGTGGCGACAGAAGGAAACTTGATTTTTTAAAAATATATTTTTATTGATTTCAGAGAGGAAGGAAAAGGGAGAGATATAAATATCAATGATGAGAGCGAATCATTGATCAGCTGCCTCCTGTATGCCCCTAATGGGGATCGAGCCCACAACCTGGGCATGTGCCCTTGACCGGAAACAAACCCAGGACCCTTCAGTCCACAGACTGAGGCCCTATCCACTGAGCCAAATCGGAGAGGGCAGGAAACTTGACTTTGGATGGTGAATGCACAATGCAGGATACAAACGGTGCCACATGAAGATGTGCACTTGAAACCTACATACTGTTATTAACCAATGTCACCCCAATACATTGAATTTTTGAAAATGTGTGTTTTTTTTAAAGGCTAACAAGCCTTTGCTCACTGGCTCAGGACCCCATGTACCGCTCGGAACACCAGCCGCCCTTCGCGACAAAGGCCATGTGGGAGGGGGCCCATCAGCTGGGGTCAGCTCCTAAATGTACTGCACGCCCAGGCGCTGGCCAGTCTGTGGAAGACACGTGTGGGACTTCCCAGCCCGAGGGTGGGCACGGCCCGAGACTCCATGAACGTGGGTGACACGGCACCTCCAGCCCAGCTTTCAAAGGGGAAAGTGAAGACCATTCGCAGGCGGGGGAGACAGTGGAGGAAACACTGGCCTTGGTTGAGAGAGAAGGTCGCGGGGGGCTCCTTGCACTGGGCGGGCCTGGGAGACCCCCCCGGGGGGGCCCAGCTCCAGGGGCGCAGTGGGAGGCAGGCCACACCCGGTGGGACGCCCGGACGGCCAGGCTCGGGCCCCTCTTGCAGAAACACTGACCTGAGGGCCCGGTAGTGGGACCCCAGCTGAGCCCAGACAGTCGGCCTCCAGTGTCAGAGCCCCCCAGAGCCCCTCGTTCGCTGTGCGGTTTGCGTGCACAACTCCGGGAGCCACACGCGCTCACGGCTGCTCTCAGATGGCAGCGTGGGCCGGAATGTTCTCCATAGCGGGGTGCTGGGCCCCACCCGGGGCGTCTGACTCAGCGACTCAGGTGTGCCCCCACGCCTGCAGGTCTCACAGCCCCGGGTACCCCAGAAGTGGGGGATGGCACCTTCCCTGTGCAGGGCCATCTCCGGAGGCAGGGCCGCGTCCGCTCCGAAGGCGGAGGCAGCACCAGCTGGTGACAGGACCTGGCTGAATGGACATGGAAGGGACCCAGTCGGGACTCGGGCCCCGAAGCAACAGAACACGGCGCAGGGCCGCGGGCAGATGGACGCTGAGATGTCAGGCCAGGCAGGAGGGGCGGAGGCCGGGGAGGCGATTCTGGAGCCCTCGGTGCAAACGTGAGTCTGACACGCAGGCTGGAGACACGCCCAGGCCTGGGGCTCACGAGAACCGTCCCGCACACCTGTTCCTGGTAGAACAGGTGCCCCTGTGGGGTTGGCGTTCCGGGCAGAAGGAATGAGGGCAAACCAAATCGCAGCCCCAGGGTGAGGGACACACACTTAACACTGTCACCTTGATGAAAAGGAGCCATTAAGAAAGCATCCTGGGAGCCTGATTACCCCCTTGAAATATCCAAGTTAATTAACTTGATAAATTTCAGCTCTCCTTTGCGCTGTGTAGACAGAGCCAGGTCCCGGGAATACCAGCCTCCTGCTCCCCATGGACAAGCCCAGCGATAAAAAGCCATTAGCCTGTGTCCCCTCAAACCCCACGACGTCCTGGAAACCAAATCTTTCTCCTTTTCCCTCTAACGGGCGTGTCCTAGCGCTCATGCGGACCCCTCTGGCCAACAAACAAAAAGGACCTTTTTTTTTTTTTCCCCCAGTTTCATGTACTTGGGGACGGAGGAAGGACGAAGGGACACTTTTCAAACAGGCAATTTAGCAAATGTTTTGGAGGAATTTTTAGAAAGCAGCTTGGTACATTTCTATTTTAAAATTAATGGCATGTACTTGATCAAAAATGCTATTTTCAGCAAATTGCACAGATAATTAAGTCTAATTTCAATGATGTTTGAAATAATAGCAATAAATCTTTATGGGTTCTTGCCTTCAGTCCCTGCTGAAAATTCATCTTAATACCGATTTTTCTCATCTTGGTGACTTTTTGTGAGTGTAGCTAACTAAGGCAACGTCTCCACAGACAGAGTGGCCAGGAGGGGAGTTATTTGGGTAAAGTGAGTGTTTTCAAGTAGAGTTATCCTAATTGTGCACAGGCCGCCTTCAATGCTTCACTATTTCCATGTTGCGGCTCAAATTGTCAAATCTTCACCCTCAAGTTCCAGAATAAATGGATCCTAATCCTCTCCCACACTCGTAATTTGGACCAAAAGTTATAATAAACAGATAATTTACCAGATGACTCTCATCTAAATGAGGGCGGGCTGGGGAAGGTGCAGAGAGGTGTTGTTTTAATTCAGAGGTGGGGAACCTTTTTTCTGTCGGGGGCCATTTGGATACTTATAACATCATCCAAGGGCCAGATAAGATGATCAACCTGAAACGCAGCCTGCCGTATTTCATAAAACGTTTAATTAGCTCACCCCTCATTCCTTGGCAGGGCCGCACGAAATTATTCTGTTCCCCACCCCTGGCTGAAGTGGGTCCTTGGACCAACTGCTTTTGGACAATCTCATGGCTCAGGACTAAACGGAGCTCTGACACCACATGCCGCACAGAAGAGCCCTTACCGTGAAGCTCGCTCTGCTGTCTTCTGGCCCCGCCTCCTCGCTAAGGGCACGCAGAGCTCCTAAGGTTTATGGGGAGGCGAGGGGCTTCCCAAGGCCCTGCTGTCTGCAGGGAGGGAGCCCCCAGGCCCACCCGCTCTCCGAAGCCAGGACACCCTGCCCTGCACTGTGAGCGAGCGCAAGGGCATCAGGATGGAGATGTTCCCTCACCCTCGGCTCAGCTGAAATTGCCTCCAGACATGAGCTTCCATGGCACCTCACTGTGCAGGCGATTTCAGGGTCAGGAAACCTATTCTATACAGGGACGCACGGTAACTACTCAACTGCCATTTCAGCACGAAAGCAGCCAGAGACAACATAAACAAATGTGCGTGGCTGTGTTTCAAATAAAACTTTATTACAACAACAGGAAGCAGGCCGACTTTGGCCTGCGCTCTCGTTGGCTCACCCCTGCGGTACTGGGGCTCGGAGACACAGAATGTGAGTCCTGCCACCCGAGCCAACCTCACGACACAGTGGCCTGCAGGATGAGCGCTAGGTGGCGAGAGAAATGGTGACGTGCTGACGTTTATGTTTCAACCCCGCACGCTTCCCTGGAAGGATGTAGAACAGGCCCACCCTGCATCCCCGCCTGGGAATGTGCAAATGACGCTGGGAGTGCTGGGGAGCTGCCCAGGTGCCTGGCCCACCTGGCAGAGCTTGTGTGCGATGACATTTCACACTAGGATGAACGAAACTCCGGGTTGGGCCTCGAGTCTCCTAGGGCGCCACGCAGAGAGGTTACAGATCCGCTCTTCATGGATATAAATCTCCTCCTGCACCCCATTCCCAGGAGAGGTTAAAGGGTCATGCACAGATGTGGACAGTGTCTCTAGCAGAGTGTAGCTCTCATACAATCCTGAGCCTCGGTCAGGGCAGCTGGGTCCCTGAGAACCACCTTCATGGGGTGCATTGTCCTCCGCTCAAGGTCACAGAGACCCTGGAGAACCACATTCATGGAGAACCACGTTCATGGAGAACCACGTTCACAGAGAACCACATTCATGGAGAACCACATTCATAGAGAACCACATTCGTAGAGAACCACGTTCATGGAGAACCACGTTCACGGAGAACCACATTCATGGAGAACCACATTCATGGAGAACCACGTTCACAGAGAACCACATTCATGGAGAACCACATTCATAGAGAACCACGTTCATAGAGAACCACGTTTATGGAGAACCACGTTCATGGAGAACCACGTTCATGGGGTGCATTGCCCTCCTCTCAAGGTCACAGAGACACTGGAGAACCATGGAGAACCACGTTCATGCATGTTCATGGGGTACATTGCCCTCCGCTCAAGAAAACAGAGATAGAATCTGCAGGGAGAGCTGTCCCTCAGACCTCGCTCGGCCCGCTTGAAATGAATAAAACTATTGAAAAAAAAGACCGTACCCTTTTATGTAATGATGTTTACTTTGAATTTATATTAGTTCACACAAACACTCCATCCATGCTTTTGTTCCAGCCCTCCGGTCCAGTTTAAGAACCCATTGTGGCCCTTGAGTCAAAAAGTTTGCCCACCCCTGGGTTAGCCCAAGGTCTCCTAGGAAAGAAACTGAGTGACAGCAGGAATGTGAGGCCACATAATAAACATGGGGCTTCTTTCTGGGGAAGTGAATTATGTCAAGGTTTTGACGATGGGGCATGACACATTTGCACCACTTATAATGCACACCTGCCTTGGAGTAAGTGCAAGACTGACACACGTTCGGATCCATCCCCAGGTTTCAAAGGACAACATTGTGTTGCAGTGAAGAGCACCGGTATGTTCTACACTCGCAAGCACCCACTCCCACACTCACACTCATTACATCACAGGCACACACTCCCACACTCACACTCATTACATCACAGGCACACGCTCCCGCACTCACACTCATTACATCACAGGCACACACTCCCACACTCACACTCATTACATCACAGGCACACGCTCCCGCACTCACACTCATTACATCACAGGCACACGCTCCCGCACTCACACTCATTATATCACAGGCACACGCTCCCACACTCACAATGTTTGATGGGAGCAGAAGACCAGGAGCTGAGGGCACGGTGAATGCCAGGGACCCGCTGACAAGCAAGGACCACGTGTGGCCTCCCGGGCCTGGTGAGAGCCTCGAGGGGAACGCACTGCAGTGTGAAAGGGCCCATTTTAAAGACCCAGGTGTCCTGAGGCCTCATCTCAGCCTAGATTCCCTCAAAGACCCGCCCCCGCCTCCCCTCTTCCTTACTCTCAGAAACATAGAATTGCCCAGAGCATCCTTAGGGCATTCCACATAGTGATGTGCACTCCCTGCAAATTTCTATGCTTAAGACGAACGGACCAAGATTCGGAAAGTTCTGGTGATCACGAAGCAGGAGGTATAGGATGTCACTTCTGAGATTGTCCGGCCTCCACACCCTCTACTCTCTCACACTCACTCTGAGGTCCACCGGCCACTGTGTGAGCTGTCCCGCAGAGAGGGGCACGGGGCAGGGAGTGAGGGCAGCTGCTGGCCAGCACCCAGCAAGAAAGCGAAGCTCACCAGCAACCTGTCTGTGAGCTCGGAATCCTCCTCCCCCAGTCCAGCCTCTGATGAGACCACAGCCCAGGTCACCGGGCCTCAGCCACGTGGGGAACCTGGAGACGGGCACCGGCTGAGCAGCACGCGGAGTCCCAGCCGCCAGAAACTCTGAGATAGCCGGTGTTCAGTATTCACATGCGTTACGTTTGGGTGATGTGTTACACAACAGATAACGAAGACAGTGTAAGGAGGACGTGTTAACGTGCTAAAAATAGCTTCAGCTTTTCCCTACGCTGAGGAAGAATCGCCTTCTATTTATTAATTTTCACTCGGTGAGAATTTTTGTGAGCTGCTTGTAAAAAACAAACAAATGGAGCCTCTGCCATTCAAATCACCTTGTCAGTTCCTACCCTGCTTTGAACGGGACGTTAACACGTCCTCCTTACATTTCAAGTTTTACCTTTTCAAGTCTTAAAAGTGAGGGGGAAGAGAAGAGCCGAGACCCTTCCTCTGGCTCACAGCTCCCTGCTCTGTCCACAGAGAGCGTGTTGCCTGGTCCGGCTTCAGCCTCGTGCCTGTCGGGGTCCCTTAGATGCCTCCCCGCGGCCGGGAAGGCTGCTCTTCTCAGACCTCCGGCTCTAGCGGTTCCCACAGTGCGATCCCGTGCAGGTTCCAAAGGGCTGTGATTTGGTGAATTAAGGCTTCGGTGCCTGCGGGGGGATGACGGGATCATGACATTTTTCTCATTCCTGCCCCGCGGGCGGCCACTCTGAGCCTCACCCAGCAGCCGGCGAAGTCCAGCCCCGAGTCCAGCTTTGCTCTCCGCGGCGGCGGTCAGACTCGCCGTCGGTCTTGGGTGTTTTCTGCAAAGAGCGGGTGCGTGGTCACAGGGCTCATCAGAGGAGGCTCTGAGTCCCACTCTGCCCACGACAGACCCCTGGAAACCCAAAGCGGCCTTCTGGGCGCCCACGCGCCCCCTCCCTCACAAGCTGCCCGTGCTGGGAGCGCCGGGGGAATTTCTAGGAAGGATGCACGAGGAGGGTTTCCATCCTCAGCACGGGTGGCCCGGGCCCTGCGGCTGGACTGGGCTGGATGCTGTGGGTGCGCTTCGTGCCCAGGCTCCTGGCCGCCGTGCAGAGAGAGGCGGGCGGGAGGGAGGCCTGCTGGCCCCTCTGTGCTTCCCCAGCTCCCCCTGCAGCCCTCCCTCCTCCCGGAAGCTGCGACCTCCCACCCGCCCTGCACGCTGTGCCCCCCCTGCCCCCGGGCTGTCCATCCCCCTGTCCTTGTCCGGATCAGTCCTGCCTCGAGTCCGCGCCCGCCCCTCACTTCCCGCAACGGCGTGCTCACTGGCACCTACTTCCACTCGCACGTGAACGCCAGGAGGACATGACTGTCACCTCACATGGACGTGCCGGCACGCAGCCATCAGGCAGCAATGAAGGTAGAATCGACGAAGGGCTGGGTCAGTCAGGTCGCTGAGCAGAAGAACAGAGAGAGACGCTGTGACACAGCAGCCCAGCGGCCGGGCTGTGCGAACACAGGAGGCACCGCCACACGCAGGAGGCACCGCCACACGCAGGAGGCACCGTCACACACAGGAGGCACCGTCACACGCAGGGGCCGCTCTGTGTCCTCTCTTCCCGCAGGAACATGTAAAAGGCGTGGCCGGGGGGAGCCAGGCCCGACGCCCCCCGCGGCCCCCCACTCCCGAGGGGGGAACAGGGAGTGTCCACGGCACCAGGTGGAACCGGGCATGAGAAGCCGCCGCTGTCACTGAGCGGCAGTGGCAGTGGAGGGGAAGTGATGGGAGCCCCGTCCTTAGGGGAACAGCGTGCTCACACCCGACGCAGCGCGAGGACCCCTCTGACGGTGACGTGTTGCTGCGGCTCCCCCCCCGCGAAGCTGTGCGAGCCGTGCGCAGGGAGAGGACAGACGGACGGTGTGACCTTGGGCTTGGTCTGACGTGCCTGTGTCTGACCGAGTGAAATGACATGCGCTTCCCCTTTAGGGCCCAGACTCTGCAAAGGAGGCGTGCGAGCAGCCTGCCCCCCGCCCTCCACCCTGCCCGCTGGGTGAAGGGAAGCCCATCCCTCAGCCTTCTGATTGATTTATTTTCAAAACCATTTTTTATTGATTTTTTTTTTTTAAAGAGAGAGAGGGGAAGGGAGAGGGAGAGAGATAGAAACATCGATGAGAAAGAATCATCAATGGGCTGCCTCCTGCACAACCGCTACCGGGAATCAAGCCATTGGAGACTCAGGTGGGAGTGGGAGGGGCGGGGGCTTGGTAAGGACCCTGTGAGACGCATGAGCAGAGGGCCTTCGAGACGAGATAACGGGTCGCCCGGCAGTACCGAGAGCCATCGTTTGCGGTGACGCCAGCCCTCCTGGACGTGCAGAAGGCAGGAGCCCGAGGAGCGGTCAGGGAGACGGCTGGCCGGCTGCTTGGAGGGAACGATGCCCTCAGCCGCTCAGCCTCACTGATTGAGCGCTTGGCAAAGGACTCCTGACGGTGGCGGTGCCGTCCCGTCGGCGGCAGACCCAGGGGCACAGCAGACGGACGTGCTCTCTAAGCTGCTGGGTGCGTCCGGCACGGCCAGGACAGGAGCAGAGGAATCGAAGGCTGACTGGGTGCAGCGGTCACAGGCCGGTGAGGACCGACGCGGCCCGATGCGTGGAGAAGGGACCTCGAGGCAGCCACAGCCGGGGACCCGCTGACGGGGCCCCCTTCGCATGAGTGGGGTGGACATCTGAGCCTGGGGGCTGTGGCCATGTGGGCGGCACCGTTTTCCAGTTGGCCTGCCCACAGGGGACACCTTTGGGATTTGCATAAAAGCCCTGTATGGGCTGAGCTGAAGGTCACAGGGAAGGGCTAGGATGGCCTGAGCCAGAGGACGGGGCTGTGGCCAGAGAGAATGTCAGCCTTCCAGACTTGGGAGTTGGGTGGCATTTGAAGAAGGACGCAGGGAAGGAAATAAAATGAACAGAGGATTGGAATCGGCGCCCGAGGGCTAATTCCCTGCTGGAGGGTGGGAGGCAGACAGGACGGAGGGAGATGGCAAAGACACTCGTGGGAGGAGGTGGTGTCCTTGTCACTCGGGGACAAGGGCAGCGTCTTCCGCCGCTCCCCTTGCCGACAACCCCCGGTGGCTTTGCTGTTCTCTCTGGTCTCCAGCGGCCCCAGCCCCGCTTTAACCTCTGCGGGTAAATCTCCTTAAGGTTTTGGCTCGGATCCCCCAAAACAGTAAAGCAAAGAGCTTTCTCATGTCAGTTCTTTTTTATTTGTGTGTCTCATTAACATTAAATGCATGATGTTGCAACAGCAATATAATTGATGACTTAATGGGCTGAATTTAAATTCAAGTAATATCTCCATTCATCTAAAAGCTATCCCTTAAAAGTCTGTAAAATTAATTTATTGAAAAAATTCCAACATAACTCTGCCAGGAACTCTCCGCTGAATAATCACGCCATAGATTTCCAGCTCCTTCTCTCCTCCTTCTGATCCGCTCAGACCTTCTTCCTGCACATGCGTTGGCCAAGACGTGACCCAAAACCTCGACGCATGAGGTTCTGCACCGTGAGTCTCCAAAACCCCCCACAACCACAGAGACGTTTAGAGAGAAAGACAGAACGCCAGCGAGACAGGCAGCATGCGGGATGTCGTTGGAAAAGTCACCAGAAAGGAAGGCGGGCCCGGCCGGTGTGGCTCCGTGGTTGAGCATCGACCTATGAACCAGGTCACGATTCAATTCCCAGTCAGGGCACAGGCCCGGGTGGCCGGCTTGATCCCCAGTGGGGGGCGTGCAGGAGGCAGCCGATCCATGATTCTCTCTCATCTTTGATGCTTCTCTCTCTCTCTTTCTCCCTCTCCCTTCCTCTCTGGAACCAATAAAATATATATATATTTTAAAAAAAGAAAAAGGAAGGTGGGATGTGCCTGTGCTGAGCCTTGGAGCCGCTGCTGCCTGGGTGCCGAGCCCCAGGAGAGCCGTGCGCCCGCGTGTGGGAAGGAGAGAGAAGTCACAGGTCTGGCTCTGCTCCTTTAAATGCTTAAATTACAGTGGTTCTCAACCTTCCTAATGCCGCGACCCTTTAATACAGTCCCTCATGTTGTGGGGACCCCCAATTTCATGGTTACAAATTGAACATCTTTAAAGCACAGTGATTAATCACAAAAACAATATGTAATTATATATGTGTTTTCCGATGGTCTTAGGCGACCCCTGTGGAAGGGTTGTTCAACCCCCAAAGGGGTCGCGACCCACAGGTTGAGAACCGCTGGCTTAAAAGCTTGTCTCTCCCCCAGGATGTGTTTGTCTCCTGGGGCTGCCATAACCAATTCCCGAAAACTCAGCGGCTTAGGAGATGGAAATTATCCCCTCAGAGTTCTGGCGCCCAAGTTCCCTCTGAAATGACGGTGCCAGCAGAGTCTTGCCCCGAAGGCCCAGAGGAGGACCGTCCCCGGCTCTTCCAGCTTCGGAGCCTCCAGTGCTCCTTGGCTTGTGGCCCCACCACGCCACCCTCTGCCTCCACCTTCACGTGTGTGTGCGTGTGTGTGTGCGTGTGTGTGTGTGTGTGTGTGTGTGTCTTCTCTTCTCTCTCTTATCAGGACACTTGTCACTGGGTTTAAAACCCACCTGGATAATCCAGAATGGCCTCCCCTCCCCCTTCTCCTCTATGAGACTATACTGCAGGGGTGGGCAAACTTTTTGACTCGAGGGCCACAATGGGTTCTTAAACTGGACCGGAGGGCCGGAACAAAAGCATGGATGGAGTGTTTGTGTGAACTAATATAAATTCAAAGTAAACATCATAACATAAAAGGGTACGGTCTTTTTTATTTTTAGTTTTATTCATTTCAAACGGGCCGGATCCGGCCCGCGGGCCGTAGTTTGCCCACGGTTGGTCTAGAGCCAAAGAGAGAAACCACCCAGTTACAGATGAAAGGGGGTTTGTGTTTTGTTTTTTTAAAGTGGAATTTCATCTCTGTGCTTTCCCTGATTGAAAATTTTAGAAAATACAGGAAAGCGGAGGAAGCAGCTGCCGGTGGCCCTCACTCATCGGGAAAAACACTCGCATTAGTAACATTTTGGGGAACCGCCCCCCAGTGACGATTCTGCAGGTAGAAATCTTCATAGACAGACGGAGACTGGGCGTCTGAAGAGCCATAGCCATACAGAGCCGGGCATGGTAGGCTCGATGGCTCCTTTTGCTTAAAGATGCAGTAAGAATTTTTTCATATCATGACCTTGACAACATGATTTTTGTAGGTTTTTTTTTTTAATGAAATTTCAAACTTATAGGAAAACTTCAAGACACATTCAAAGTCAAGTTCAAAGAAATATATATACTCCCCCCCACCCCCCAAAGCACCAGAGAGTGAATTGCAAATATCACGCTCCTTTATCCCCAAATGCTTCAGGGTGTGTTTCCTGAGCACCAGACCCTTCTCTTACAAAACCACAGCATGGTTATCCGAGTCCAGGCATGGCCCGTCGGTACAAACGCCGTTATCTAATCCCCAGCCCACTGCCAAATTCCTGCAGTTGTCCTAGGACTGTGTTCACAGCTACTTTTCTTTTCCCAGGCCAGAATCTAATCAGGATCGTGCGTTGCAAGAATAATCTAGTAGATGTATCGAGCCCCGCCACCTGCGCTTCTGTGTTTCACTAACAGGTTCGTATTCTTGAACGTTGATGTTTGACTTCTCATTTTTCTTTTCTGTAAGGAATGCTACTGCCGATATCTCGCTCCTAAACCTTCGTGCCCACCCCCTTAATTATCTGAGAACAAATTAACATTTTCGACCCACGGGAAATTGCCATTTTTGTCGGTCAACATGATCGAATGGTGGTTATTGCATTTGTTTCGCTTAATTAGGAAAGTGGGATTCCTCGGGCGAAGGGAATCACGGAGGCATCTGGCGGGTCCCACCAAGCTGCCCTCCTGGGCGGTCAGGGTGCACCTTCCTGCGGAGGTGATGGCCCGGTTCCTGCCATTCTCACCGGTATATTGATGTTAAAATCATTAGTTTGGTGGGGAAATCGTGTCATTGTTTTAATTTACACTTTTAAGAACCAGGGTTTTAACTAGTTAAGGCCTAGTGACCATTCACGTCTTTCGTTTTGCGAATTTGTCGTTCTTGCCCTGTTTTCCTCCCACTGAGTTCATCGCTATAGAGTTGATTTGGGGGTTTTGCATGCTAAGGACTTAACCCTTTATGTACTCACCCAGTTTCCCACTTGATTTTTTTAAATTTATTTGTTGCTTATTCTACTTTCTGAAGATTTCATCTTTAAGAGGAAGTCTACAGTCTATAATAATAAAAGCGTAATATGCTAATTAGACCGGATGTCCTCCCCGGCGACCTTCTGGACAAAGCCAGGTCCCTGGTCCAGAGGGAAGCCAGTGCCGGCAGCCGGGCAAAGGAAGGCCTGCTCTTGCACGAATTTCGTGCATCGGGCCTCTGGCTCCTCAATAATCAGGAAGGCCTGCTTCCTCCCCCCGCAGATTCGGGTGCAGTCGCCCACGCTGTGCTTCGTGGTGGGTTTTCAGGTTGAGCAGGCACCGCCGGATGGCTCATTGCAAAGCCCGGGCCACCAGGACACGTCCCGAGAACCAGCAACACGGCATGGAAGGGGTGAATACCAGCTCTGCAGAGAGCTCCGTCTCCCTGTTTCACCCCCACACGACGCTCTGGTTATTAGAGCCCCTCAAAGCTCTGCCTGGGCAGCAGCGAGAGAAGATGCCGTTCTGCCTGGCTGCCTTCCTGCAGGGAGCACCCTTCAAGGTCAGACTGCCCCGGAGGCACTGTCCCCTGACCCTCAGGTCCATGTGTTTCTGAAGTCACCTACACCTGTGGTCCACCTACACCTGTGGTCCCCTGCCCCTGTGGTCCCCTGCCCCCATGGTCCCCTGCCCCTGCCATCCCCTGCCCCTGCGGTCCCCTGCCCCCATGGTCCCCTGCCCCCGTGGTCCCCTGCCCCCGTGGTCCCCTGCTCCCATGGTCCCCTGCCCCCACGGTCCCCCTGCCCCTGCCGTCCCCTGCCCCCGTGGTCCCCTGCTCCCACGGTCCCCCTGCCCCTGCCATCCCCTGCCCCTGTTGTCCCCTGCCCCCATGGTCCCCTGCCCCCGTGGTCCCCTGCTCCCATGGTCCCCTGCCCCCATGGTGCCCTGCCCCTGCTGTCCCCTGCCCCCGGCTCTCCCCAGAGCCCTGGGCACAGGTGTAGGAGGGAAGGCCTACACGTGCTTCTTTCAAGCTGACTTGATCTCAGACAATTTCAAATCCACCAGCGCGCCTGCTGCCGGCAGAGGCTACAGCAGACGCCGTTGGCCTCCGCTGTGAGTAGAAGCGGCAGGGACTGCCCGTGAGGGTTCAAGCCCCTGTGCTCTCACTGCGACTGTTCAAAGCCCATCAGCGGGGCCAGGCGGGGCTCCCAGGGGGGCTCCCGGGGTGGGGGGCTCCCAGGCGGGGCTCCCAGGCCGGTCCCGGGCGTCCTCTGCAGTCCGTGCCCTGAAATCCAACGCCGGACTGGAAGCTTCAACAGGAGGAGGGGTCGCGGGGCCTGCAGAACATTCCAGAATATAGTCCTGCACAAGCCTCCGCGGACGAATGGCCCAGGCTCCTCGGGCCAGCCCCTGTCCAGAGGGCCACCCGCCCATCCTGGAGGCTCCCTCGGGCTGCAAACCCGCCGCTGTGAGGCCTTAGAGCCGGAGGGAGGGGGCTCTCCCAGGCGGCGTGGGCAGCCGGAGGGAGGAGGAGGGTCCACAAGAGCCGGGGGTCACACCCCGTGGCGAGCCTCAGGCCAAGGCGCAGCGAGGTGGGTGCACAGGGGAGGGAGCCCTGCGGGCTGAGGACCAGTGCGGTCCCTGCTCACCGGGCCAGCGCGGGGCCTGCCTGGCGGCCGTGCAAACTCAGAGCCTACAGGAACCACAAAGGGTGAAACCAAAACTTTTAACTAAAAGCAGGTGTTTGTGGCGGGCAGTCGTGTCCTGGGCCAGGTTCCTCCCTGACACAGGTCAGCCTTTACCCTGACGGAGCCTGTCTGCTTCTTGTGTCTAAGAGAACAGCCTGTGGCAGGTCAGGGTCACTGTCACTTCCCTCTTGCTGGACCCCTCGGGGCGCAACCAATGGCCCCGGGGCTGACCACAGGTCCCCTCCCGGTTATTGTCGGTTCATCGTTGGCTGTTAACCCTCCTGCGTCCACCTGGGGATCAGAAGCAGGTGTCCGTCATTTTCCTTTCTCTCCAACCAGAGCTTCCCCTCGCTTTCTCCGCCTCCCTAATCCCTCGCCGGGGGAGGGCCTGTACCCGCTTCCGTCTCCTTTGAAGGTGATGGGGGACGACCCGCCTTCTCCGGAGCTTCATGCCTCAGGCCGAGGTCCTGCTTCCCGGCCATTGTCGACGGTTTGGCCCAAATTAACTCACAACCATTCTTTACAGGTTTGAATGTTTCTTACGTTAACAGGGCACGGTCCGGGGGGACTCAGCCTACCGCAGCCCGCTGACCACCTGCCCCCAAACGCCCTGCCTTTGCCGGGACCGAAACCCAGGGCCAGGAGGAAGTGGGTGCTCGGCCGGGTGCCAGGCACAGCCACTGTCACTGCGTCTGGAAACCAAGGCCACATAACTTACCCTGTCTTCCTGAATCAAATGTGTTTGAATTTATTGTTTGTTTTATTAATGTTATTTTATGAATCTTTATTGTTGAAACTATCACAGATGCCCCTTTTCCCCCCTCCAGCCCACCTCCGCCCCCACCCCCCGCCCCAGGCCCTCACCCCCTACTGTCTGCGTCCATGGGTGATGCATAGATGCACACAAGGTCTTTGGTTGATCACCTGCCACCCACCCACCCTCCCCGCCTTCCCTCTGAGGTTCCGCACTCTGTTCCCTGCTTCCGTGTCTCTGCAGCCACTCTGTTCATCAGTTTATTTTGTCACTTAGATTCCACACGTGAGTGAGATCATGTGATACTTGTCTTTCTCTGACTGACTTACTTCACTTAGCGTGATACTCCCCAGGTCCCTCCATGCTGTCTCACAGGGTAGAGATCCTTCTTTTTTACTGCTGCATAGGATTCCATGGTGTAGATCAGGGGTCCTCACTTTTTAAACAGGGGGCCAGTTCACTGTCCCTCAGACCGTTGGAGGGCCGGACTATAGTTTAAAAAAAAACTATGAACAAATTCCTATGCACACTGCACAGATCTTATTTTGAAGTAAAAAAACAAAACGGGAACAAATACAATATTTGTATTTGCATGTGGCCCGCGGGCCGTAGTTTGAGGACCCCTGCTGTAGATGTTCCTCAGCTTTTTATCCACTCATTGACTGATGGGCACGTGGGCTGTGTCCAGATCTCAGCCATTGTGACCTGTGCTGCTGTGAGCACAGGGCGCATGCATTCTTTCTGAGTGGTGCTTCCGGTTTCTTGGGATAGATTCCTAGAAGTGGGATCACTGGGTCAAATGGCAGTTCCATATTTAATTTTTTGAGGAAACTCCATACTGTTCTCCACAGGGGCTGCACCAACCTGCATTCCCACCAGCCGTGCACGAGGGCTCTTTCCTCCGCATCCTCGCCAGCGCTTGTCATTTGTTGACTTGTTGGTGGTAGCCATTCTGACAGGTGTGAGGTGATACCTCATTGTCGTTTTAATGTGCATCTCCCTGACGACCAGTGACTTGAGCATGTTTTCATGTCTCTTGGCCTCTGTATGTCCACTTTGGAGAAGTGTCTCTTTAGGTCCTTTGCCCATTTTATAATTGGCCTAGAGGCCCGATGCCTGAAGCAAGAGTAGGCCTTCCTTCCCCCGGCTGCCGGCACCGGCTTCCCTCTGGCACCCAGGACCCGGGCTTCCCTCACAGCCCCGGCTTTGTCCAGAAGGGTCATCCGGAAGGATGTATGGTCTAATTAGCATATTACGCTTTTATTATTATAGATTGTTTGTCTTCCTTTTGTTAAGTTGTACGAGTTCCTTATATATTTTGGATATTAACCCTTTATCAGGTGTATCATTGCCAGATATGTTCTCCCATACAGTGGGCTCCCTTTTCATTTTGTTGATGGTTTCTGTTGCTGTGCAAAGCTTTTTATTTTGATGAAGTCCCATTTGTTTATTTCTCCTTAGTTTCCTTTGCCTTACGGGATGTATCCATAAACATACTGCTATGAGAGATGTCTGAGATTTTGCTGCCTGTGGTTTCTTCTAGGATTTTTATGGTTCCCCAACTTACATTTAGGTTTGTTATCCACTTTTAGTTTATTCTTGTGTATGGTGTAAGTTGATAGTCTAGTTTCATTTTTTGCATGTATCTGTCCAATTTTCCCAGCACCATTTATGGAAGAGACTGTCTTGACTCCATCGTATGTTCTTGCCTCCTTTGTCAGATATTGAGAATAATGGCTTGGGTCGATTTCTGGGGTCTCTGTTTTGTTCCAGTGGTCTATATGCATGTTCTTGTGTCAGTACCAGGCTGTTTTGAGAACAGTGGCTTGTAGTATAACTAGGTCTCTGGTATTGTGATTCTTCCAACTTTGTTCTTTCTCAAGATTACCGTGGCTATGGGGTCTTTTTTGGTTCCATATATATTTTTGGAGTATTTGTTCTAGATCTGTGAAATATGGTGTTGATATTTTAATAGGGATTGCATTGAATCTGTAGATTGCCGTGGGTAATATGGACATTTTAATGTTGTTGATTCTACCCATCCATGAACACAGAATATTCTTCCACTTGTTTATATCTTCTTCTATCTCTTTTTTCAATGTCCTGTAGTTTTCCAAGTACAAGCATTTTACCTCCTTGGTTAAGTTTACTTCTAAGTATCTTAATGTTTTTGTTACAATGGTAAATGGGATTTTTTAAATTTCTCTTTCTAAGAATTCATTATCCTATATAATAAAAGGCTAATATGCAAATAGAACAAACAGCCGAACAACTGAACAACCAGTCGCTATGATGTACACTGACCACCAGGGGGCACGCATGGAACATGGTGGGCGTCGGCCGCAGCAGGATGGTGGAGCAGGTGAGCAGGGGCGCCAGACCAAGGTGGGGCACTGGTCACAGGCATCGGGGTGAGCCTCTGGTGGTTACTGAAAATTCTTTGCTCCCACGTGCTGCGGTCCCGCCTGGCACTCACACCTGCTGCTGGCGCCGGCCCCCTTGCACCTGCTGCTGGCGCCCAGCACTGGCCCCAGTTACCCCTGAGGGCTTCTCCACCTCCCCCTGCTCCTGAGGGGTGATTGCCATCAGCAGGTGCGAGCGGGAGCAGCGCTGTCAACACGTGAGAGCAGCAGCAGCAGTGGGAGTGGGGCAGCAGGCAAACAGGAGACCAGGGACTGAGGTGGGAGGGGTGGAGGATGGGCCAAGACCTGCCCCTGTGCCCACTGCAGCCTCGCAGCCCACAGTTCCTTTCAAGGTGCATGAATTCATGCACTGGGCCCCTAGTCCTATATAATAAAAGGCTAATATGCAAATCAACCTAAAGGCAGAACAACCGGCCGCTATGACATGTACTGACCACCAGAAGGCAGACATTTGATGTATAAGCTGCCCCCTGGTGGTCAGTGTGCTCCCACAGGGGGGAGCGCTGCTCAGCCAAAAGCCGGGCTCACGGCTGGCGAGTGCAGCGGTGGTGGTAGGAGCCTCTCCCACCACCACGGCAGTCAGACATTCCCAAGGGCTCCCGGACTGCAATAGAGTGCAGGCTGGGCTGAGGGACCTCCCCAACTGCACAAATTTCATGCACTGGGCCCCTAGTTGGTATATAAAAAAAACATTTTTGGGTGTTGATTTTGTATCCTGCTACATTGCCAAATTCCTTTATTAAATCTAGTAGTTTTTTGGTGGAATCTAGGGTTTTCTATGTCATCTGCAAATAATGAGAGTTTTACTTCCTCCTTTCTAATTTGGATGCCTTTTATTTCTTTTCCTTGTCTGATCACTGTGGCTAGGCCTTCCAGCACTATCTATGTATATAAAAGCCTAAGTGCCCGAATGACCGACTGACCGAATGACCAGTTGACCAGTCACTATGATGTACACTGACCACCAGGAGGTAGATGCTCAACTCTGGAGCTGCCCCCTGGTGGTCAGTGTGCTCCGACAGCCAACCTCCATGGCTGGCCAACCTCCCATGGTCCCTCCCCGTCATCTGGCCCCAATGGGCCCCGATTGGGACTGGGCAAGATGGCCCTGATCAGCCCCAATCGCCAGCCAGGCCAAGGGACCCCCCGCCCCCATGCACAAATTCATGTACCAGGCCTCTAGTGTTGAATAAGAGTAGTGAAAGCAGACTCCCCTGTCTTGTTCCTGTTCTTAAGGGAAATGGTTTTAGTTTTTGCCCATTGAGTATGATGTTGGCTGTAGGTTTGTCATATATGGCCTTTATCATGTTGAGATATGCGCCCTGTGTTCCCACTTTGCTGAGAGTTTTTATAAAAAATGGGTGTAGGATTTTGTCGAATGCTTTTTCTGTGTCTATTGATATGCTCATGTGATTTTTGTCTTTCAATTTGTTTATGTGATGTATCACGTTTATTGGCTTGCAAATATTGTATCAGCCTTGATCCCTGGAATAAATCCCACTTGATCATGGTGTAGGATCTTTTTAATCTATTGCTGGATACGATTTGTTAATATTTTGTTAAAGATTTTAGCATCGATGTTCATCACAGATATTGGCCTGTAATTCTTTTTCTTTCTGTGTCTTTATCTGGTTTTAGAATTAGGATAATGCTGGCCTCATAGAAAGAGGTTGGAAGTGTTCCTTCCTCTTTGATTTTCTGAAAAAGTTTGAGGAGTATAGGTGTCAGTTCTCCTTTGAATGTTTGGTAAAACTCCCCTGTGAAGCCATCTGGACACAGGCTTTTGTTTGCTGGGAGTTTTCTGATTAATGCTTCTATTTCATCAGTTGTATTGGCCTATTCAGGTTTTCTGATTCTTCCTGATTCAGTTTTGGGAGATTATATTTTTTTAGGAATTTTTCCATTTCATCCACATTGTCCAGCTTGTTGGTATAGTATTTTCTTAGAATCCTTTGTATTTCTGTGATGTCAGTGGTTACTTCTCCACTTTTGTTTCTGATTTTATTTATTTGGGTCTTATATTTTTGTTTCTTGGTGAGTCTGGCTAATGGTTCATCAATCTTGTATATTCTTTTAAAGAATCAGCTCTCGGTTTCATTGATTTTTATTAATTGTTTTTTTAGTCTCTCTGTCATTTATTTCTACTCTAATCTTTATTATTTCCTTCCTCCTACTTACTCTGGGCTTTTCTTGTTGTTCTCTTTCTAGTTCTTTAAGTTGTAGGGTTAAATAGTTTATTATTACTTTTTCTTGTGTTTTTGTTTTGTTTGTTTTTGAGGTAGGCCTATAGTGCTATTAACTCTCAGGACTGCTTTTGCTGTGTCCCAGAGATTTGGGGTTGTTGTGTGTTCATTTTCATTTGTTTTCAGAAAGTTTTTATTTATTTCTTTATCTCATTGGTAACCCATTCATTGTTTAATAACATGCTATTTAGCCTCCATGTGTTTGAATGTTTTTGGATGTTTTTACTGTAGTTGATTTCTAATTTCATTCCACTGTGATCTGCGAAGGTGCTTGATATGATTTCAATCTTCTTGAACTTGTAGAGACTTGTTTTGTTTTCTAACATGTGGTCTATCTTTGTCAATGATCCATGTGCACTTGAGAAGAATGTATATACTGCAGCTTTGGGGTGAAATGTTTATAAATGTCGATTAAATATATCTGATCTAGTGTGTCCTTTAGAGTCACGGTTTACTTGTTAAGTTTTTGTCTGGAAGATCTATCCAGTGAAGTCAGTGGGTGTTAATGTCCCCTACTATGACTGTGTTGTTATCCATATCTCCATTAAAGTCCTCTAGAAGTTATTTTATATATTTAGGGGCTCCTATATATGTTTACCAGGGTCATATCCTCTTGTTGGATCAATCCCTTTAGCATTATGCAGTGTACTTTGCTGTCTCCTGTGATGCCTTCATTTTGAAGTCTATTTTGTCAGATATGAGTATTGCTACTCCAGCTGTTTTTTCTTTTCCATTTGCATGGAAAAAATTTTTTCCATCCTTCACGCTCATCCTGTGTGAGTCTTGTGTTCTGAGGTGGGTCTCTTGTAGACAGCATAGAGTTGACTCATGTTTTTTGTATCCATTCAGCTACCCTATGTCTTTTTATTGGAGCATTTAATCCATTTACATTTAAGGTTATTATTGATTGGTACTTATTTATTGCCATTTTAATTCTGTTTGCCTAGGTTTCTCTCTCTATTTCTTCTTCTCATTAAAGCAGTCCCTTTAGCAATCCTTGTAATTGTGGTGTAATTTGTGGCTTGGTGGTGATGTACTCCTTTAGCCTTTTTATTTTTTGTCTAGGAAGCTCTTTATTTGACCGTCTATTTTGAATGATAGCCTTGCTGGATATAGTAATCTCGGTTTCAGATCCTTGCTTTTCATTACCTTGAGACTTCATGCCATTCCCTTCTGACCTGTAGAGTTTCTGATGAGAAATCAGGTGTCAGTTTTATGAAAGCACCTTTACAGACAACAGTTTGCTGTCTTTAAGATTCTCTCTTTGTCTTTAATTTTTGGCATTTTAGTTATGATGTGTCTGGGCATGGGCTTGTTTGGGTTCTTGCTTGGGACTCTCTGTGCCTCCTGAACTTGTGTGACTTTTTCCTTTACCAGGTTAGGGAAGTTTTCTGCCATTATTTCTTCAAACACTTTCTCTATCCCTTTCTCCCTTTCTGCCTCTTCTGGCACACCTACTGTCCTAACATTGTTACGTTTCACATTGTCCCACAGCTTCCTTAAGCTGTCCTCCTTTTTCTCATTTTCTTTCCTTGTTGGTTCTCTGATTGAGTGATTTTTTCAACTCTGTTTTCTAATTCACTGATTCGATCCTCAGCTTCCCCTAATCTTCTGTGCATTCCTCCCAATGTGTTCTTTATCTGTGCTATGTCACTCTTTATTTCTGTTTTCGCAGTTACTATATCTTTTCTCATGCTGTTGAGCATCCTTGCCATCATTATTCTGAACTCCCTAGCAGATAAATTTCTTATCTCCGTTTCATTTACCTCTTCCTCTGGATAGTTCTCTTATTCTTTCTTTTGGGGGTTGTTTCTTTGTCTCCTTGTTTTGGCTGCCTGTTGGGTTTGTGACTCTATATTAGGTAGATCTGTTACGCCTCTCACAAAGGGACTGACATTTTAATATCGAGTGGGGAAAGCCATTTCCATCCTGCCCCCTCTTACCTCACAGAGGACTTGACGTGAGCAAAGCAATCCAAAGGCAAAGGCGCCAGAGGCACAGGGGAACCTGTACAATGACTGAGCCTGTTATTACACTGAGAGCTGGTAGTGGACTAACCAGCGAGGCTGTAGGCACACACCTACAGCCTCTTTCTCAGACTCCGTAGCTGCTGGAATGATAATTCCACTATCGATTATACGTAATTATCAAAATCTCTTTCCCAAATGAAACACAAGCTAGTTTTCTGGATGGCAGACTGTTATTAACTTATGCAGCTAAATCATCTTAGTAACTATCATGCATGAAAATGGGAAAATTATTTGCCTTTCTATACTGGAACAGCACAAATGAGACAAAAATGAGAAAAAGATGGTTTAAACTAACCCATTAAGATCGAGGATGTAGTTTTAAAGTGATGTTATCCTTTGAATGAAGCATCATAGTGGAACGTTCAGAATCAGGACATGCAAGACAAAGGCATGGGGCAGGCAGGTGTGGGAGCCACGGGCAGGTGTGGGGCCACAGGCAGGTGTGGGAGCCACGGGCAGGTGTGGGACCATGGGCAGGTGTGGGGGCTGTGGGTGGGTGTGGGAGCCACAGGCAGGTGTGGGGCCATGGGCAGGTGTGGGGGCCGTGGCTGGCTCTGCAGCCGGCAGGGAGGCCCAACCTCTCCCCTCCACAGCAACCCCTGCCTCAGCACCTCAGTTTCTGCTTCCTAGCTCTGCTCTGAGAAAGATGGGACCAGCTTGTTCACTGAACCACAAGGACCACCGTGCTCCTTTGCTGGGGAAATGTGCATGTTAGTGAGAGACTTCACTCCTAGGAGTGTGTTCTGGAACAGGAGTACTTTAGGAACTGGAAATCCGGGATGTTAGTGTGGACTTGGGCTGAGATCAGGAGAGCAGGTGCACTGTGCCCTGTGTAAACCACCCAGATTTCTCCTTCTAGCATGCACCCCCTTATCCATCACCTCCCTAAGTTAGGTTAGGAGAGGAGGTAGATCCAGTTTTAATTTCAACCTTATTTTCACCTACAGGCCTAATTCACACGCACAAACATGTTACTTGAGCTGATGTTAAGTAATGATCATCCTAATATATAAAAACCCTGGGTCATAACGACCAGTATAGACCAAGGTTCGACCAACCAGAAGTCAGTCCTGCAGTCAGCGCTGGGTTACTGCTTCCACTGCAGGCTCAGTGCCCCAGCACTGACTGCTGAGGGGGCTGTGAATCAGGGCCAGAGAGAGGCCTGAAGAGAGAAGCAGGGACTGATCCATTGCCTTTGTGGCAGCTTTTGATCAGCACTTGCCTCTCTCTTTCTCTCCCAGTCTGGCCAGCAGCCAGACCTCCATTTCTCTCCAGGCCTCCACCGGGGCTGCTGATCAGCCCCACCTTTCTGATTGGGCCCTGTTGATAGGCCCAGAGACACTGACTGGCATAGAAACCGACCAATCAGAACCAAATCTGGGTGAAGTGTGAGGAGCCAATAGCTGCCTTGGAGACAGAGCTTTTGACGCTGACTGGCATAGAAACCGACCAATCAGAACCAAATTGGCTAGCAGAGGAGGGTAGTTGGGGGCGAGATCAGGCCTGCAGGGGAGGGCAGTTGGGGGCGAGATCAGGCCAGCAGGAGAGGGCAGTTAGGGGTGATCAGGAAGGCAGGCAGAGGCAGTTAGGGATGATCAGGCAGGCAGGCAGGTGAGCGATTAGGAGCCAGCGGTCCCAGATTGCAAGAGGGATGTCCGACTGCTGGTTTAGATGGGATTGGGCCTAAATTGGCAATCGGACATCCCCCAAGGGGTCCCTGATTAGAGAGGCTGCAGGATGGGCTGAGGGAACCCCCTCTGTGAGCGAATTTCATGCACTGGGCCACTAGTTAATAATAAAATGACTGTGACATAAATAAACCAGAGGCCTGGCACTGGTGTTGGTGACTCGTTTATTCTGTGACACACACATGCATGGGAGAGCTCATCAGTATATACGTGGGTCTAGGACAGTCCCAGAACAGCCATACGGACTAGTGCTTTGTGCTTGCAAATAGGCAAGGAAACCCTTATAAATCATTTCCATCAAATACATGTGCGCATCCACGCTTCCCAGACTCGTGGAGGCTATGCCTGAAGATGCCTGTTTCTCAGTGTTTCTCTCAGTTCATTGCATGAGCGTTAACCTGACCCCATAGCAGCAGCATCGAGGAGATAAGAGCTGGGCCTGGACAGCACCTGTCTCTGCTGCCCAACCGCCACAGCTCTGCGTCAGCCCTCTGCTGAGGCGGGCAGTCTTCAAGCCTGGGGCAGGGTCCCACTGATGTCCCTGCTCTAAGTGGCGCTGCAGGGAGGGCTGGGTCCCCCATCCTCTTAAAGTCCCAAATCCCTGCGAGGGGAAGTGACTACCAGCCAGCCACCAGGCTCTGCCCACAACCCCCAAAGGGACAGAGCAAGGTCTCTGCTCTCATGTCAAACTCAAAGGCTAACATGGGCCAAATAAACAAGGCATGCGGCCCGTGGCCCGAGTTTGACATGCTTGCTGTAGACAGAAGCAGGCGGTGAACTAGCAAATGAGGAATAAGACCATTTCTCCCAGAAGTGCTCATAGATAACCCTGGTGAGGAGGTGGGCTGGCTGGAAAGGCTGCTTCACACCAGGGAGCAGGAGACTGTGGTTCTGAGGCTTAACTGGCATGGAGGGAGCCCCTGGGGCACCGGGAGAAAGTTCTGGGCCAAGGCCCTTGGTTGCAAAGGAGTGAGCGTGGCACCGTGCAGCCACAGACAGAGCTGGGGGTGGAGAGCCTGGTGAGCCAGAGGAAGAGTGGCCCCAGGTGGGGCCAGTGAGGGTCAAGGGGGGTCCCAGATGGGGGCTAAATGAAGTCCAGGTGGGGTCCAGGTGAGGTCCAGGGGGTTCCCAGGTAGGCAGGGAGATGCCTGACTTGGTGCTATGGAAGCCAGGAGAGGACCGAGGCAGGAGACTCACCTGGTCTGATTTGTGTTTAAGAAGAGCCTTCCGGCTGCTGATTGGGAAGAGATGATGGTGATGGGGGAGCAGGCAGGGAGCGTGGTCAGAGGTCAGAGGAGACCATGCTGGAGGCTTGTGGGGCTCTGGCCAGAGTACGCCGGATGTTCAAGGCCCCTGTGCCACACGCACGTGCACACAGTTTTACTGCTCGCACTGTGCAGGTGCCCCTCTGTCTTACGCCACCCTGATGTCGCTATTTTGCGAGAAGCCCCTTTTATCTGAATGAGTATTAAATGTGTTGCTGAACAGCCGGTGGCGGCTGCTGTGTTTGCAAGGGCTGCTTGGTCTGCAATAAAGCATGGCCCGTATACCTCCACTGCTTGCATCTTCTTTCAGTTCCCAGGTCCAAGGAGGTCCAGCCCTAGCAGAGGAGCTCGGACCCCACAAGGCCCTACTCCCAAGCCCCAGCCAAGGGCGCGTACACTGAGCTGTTTCCCAGACAGCTGTGTCCAAGGCCCACAGAGACGCTGTGGGTCAGAGGGATGAGCAGCATTAGAGGGAAGGAGGGAAGCACAGCGATGAGAGGAGGAGCCCTGTCCTCAGAGATCGTCTCCCACTGAGACTCCGCAGAGCCTGCGCTCCTGTCGCACCGGAGTCAGCGAAGGCGGATGACAGCGAGCGCTCAGAGCCCTGCTCACTGTGCGGCTGAAACGGTCACGGGGCAGGATTCAGCAAGGTGTGAGCAAGCGTGGGCCTTACTTATCAACAGCCCAATGCGTGGGCTTTCCACCAGACCTCAGGTCTGCCTGCATCCTGACATCACTCATCCATCCGATCTCTACACCACGGGGGACTTCTCCAGGCCACAGAGGGCCCTGACGTGTGTGGGGCCATGGCACTGGCCCCTGCTCCTGCTCCTGCTCTTTCCACGTTGGGCCAGCTAACATCGGGAGGAAGTGCTACCCAGGGGACCACATGCCCACGCAGCCTGGCTCCCACCCCTTCGGCTCTGGCTGGGGGACTTACGTAGCGCTGCTGTCCAGTGCTGACCAAGCAGCATCCCCTGGAACACGAGGACAGAGCCACTGACCCCACGGCAGTGCACAGCTAATGCAAGGGTCCCAGGTGGGTGTCACAGCACCCTTGGGGGGACGTCTCTCCCGACACCCGGAGTGGGAGCTCTACGGGCTCCTGATCCGCCTACTCCCGAGGATCGGACGATGAACTGACGTTGTCTAATCGCCTGTGCTCGCCCCGTGATTAGAAACTGTCTTTAATGAAAACACCACCGTGGAATCCTGAGCCAATGTCACCCCGGCTCTCCGAAGAGCTTTGCACAGACATAGCTCGGGATCTCATTACGCATCTGCAACCTCTGCGACAAACACACTCATGGGGCTCTAGTGCTGCTTGAGTGAGCCAGCATCTTCAAGGCTCGTGGATAGGGGTGTCGTGCGGAGGGGTGGGTGTGGGCGCTGGGATGGATGGCTGGACCCTGCATACCATTCCCTAGAGCCCCAGGTTCCACTCCCCCCATTCCTGCCCGTGGTGCAGACAATGAACACATCCAAAATATTGTCCCCTCTGCTGCTAACCCCTGACCCAGTGTCTGGGGTTCGGGCTGTAAACAGCCTTCTCAGTTGGTTCCAGTCAACTCTTCAATATTTTTCTACATGGGCTCTGACAGGAGAAACTTCTGGAAGGCCTTTCCTAGGGAACCCACCTGACCCCTCCTTTTGGGGCAGGAGCCTTCTGAATGTGTTTTTTCTTGGGGAATTGCCTTTACAAGCCTCTGGCCTTGTGTGTGTGTGTGTGTGTGTGTAGGATTAGGGTTATAGTCAGGGTTAGACCTGCATTAGGGTTAGGGTAAGGGTTAGGATTAGAGTTGGACCTGCGATAGGGTTAGGGTTAGGGTTAGGGTTAGAATTAGGGTTGGACCTACATTAGAGTTAGGGTTTGGGTTAGAGTTGGACCTGCATTAGGGTTAGGGTTAAGGTTTGGGTTAGGGTTAGGGTTAGGGTCAGGGTTAGAGTTAGAATTAGGCCTAGGGTTAGGTTTGGACCTGCATTAGGGTTAGGATTAGGGTTAGGGTTAGACCTGCATTAGGATTGGGGTTAGGGTTAGGGTTAGGGTTAGGTTTGGACCTGCATTAGGGTTAGGGTTAGTGTTAGTGTTAGGGTTAGGGTTAGACCTGCATTAGATTAGGGTTAGGCTTAGAGTGAAAGTTAGGGTAGGGTTAGGTTTGGACACTCATTAGGGTTAGGTTAAGCTTATGGTTGGATCTGCATTAGGGTTAGGGTTAGACCTGCATTAGTGTTGCGGTTAGGGTTTGGGTTTGGGTTAGGGTTGTACCTGCATTAGTGTTAGGGTTAGATTGAAGGTTAGGGTTGGGGTTAGGGTTAGTGTTAGGGTTAGGGTTAGGGGTAGGGTTAGGGTTAGGGTTAGGATGAGTCCTTGGGCCAGGGCTTGGTTTAGGGTTAGGGTTTGTGTTAGGGTTAAGGTTAATTTTAGGGTTAGGGTTAAGGTTAGGGTTGGGGTTAAGGTTAGGGTTGCGGTTAAGGTTAGGGTTGCGGTTATGGTTAGGGTTAGAATTAGGATTTGGATTAGGGTTAGGGTTATTAGGTCAGGGTTATGGTTAGGGTTAGACCTGTATTAGTGTTAGCGTTAGGGTTTCGCTTATTATTAGGTGTGGACCTGCATTAGGGTTAGGGTTAGTGTGAAGGTTAAGGTTAGGCATTTGGTTAGGGTTAGATTTAGGATTAGGATTAGCGTTAGGGTTAGGCTGAAACCTGCATTAAGGTTAGGGTTAGGGTTAGGGTTAGGGTTAGGGGTAGGGTTTAGGGTTAGGGTTGGAACTACATTAGGGTTAGGTTTAGGGTTGGAACTGCTTTAGGGTTAGGGTTAGGGTTAGGGGTAGGGTTAGGGGTAGGGTTTAGGGTTAGGGTTGGAACTACATTAGGGTTAAGGTTAGGGTTGGAACAGCATTAGGGTTAGGGTTAGGGTTAGGTTTAGGGTTGGAACTGCTTTAGGGTTAGGGTTAGGGTTAGGGTTAGAGTTAGGGTTAGGGGTAGGGTTAGGGGTAGGGGTAGGGTTAGGGTTAGGGTTAGGGTTGGAACTGCTTTAGGGTTAGGGGTAGGGTTAGGGTTAGGGTTAGTGTTAGGGTTAGGTTTAGGGTTGGAACTGCTTTAGGGTTATGGTTAGGGTTAGGGTTAGGGTTAGGTTTAGGGTTGGAACTGCTTTAGGGTTAGGGTTAGGGTTAGGGGTAGGGTTAGGTTTAGGGTTGGAACTGCTTTAGGGTTAGGGTTAGGGTTAGGGTTAGGGTTAGGGTTAGGTTTTGGGTTGGAACTGCTTTAGGGTTAGTGTTAGGGTTAGGGTTAGGGTTAGGGTTAGGGTTAGGGTTAGGGTTATGGTTGGAACTGCTTTAGGGTTATGGTTAGGGTTAGGGTTAGGGTTAGGGTTAGGGTTAGGTTTAGGGTTGGAACTGCTTTAGGGTTAGGGTTAGGGTTAGGGTTAGGTTAGGGTTGGAACTGCTTTAGGGTTAGGGTTAGGGTTAGGGTTAGGGTTAGGGTTAGGTTTAGGGTTGGAACTGCTTTAGGGTTATGGTTATGGTTATGGTTATGGTTATGGTTAGGGTTAGGGTTAGGTTTAGGGTTGGAACTGCTTTAGGGTTAGGGTTAGTGTTAGGGTTAGGGTTTAGGGTTACGGTTGGAACACCATTAGGGTTAGGGTTAGGGTTAGGGTTTAGGGTTACGGTTGGAACAGCATTAGTGTTAGGGTTAGGGTTAGAGTTAGGGTTAGGGTTAGGGTTTAGGGTTACGGTTGGAACAGTATTTGGGTTAGGGTTAGGGTTAGGGTTAGGGTTAGGGTTAGGGTTAGGGTTAGGGTTAGGGTTGGAACTGCTTTAGGGTTATGGTTATGGTTATGGTTAGGGTTAGGGTTAGGGTTAGGTTTAGGGTTGGAACTGCTTTAGGGTTAGGGTTAGTGTTAGGGTTAGGGTTTAGGGTTACGGTTGGAACACCATTAGGGTTAGGGTTAGGGTTAGGGTTTAGGGTTACGGTTGGAACAGCATTAGGGTTAGGGTTAGGGTTAGAGTTAGGGTTAGGGTTAGGGTTTAGGGTTACGGTTGGAACAGCATTTGGGTTAGGGTTAGGGTTAGGGTTAGGGTTAGGTTTAGGGTTGGACCTGTTTAGGGTTAGGGTTAGTGTTAGGGTTAGGGTTTAGGGTTACGGTTGGAACACCATTAGGGTTAGGGTTAGGGTTAGGGTTTAGGGTTACGGTTGGAACAGCATTAGGGTTAGGGTTAGGGTTAGGGTTAGGGTTAGGGTTAGGGCTAGGGTTAGCGTTGGAACTACATTAGGGTTAGGGTTACGATTAGAACAGCATTAGGGTTAGGGTTAGGGTTAGGCTTAGGGTTAGGGTTAGGTTTAGGGTTAGGGTTGGAACTACATTAGGGTTAGGTTTAGGGTTGGAACTGCTTTAGGGTTAGTGTTAGGGTTAGGTTTAGGGTTGGAACTACATTAGGGTTAGGTTTAGGGTTGGAACTGCTTTAGGGTTAGGGTTAGGGTTAGGGTTAGGGTTGGAACTACATTAGGGTTAGGTTTAAGGTTGGAACAGCATTAGGGTTATGGTTAGGTTTTGGGATAGGGTTAGGGTTGTACCTGCAATAGGATTCGGGTTCGGATTCGGGTTAAGGTTACGGTTAAAGTGGAATTTCCTTTTGGTGTCTTTTAATTGTGCAGTATACATCGCTATTATTAAGAATTAAGAATTCTTTTTCTATTATAGAGATTAGCCGCTTTCTTCAACAGTTCCTGATTTATTCACTTTTCTTTGCTTAGGGTTTTTATATTGTTGTAGGTCATGGTATAAAAATATTTCTCCCTCTTTCTTATATAGTCATTTATTTTTCTTGATGTGTTTTATTGTTACATTTTTTAACTACAGTAGGTTCTCGGGTGACGGTGGAAATCAGTTCCTCTGGGGATATAACGCGGTTTTCGCCCTAAGTCGGAACCCACCTCCATAAGCGCCTACGCCACTCACATGGAGCACACACACAGCAGTAATGAGTGAAACAGTAAAAACAATGTAAAAGAAAGATAACAATTCCTGTCCTTTACTTGTGGTAAATAATAAAACATAAAGCACGCATGTACATACATCGAAATGACGGAGCTTTTAAATGGGAGATGGCGACGTAACCAGGAAACGGCGTCCGTGGAGTCCGAGGTGCCCCGAGGGCCGCCTGTATAATTCACCCCGACTTTGTTTTTGTCTGATGTCCGCCCGTTTTAAGGCAAACTGATGAGGCAGCTATTGGACAGGGCGCCGTTCGGATTCTGTCTCACACAGCGGGAGGAGGCTGCCTTCACAATTGTTTGACAGGAGGCATTGTGCCCCGAGTGATTACGCTATGAGTGATTTTGGGTTAAATAAACAAGGTTTTCGGCTCAATTTATAGGTGGCGGGGTGTTCGGAGGCGAGCAGTCTGTGCTGGGTGAACGCGCCCCACGTTCTGAGAAGCCGGGTCGGGGGGAAGGAGGAGGCGGGAGAGGGTGGGGCTGCGGGGGCTCACGGCGCAGGGATGCACTTGGGGAGGTCATTTCCGAGCGCCCCCCGCCCCCGCCCGGGCCTCCTCTGTGGCCCCGGGTGCTGGTCTGTGAGCACCGCAGGCGCTGCCCTCTAGGCGCCTTCCTCTGGCTGTAAACGTTTCCATGGCGCTCAGAGGACGCTGCTGTCCCTCCGAGATGGACACTGGACAGCCTCTGGCTGCCTGGCCGCAGGAACGTGCATGAAGCGGTGCTTAAAGTGACCATTGAAGGCCTCGGGGAGATCAGAACATGAGCGAGCGGCAGGGACAGCCCCCCCACCCCACCCCGCCCCCCAGCAGGCTGCACGCAGGCTCAGGTGCGCTTCCCACCTGCTGGCGCCCGCCCCGCTCCCTGCTGGACACCCGGTGCCCTCTCAGACGCCAGATCTCCACGCCGCCCCAGGCCAGGTCTCCTGCTTGAGGGCACAGTTCTCCAGGGTCAGCGCTGGAAAGAGGCCATGCCCCCCGGGAATATTTATCGAGGGCAGGTTTCCATCGCAGTGGAAGGCAGAGCTGTGGGACGGAAGGAAAAGTGTGCGGAGCCCTGCCTTTCAGGCTGCCGGGCACATGTCCTCTCACAATCAGAGCCGCCTTTAAGAAGAATAACCTTACTCTGAAAGCGTCTAGAGGCTATCGCGACTGAATGCCAGGCCCCGTTATTCCATAAAACCCCTCTTCTCAATGACCTTGGCCTAGAATCAAAGGAGAGGGTTCATGTCAGTGTCACTGGGGAGTAGCCCAGGGGCGCAGAAAGGATTAGGATTAGGGTTATGCTGGGACCTGCATTAGGGTTAGGGTTAGATTTAGGATTAAGATTCGGGTTAGGGTTAAGCTGGGACCTGCATTAGGGTTAGGGTTAGATTTAGGATTAAGATTAGGGTTAGGGTTAGGCTGG
This sequence comes from Myotis nattereri, assembly GCF_964212035.1. Lineage (NCBI taxonomy): Eukaryota > Metazoa > Chordata > Mammalia > Chiroptera > Vespertilionidae > Myotis > Myotis nattereri. The sequence goes on along the minus strand of NC_138081.1, from coordinate 98,072,066 downwards.
GACCTGCATTAGGGTTAGGGTTAGATTTAGGATTAAGATTAGGGTTAGGGTTAAGCTGGGACCTGCATTAGGGTTAGGGTTAGATTTAGGATTAAGATTAGGGTTAGGGTTAGGCTGGGACCTGCATTAGGGTTAGGGTTAGATTTAGGATTAAGATTAGGGTTAGGGTTAGGCTGGGACCTGCATTAGGGTTAGGGTTAGATTTAGGATTAAGATTCGGGTTAGGGTTAAGCTGGGACCTGCATTAGGGTTAGGGTTAGATTTAGGATTAAGATTAGGGTTAGGGTTAGGCTGGGACCTGCATTAGGGTTAGGGTTAGATTTAGGATTAAGATTAGGGTTAGGGTTAAGCTGGGACCTGCATTAGGGTTAGGGTTAGATTTAGGATTAAGATTAGGGTTAGGGTTAGGCTGGGACCTGCATTAGGGTTAGGGTTAGATTTAGGATTAAGATTAGGGTTAGGGTTAGGCTGGGACCTGCATTAGGGTTAGGGTTAGATTTAGGATTAAGATTAGGGTTAGGGTTAGGCTGGGACCTGCATTAGGGTTAGGGTTAGATTTAGGATTAAGATTAGGGTTAGGGTTAAGCTGGGACCTGCATTAGGGTTAGGGTTAGGGTTGGACCTGCATTTGGTTTAGGGTTTGTGTTAGGTTTGGGGTTATGGTTTCGGGTTTGGTTAGTGTCAGGGGTAGGCTTTGACCTGCAATAAGGATATGAGCGCATCTCTGTAAGCTCACATATTCCCAGTTAACTCGGTGTGTGACAATGTAAATGTGGAATTGAAGTCTGTACTTGGGCAATGGACAGACACTTTATAGCCTGTGACAAGCGCGGGCAGGCCTAACAAGCAGCTGGTCTGCATTCTGCGTTACAATACTCCGAGCTCTCAGACACTTCGATGCTTTCGGCAAATCGAGTCCACAGTGCAACTGTGGGAGGCGAGCGCTGTAGCTCTGAAAAGTAAAAACGCACAGCAAACTCATTATACGCTTGCTTTTCATTTACGGCTTTTCACAAATGTTTTACCTTTAAATTTCTTAGAGCTTTGCTGGAAGAGCCTTAAGGGTGACAGTAAAACATCTGTAAATGTTGAAGAGGCTAAACATTACCCTGAAGTGAAAGCTGTCTGGTTGGAAGTTCCTACCTGTCACCGACCACACCGCTGAGGCCATCAGTAGCAACAGCGAAGTCTCCCAGGTCAGCCACCAACGGAGCCCCTTCGGAAGGACGCAGCTGTTCAAAGCATGTGTCCTCCTGGCTTCTGGCTCGAAAGCGTTGACCTAATTTACCACGTGGCTTTCCCGTCGTGGCAGCCCAGGTGACACCCTTGCATACGCAGAGAAATGGCTGCTTTTGTTAACTGTGTCCTGATTTTATGGCATCGCACACTGGCTGCCGCCGATTACCAGCACCTGTCCAGCGGGTCAGGCTCGCTAAGCTGGACGAGGGGCCCATTTGAGTAGCACCGGGTGCATGACGGACATGACCCCCAGGGGCTCCTTCCTAGTGTCCTTTGCCTAATGGTGATTGGACTACAATTCCTTGCTAATATTCCGCCTGCACAACACCTCTCCTGCTGGCATCTCAGTACTTCAATTTCATCACCACAATTCTCACTCCCACTCTTGCAAAACTTAGGCAGCAATTCAGTTGGGAGAGGCGAGAGTCTACTATGTATGGCAACTTCCAGGCACCCCGGGCCCTGCCGGCTCCCACCGGGATGGCCACGTTGGCACTATACCAATTCACCGCGAATGACCATAGCGTGCATGTGGACCTCGCAGCATACATGCCTTTCCCTTCAGCACCTTCGGGTCCAACAGGATGCAAAAAAAAAAAAAAAAAGGAATGCAAGTTGATGTGGTAACCAACTCCATTTTCAAGTTCATATTGTTTGCATTAAATTTGTCTTTCCTGTTTCCTTTCCATTAGTCTGTTCAATGCTGTCTTGAAGAAAGTACTTTTCTGAATTCAGGGGACGAAGAGGTAGCACGAGCTTTCCACTATATCTCTTCAAGCTCTGACCATAGCTTGCTGTGTATTTACTCAGATTTGGAGTTTTATAAAAATGATACGGAAGTATTTCAGCAATTAAAGGCAGTCACACCTCCTGGTGATTCTTTTTAGATCAGATGCAACCTATGCCCGTGAGTCAGTAACCTTGTTCTAGACTCTGGGATGGACCTCGTGATGTGTGTGTGTGATGGGGGTGGGGGGTGGAGGGAGGGGGGCGGGGCGTTTAGACTGCGGCAGCGGTTCAGAAGAAGTCAGGGCGGCACCTCTGAGGAGGAGTCCGTATTTACAAAGCCTCCTGGCCTTTATTAGTTTAACGGAATCCATGTCCGGGTGTCCCTGGAGCAGCATGCACCCTTTACCCAGTATTCACAGAAGTCCATGGAAATGCAATGCCCTTTGGCATACATACCCTTTTCCTTCTCTCTGGCCAGGCTGCTTTTATTACGAAAGCTCCAAGGGCAATGGGAAATTATCTAACTCGTTTAGAACAGGGACAATGAATGACGACAGGCTACTTCTAGATGTAGTATCAGACTTTTCTGGTTTCTGCATTGTTACCTTTGACACAAAAATCACCATTAGTGCTAATACACCCCCCGCCCCCCACCCCAGCCGCTGCAGTAAGTTTAGGTTGGGGCATCTGAACATTTGGTTTGTTGGATAATCTAGGTCTTCCCCACATACCAATCTGGATCTCAGACCTCGGGTGTCTCCCAGCACGGCGCTCCACGCACTAGCTTCATTTTGCCTTTTCCCACCATGTAGAGTTAGGTTAACCTCGGAATAATTTTTCAATGCCCCTTTACCTCAGCGGGAAAACAACGGCAAAAGCGTCGCTCATGAACATCACTTAACTAAAATGTATTCGGAGCTACTTTCTATTTTAACTCTATAGACTGACTGGTTTAAACACGTTGTGAGGCAACTTAAAACTCAGGCTTCGAGCCTCGGCCTCCCCAGCCTCGGTACAAGTTCTAGGTTAAATGTGTGAGCATGAATGTGTCAGTGCGAACTTCAACAGTTTGTAAGACAATACTTGTAGACTCACTTGCAATACTTTCTTATTTTGCTCTTAACCATTTCCCCCATAACTTTCATTAGTATGCAATTACGTAACCAGAGCATACATTAACAACCATAGTGGTTAAATTTGTGTGGCAAATAAAAATAAGCTCTTTAAAGGTGGTCTCAATATAGCAGTTAACTGAAATAATCTCATTTTAGAAAAGTTTGATCCCAAACTCACTATCACTAATATTTTCTTTTAGATGTGGAATATTTTTTAACACAAGTGTTATATTCCATTAACTTAATTGCTTTCTAACAAAACCAGTTATGGTAAGAAGGGAGATTATGAAAAAATTCCATTAGGAAGGAAACCCAAGTCAGCTAGTGCCTCCACTCAAATGAAATCTGTAATAAAAACAAGTGTAATATGCTAATTAGACCACATGGCCTTCCTTCCGGACAGAGCGGCGGAGCTGCACCAAGGCCCCTGCATGAATTCCGTGCACCGGGCCCCTGCATGTACAAATCATGACGGACTTAATACTTCTGATTGAGAAACCATATTCAACTGATTTTTCAGGGGGAAAGCCATTAACTCTTTGAGACAACAGGTGTTTGAAGAGCCAGTCTCCACTACGGGCCAGGAGAGGTGAGCACAGACATGTGGGGAGCAGGGAGGTGAGGACAGGCTGCACCCCAACAGGAGGAACGCCAGTCCCAGGGTGAGCTGGGCAGGGCGGGGAGGGGGGCGGCAGCACTTGGTTAAGTTAAGGGCAGGAGACGGAAGTCTCCGACGGGAGCCGCGAGGGCAGGGCCTCAGCCTCCAGCTCAGTGTTCAGAGGCGCAGGCTGAGAAGCGTGGGGAGGGGGCTGCCCAGGAAGACTCGGGTGCCAGTGAGGCTCTGAGAGGAACGGCCTGGGGGGTGTGCAAAGGATGCAGGCTTAGGAGGCAGAGCTTAGAGCTCAGAACCCCCAGGAAGGCGGACACGGCTCTACCACCCACTCTCCTGGCGCAAGCACTTGGCAACACGAGTCCTTTCCCCACGCAGACACCACGGGGTGCTGGGCCCCTTCCCTCTGCCCTGCATCTCAACCCCACGCGAGTCTGCTCCTCAGCCGGACACGGTAGCGCCGTGGGTGCGCACCCCCTGGGCACACCGTGGAAGTCTGTTGGCCGAGTTTCCCCTAACGCGGGGACGGCACGCACCCTGACACCTGCCAGGGAGGCGATACTACAGCTCCAGGGTCAGTTCTCATGCTTACGCAGGAAAAGCACCCATAAGAACAATCAATGAACGTGTGTTGATTCAGACATGCTGGGGGTGGGGGATCTCCCATTGGTATCGCCTTCAGTCGCACGTGGTTCTGCGGGCACGTGGGACCGGGGAGGAGCCACTCCACCTCTCCTCTCCGTGTACCATGTCCACAGGTCCACGTCTTATACTCGCCACCACACCACCAACCATAAAAGGCAGCCTTTTAGGAGGCCCTCACGTTCTACCCCGGGAGCCGAGCTGTTCCCCACAGCGTGGCGTCTGGCTAGAAAGGACAGCAACCCCGCAGGCCACAGAAGCCCGGTGGCACCGCCACGGCCCCCAGGCCCCCAGGCCCCATCCGGCCCGGGGTTAGTGCGGCCGACACAGCAGTGGAGGCCTGCGCGTGGGAGAGCCAGTTTGATTCTAAATTGAGGACCAGTGTCAACGAGCTCGTCTCTTCGTGCGGAACAAAGGTATTCCAATGGAGACTTTGTTACAGAAGCCACAGGGAAAACTACATCTGTGTACTATGAATGTGACAGAGAACATTTCTTTTAAATAAAGGTATTCAAGAATTCGTAATGTTAAAAAATCACTTCATGTATCACTTAGAAATGTTTTCTAAGTATTTTTTGCTATTAAATAAGATTGTAATTTAGCCAGACATTTCATTCTACAAAAAATCCCTTGCTATCAATACTAGAAGTAATTGTTATCAAGGAATAAAGACAGACATCTTACCCTAAACAAGCAAACACCCCTCCTCCTCCCCCCAAACTGGAGAAAGCTTAGAATCGTTTAAAGCGTTAGCTTCGCTGGTAAAGAGGGCTCTTGGTTTGATGGACATTTCCACTTGAGCCCATTACCTGCCCTCGATGCCCTGCAGTGGTTCTCACCTTCCTGATGCCGCGGCCCTTTAATACAGCTCCTCCTGTGGTGGTGACCCCCAACCATACAATTATTTTCGTGGCTACGTCATAACTGTAATGTTGCTACTGTTACGAATCGTCATTTGAATATCTGAGATGCTATATGTGTTTTCCGATGGTCGCGACCCACAGGTTGAGAACCGCTGCCCTAGAACATGTAGGTCCGCACGCACCGAGGACGGACTGAGAAAACCTGACCTACCGATGGCCGCACACGCCCAGCGGGGCTTCCCCGGCGGCTCGGCCGTGACCGTGCGGGCGCGTGGGAGCGTCTATGTGGCGCTCCACCGAAACTACCAAGTACATTCATGTCACCAACTTCTAGACTGAAAGCTGAAGTGTCAATTATTGCATTTTATCAAACAGTGAAAAATAAAGCGACACTAGCACTCCTCACCGTAAGGCAGTGGCTCCGTGTCTAACGGTATCACAGCCCGGACAGAAGCGGGTCTGCAACGCTTTCACCTTCTCCCACAGCCTCGCACAACTTCTCCGGCGTGAAAGGTGGCGATGCGACCCGATCACACGGAGAGCGCCCTGGAGTGTGGCTGCAGAGGGGGGTACCCGCACGGAGTCACGCCGGCCCCGGGGACGGGTGTGAGCAGCGGGCAGATGCTGTCCGGGTCCTGCAGTGACAGCACCAGCACATGAGCGCCGCCCGCCCAACACGCCCCACGAGAAGCCGCCGAGCTTCCGGGACCGGACGGCCCTCTGGATTCTGCCTGCGTCGCCTGGGCTCACGCTCCTGTGCCACGTGACCCGCACTGTGGGGAGGAATGCCTGTAACATGAGAATGCTGCCGGAGCGTGGAAAGCATACCCTAGAGTCATGTCTTCTGCAACGTGACTCATTTCAGCCCCAAGTTTTAGAACTTTACAATAAATAAAACGTAATTTATAAAAATGAGCCGTTGTTTATGAATGTAAACATTCACCCTAAGAATTTTTTATTGTCCAGGAGATGTTTCGCAGAAGAAATTAACAGTATCTGTGAAACAGAAATGCACTTCAAGAGCTGAACTAAAGATTCATAAACAGAGGCCAGTTTACCGGGCTGCAGCTGGGAAAAGCATGGAGACATTTAATAACTCTTTTTAAGTTGACTTGCATGCAAGAAATTCATGGATAGCTTTTCTGACGCGTTTCCTAACCACCCCCCCCCCCCAACTTCCTGTATTGATGTGCAGCTCTGACTGCACCCAGAGGAGGGAGGGAGGGAGGGACCCCTGGGGACTGAGCATCCAGCTGTGCTGCCTCTGGCTTTACCCCTGCTGAGTGCCCCCAGTGTCCAATTAAAATGACAAAACATCAGCAGATTCTTTGCTTTGTGATGTAAACATTAACACTACCTACTTGCAGAAATGACAAGAAATGGTTCAACAAAGAGTCAAACTGGTTTCTTGGGCTAGAGCAGTGATGGCGAACCTTTTGAGCTCGGCGAGTCAGCATTTTGAAAAACCCTAACTTAACTCTGGTGCCGTGTCACACATAGAAATTTTTTGATATTTGCAACCATAGTAAAAGACTTATATTTTTGAAATTTATTTTATATATTTAAATGCCATTTAACAAAGAAAAATCAACCAAAAAAATGAGTTTGTGTGTCACTTCTGACACGCGTGTCAGAGGTTCGCCATCACTGGGCTAGATCATGACAATGAACTTCTTTCCCCTCAATGCTGGGAGCAGACAGTGATTATTTTGGAGAAGAAAAGATAAAGTGTGGAATTAGTAATGCAGAGGCCCAAAGCCAAGTGGCAAGACTAGAAGACTGCCTCACACCAAAGCTACTCTGTTCCCATCTCTACTGGCACCTCCCCCCCCCCTCCCCAAAGTGAAAGAATAACAAAGCCATTGTAACGTAGTGTGCGGAACTGTCAGCTGACAAACACAAACACAAGTCACGCTGTGTTATCTGTGGTCACGTTCCTCAGGGTTAGTCCAGTAACTAAAGACTTGACATTCTTGTGTCTTTATTTGTCTATTTCAATTAAACACGTAAAGGTTAATAAACAGACAAAGTCCAGAGTTAGTAGGTTGGTATTATAACATTTATTAAAATAATGCCATGGGTTAATAGAAACAGCAAAGAACCAAAGAATTAAAACGCAAGCTATGTAAAATCCCAACTAAAACCCAAAAGTATCTAATGTATTCATTCATTAGCTAACTAAAAAGCCCAAGAAAGACAAGACACCCAATATAATAAAGTACTGCAAAACAATTGGCAATTTTCAGTTATCAAAATTGTGGATTTTGCATTTTGTATCCTTTTCTCAATCAAGAAAAAAATTCTTTTTGAATGTTATATAACATACATATAAAACAAGATAGAAAAATACATTATAAACTTGTAACAATGGCTGTAAATACATTATCTTACATGTTTCTCATAGGCAATAGGTTGGTTATGGTACATACATAGCATGAAACTACTAAGATAATAAAGAATAGACAAAAATACATGTCAGCTGTACGATAACATACAAGCGACACTCCCATCTACCCACGCTAGAAAATTACATAATACTGTCAAAAAAAGTCTTAAAAACTACATATTTTAATAAGAAATAAATTCAATAAAGAATGATAATACTGAGAACCAAGGCATTCAGAGATTTCAAAAGTCATGCTTATTTTTAGTTGATCCAAAATTGTTTCAACTAAGTTTTCAAAAGTTTGTTCAGAGCCAACATTACTTATAAATGTCACACATCTATTTCATACATTTTCTTTCTTCCCCATAAAAGACCTTTGATAAACATCTAAAATGTCCAGGTATAACACAGCTGAGATGAAACTGGATCAAATACTGGTACTGTTTTTAAACTACTATCACCTCAAGTGTTTGAGTGTCGCAAATTTATTCAACCAACCAACCAAAGTCAAAATCAAAATGGCACAGCACATATTGTAAATAAATCAAAACAACTGTCTGTGTAACAGAAAGACGAAGCAGTGGCACATGACATGGAAGCTGGCGGCTACAAAACAATGAGTCTATTGCATAGTAAATGAACTGAACTTCCAAGGGAGAGAGGGTGCCGGTCACCGCGGTGCTCACTGAGCTGCTGCTGACCTTGACTGTGCAGGTACGTAGGAGGGACGACTGATGAGCTGGGGACCCACTGCCCCTTGATATTTGCCACGCCTGGTACTGAGCAGTTCATTGAGGGTTTAGACAGACGTAGGCTCTGTGCACAAACCACTTCAACTACAGCACTAACTGAACTTCATGAGAAACTGGAAGCTTCAACTCAGATGTAGTTGGAGTACTTGTACATGTGCACAATGATGCTAGTTTTTCACTATCTTTTAGAGTTAAAATAAAGTGTGTTAGGGTGTGTGTGGGGGCAGATTAGGTTAGTAAAACTAGCAGGGGAAACTGCCCCCGGGACCTGGTGTGGCAGAAAGAAGTCTGATCAAGTCTGGGTCAATTACACACCCTCGTCTCCGAATAAAAAAAGAGCTCGAATTCTGTCTGTAAACTGATGTTCAAATCAGTTTTTATCTCAGAGTCCTTTGGGGTAACTTTAAATATTGCAATAATCAAAAGCAATCAATTATGATTTTAAAAGAATGTTTCAAAACTTATGAGTCAGGCATTAGAAAAATTATCCATTTTTTTCACAGTATCAGATTTGGCAAATTTGTATCAAGGTAAAGTGGCAAAAATTATAAAATTCAAACCATCAACTCATCTGTCTCCCTCACATCTTCTTTCACATACTGGGCGACTGAGTAACATGCATTAACTTGTATTCTGAGGGAGGAGCTGATCTTACGAGACACTTGACTAAATGACCATGAAGAAAAATAAGGCACTTCCTTTTCTTTAGACTTATTCCAATACTTAAAAAATAAAAAAGAAAGACAAAAAGGCTCTTTTGGTCTTTTGTTTCTTGACAACCACCAGAAAAAATCATTTAATGAAATAAAGGGTTTCTTTGTTCTTTTTCTTTTTTTTTTTATAACACTTGAAAGTATAAAATGCTACATTTCCAAAAATATATATATTTTTTCTGCACCAGCACCCTTGTATAGTAAAAGTATCTACTTTTTGTTCATTTGTTTCAATGCACTACACTTTATCTACAATTTCATTACATGTATACAGCAAATAGGCAAGCATGGCTTTTACATCCTTAATGATTTTTTTCTATACAGGGAGGTTTAAAAAAAATATTTGAACAGTTTGCCCAGTAATGTGACACATAATGCATGTACCTTGTTCTCATATGTTTTTAAGGAGCTGTAAAATAAAGGTTCAGTAATTTTAACTTAGATATTTATCTTTTTAAAAATAGTGTTGCAGTTTTGTTCTTTGCATTACTTTTCAAAATTCCTCAAGTTTTTCTCTCATGGCACACTCCCGATACTTCCAATTTGGCAGGCAACATGAAAGGCTGCGATGCTGCCCTTTGAGGGCACTGTAGTGACTAAACAGCATATCCAATTTTGAATACTTGTGAAATCGCTTCACCACTGACATCCCTGACCGAAGGTTCATGCATGATGCATCAGCACACAGTACATTCAGAGCTGGACTCGCTATGAGGAAAGGGCTCCTAGGAAGTCCCTCACAGTAACCGCCTGTCACTGAGTAGTTCAGGGCCGTCCGCCTCCCTCCAGAAGGGAGGCCTTCTTACCATTCGCTTAGGGTGGGGCATGGAAAGATGATCAGGGCTGTGGGATGAATTGGGCCTTATTGCTTTACTACTTCAGTGCAGGTTCTAGAACCATTTTCACCCAAACAGGAAAAAATAACAACAAAAACCAAAAGCTGAGGTGGAGGACAACAATTTCTTTGTCTTTTGTTTGGTTAGATGGTAAGACGAACGGACAAGTGCCTCAGCTCGCTGCACTGACGACAGGCAAGCAAAGGCGATTACCAGTTAACTGATCAGCAGGCAGGCATGGTCAGGTCATCATTGGGTGAAGAGTTCAGAGGTCAGAAGGTCATAGGTTAGTTGCCGGTGGCGGCTGGGTGGTTAGAAACAAAAAACAAAACAAAAAAAAAAGAAAAGAAAAGATAGAGAAGAGATTAGTCTCAGCTAGTGACGGCTTAATGACAACATGAAAAACTAATCACAACTAATAAAAAAAAAAAAAGCATGTGTAATTCTGACGAACTGATTGACACCATCTACAGAATACAATAAAAATCATGACAATTTCACATCATGATTTGAACAAATGAAGGAGAGCCCTCTCCCACAAAAAAACTGTTAACAGGAAAAAATAGAAATAAAATATAACTAACAACTAATAGTTAGTAGCTCGATGAAGGGAACTGAGAATGACGACAATGAATAGTCCGTATACAGAACTCTGGAACAGTCAGTGCATTGTCAGGATCTGACTGCTACTAAGCATTAGTATTCTCTCAGATGCAAGCATTAAAGCAGCTATTAATGATGGAGGTGATTATTAATAACTGATGATTAACAGAAATGAATCTAAAGAAATTTAAATTTCTATGAACAATTTGGTTCAACATAAACTCTGGGCCAAACAAGGTTTCTTTTGTTCAATAAATGTTTATTGCTTTTTCAATGTTCTATTTACAAACAACATGGAATTTCTTGGCCTCATGATACAAAGCAGTACTAAACTGGAGTGTAGCAGTGTAGGCAACATCATGGGAACCAGGAAAAGGCCAGGCCTTCTGTGCTAGCCAACACTTTCCAGTTGGAAATACTATTTTACACATATAGGACACTTATAAAATGCACTTGCATGTAAACACTGTAAAATCCTGCCATTTAAAATTCTATACTCAAAAAGCTCTAAGTACATCAAAAAATAGAAGAAATTTCTAATTGATACCAATAAGGCATTTTAAAACTACAGCTTTCTTTACTCGATTTCAAAGCTAATTCTCTGCAAATACAATAAAATCTGACATTTCATATACATTCCTGCTTTATATATTTTAAAAGAAGCCACCTGTAAATACTATTTTCTTCTGCAAAATAACAAACAGAACAAATTTTTTTAAAAAAATTACAGTAAAACATAAAGTAGTTCTCAAGTGGAAAAGTTATCGTCCCCAATGTCCTTGAGTTGTTCCTTCCTTAGTCAGCCTGTCACTCTCTGTCTGCGTCACCGAACTTGGTCCACTTAACAGTAGTATGGTTTTTAAGACTCATTCAACAGCTTAGTTATTTCTACTATATTCTGAGGTTTGATAGAAATTTCTGTACTGTTGCCACTGTGACTGTGGCAGAGGAGATACAAAATACTTCAGTGCAAAGGTAGAGTCTGTGCCACTTCGTAAATCAAAACCCAGTCAAGTCTCGGCTTCACAGAGTTAAATGATCTACGTAATCGACTGGTTTACCCTCATGTAACGAAAGTGCTTTCTATGGTCTATCATTGTAGGATAGTTTATAAATACTACAAAAATACTGTGTCTTCAGTGTGACCAAATCTTCCTTGAACTGCTTAAAAATAGAATTTTATTTAAAATAAAAGCGGCTATTCCATAATCAAAGAAGAAATATTTCACATGTAGTCCTACGATTTCATAGGTATTCCAGAAATAGAGAATCTTAAAGCATTTTTATATTAACTAAATTTTTGTTTAAAATTGTATTGTTTCTTATAGAAATTGTGTAAATAATGGATTTTATAAAATTATTATTCAGAAAAATCCTCATGTGTTTTGAATGTGGAATCCATAGACAAAGCACAGCACCATTTCTGTAACCAGTACACCTCCAGTACATCCTCTGCCCAGTCCTGGCCTCGACAGTACACACAGGTGTGTCAACTGTGCAAAATCACTTATGGTTCATTTCAACTAAAACATCAGTTGGTCTTTTATAGGCTTCGAATTCAGTTCTGAAATGTGTAGAGGTGGGCTTATTTTTAGTAAAGAACTAGGTATTTGTCAACCATGCCATACTCTAAATGCTCATATAGAATTACATGGTTACAGGTCCAAGGGCTGAATTTCCTTGTATTAAGTGAACACATATTAATCTTTCCTTCAAAAGATTAAAAGAATTAAAAAAAAAAACCTCAAAAATAGAGAAAACAGTAGTATCATAAAATAATTTAAATGAAGGACTCCAGACATCTCCCTCAGACCCGAGTGCATACAGTGACAGTACAAGAGTATACAGAGTGTTCTGTTATTTAGAAAGAGGGAGAAAAGGTAGCATTTCGGTTTGCTGACATTGCATTTTGAATAAAAACAGTGACAAGACTAATCAAAACACTTATAACTACAAAAGAGCCATGCATGGAATGTGTTCTTGTTTTGAAATACAATAAAATCTTCCTAATATTTTCAACTATCTTAAGGTACTGGAGTATTGAGTAGGCCAATAATTATTATGTTAAAACAAAATTATGAAAATCTCAAAGGGGAATAAAAGGTTAACAAAAGACAAACTACTTTAAAATACTCATAACTATTTCAGCCAATAACTATGGGAAAAAGCTTCAAATTGCTCATGGAATTATCTGGATTCTTTAAATCTAAATGGTATTTTTGCTTCTTGAAAATGTCCTCCTTCACTAAGGGACTTGCTCTGATGCCAGCAGGACACACTGTACATGCCACACTCACAGGAGTGTGGTCTTCACAGAGGATCACTGAGCTTGGGGGCCTATTTACTTTGTTCATTAAACAATCACTACAAGTAACGTATTAGTTAAAAGTCTTCAAGGCTCTTTAATCATATATGATGCTAAACACAGATGGTCGATATCTTTGGAAAGGTATTTTATTCTGATGAGGACAACAGCTGTGTCCGATACTTATCATTCGTATACAAGATAACCATGCGAAGAAGGCAGGCCTCTCACAAGTTCATCTAAGATGTAGAATTGGAGTGTAATCCATTACTTTTCCCCACCAGTATCCGATAGTTAGAGCAACTTCATCAGTAGGTAATAAATGTGCCATAAATAAAGCTTGTAAAAGTCCTCTTCTACCTTGCTTCAGATTTCTTGCTTTGTGATTTCAAGCTCAGAAAAATAATTCAATGTCAATAAACCGAAAATATCACTCCTCAATAAAAATAAATAATTTATAAAAGGGTCCAAGGGCATATACAGGACACAAATTACAAATGGTGAAAAGGAGAAAAATGAAGACTTATTTTCCAGTCACAGGTTAGTCAAAGAAAGTATTCAAACAGCTGGGTTCATGCCACCACAGAACTTCAAGAGATAGTTTACGTTTAGATAATATATTTTAGCAGCAAATGACAAAAATCAAAGGATCCATTTTGGAATAAAACATAAGAATAAAAGGGAACTGATTTTCTGACTTATAAAAGATCCAACTGCATCAAAGTTAGCTTCACAGTCCTTACTTTGCTGAGTTCAGCTAAGTACTTGACATGTTTAACCTCATGTTTATACAGTGGCTCAAATATCTTATTAAAAAGGAAAATGGGAAACTAAATCTTCAGTTTTCTCCAAAAGAACACAGGAGGGCATATATTCCTTTACTTCTCTCATTAAAGCAACCATCCGCTCCGTTCATTTTGCAAAACCAACCCAAAATTTCAAAATAATTAAAAGTAACTTTTAGCAAAAATTTTTACTGAAAATAATTAAGGTGAAAACAAAATTTAATAGCTCCCCAAATGGACTAATTTATGTTGTAGTAAGAATAAATCATAGTACATACTAATAGAATTCAATAAGTTAAAACATCAAGGGAGAAAAGAACAAAAAACCCAACCCTTCAATCTGTCAATGATCATAAATTAATTCAGAACAGGAAAGGAAACGCTGTGCAGTAAGCAGGTACACATTTCCCCATCAGGTGTGGTGTTGCAAATGGTATGGACACCCCACGCATTTCTCATAGACAAGAACTGCAGAACTAAACTAACCTCGGTCTGCGGTCACAATCCTTTGGTAAGGATGGACACGCATATCGTGCCTTCGAACTTTAGTAGCCACCGCACCTAGTTAAATTGCAATCACCAAGACAAAGTTAGAAAACATTCACAAGGGAAAAGAAAACAAACATTAACAGCAGGTTTATCAAAATGGGATTTTAAATGTTCATTTACTACAAAAATTTCGTTTTAAGAAACACGTTAAGGCACAGTAGTTTTAAAATTAACCATAATATGTTGCGTATATATGCGTCTATTAATATTGCATTCACTTCAAACATCTTGGCCTTAACCTATGTCATCCATTCATTTACAATCCCAAGTCACAGTACTTCATGAACTCCACTAGTTCCAACCTTGAAGCTTTACTAGTCACATATTCACTGAAGTGCCTTTCTTGCAGGAGGATGAAAAATAATGCCATGTTTAATACTGACAATTACTTGCTAACCTTAAGACCGCTTCCAGAGTTTATTACTTAAAAAGGTTTATAAGCAATTCTTAAAGCCTACAGATTGTGGTTTTAAACTTTGAGTCAATAAGTATGAACTGCAATGAATTAGGTGATTAGTAAAGCAAACAGTATAGTACACTTAGCAGTCAGTATACTACTATACACTCCTTTATAAATTACCGTTATTTTGTAAGATTATAGATTAAACCAAATTAATAACATACGTTTACTTTCTATCAGTGTGCAAAAGTGCAAGTAAGTCACTGACTGCTAGGCTAAGCTTCCCTCCCCCCGCTGCTGAGACTAAGCGTTTGTTAAATTCAGATCTGATGAGGGTTCAGTTAAGACCGTTCTTGAATTCTTAGCCTTTCGTTGGGAAAGCCATACCTGAAGATAAAAGGAAGGGAATTAAAAATTAGTCACCAATGAAGATTTGATGCTATTACCAATCTCCTCACTACCACCAACACACATGTCTGCATCTGTTTTGAAGGGCACTGCTTATTTTAAAATAGTATGATGTGAGACTTGATATAGAGCATGCATGTTATCTGTGTGCAAATTTACTATAACAGCAATTTGAAGTAATTTTCTCAATTCTCCAAATGGTCAATCATTATCATGTTTTACTGCTTAGGTGGCAAAGTGAGAAATAAAATCGATCATAATGGATTTTTCTCATTTAGTACTCATTATTATTTATCTTATGATTGCCAATTGGGTATCGGTATGTTCTGCTTTTGTCAGTCTAAGAATTAAGTATTACAAATAAAAATTTCCCAACACAACCAAAAATACATTGCTTTACAATGAGAAACACTCTGCAGTGCCCCTTGTTGTTTCTAAGCAGTAAACTGGTCCATCATCCCTTGACATTTCAGATAAGTGATCACTACAAGTCTAATGCCTCGAGGCAAGCTCAGTGAGACCCTGCTCGGAGCTGGAGCAGCAGCTGTGGCTGAGAGCGCCAGCCTTGCAGGAAGCAACAGTCCAACTCCTCCAACAGACGCTGTGCGTGCAGCAGAGAGGAGCTCTGGGGAAGGAGCAGGCATGGGGCCGCAGGACAGAGCGTTAACAGAACAGAAGACGTAAACAGGTTATATGTTACATGTTATTTTAAAAATGCTTCAAGAAATGTGCAACAGAAACAAGCCTTTCATAAACAGTTCTATGGTATAATTCTGACTTGGAATACTTTATACAATGTTTAGAGATAACCGAAGACATGTACAATAAAATGTATTTGTTCATGAAACAGAAGGCACTTGAGTGCATGCACACACACAGATAACATACAGAGTGTTGTGGCTTTAATAGAACAATGAATTTTCAAGTTTAAATCTTTGTCCGGGTTCATTAAAGGCTTTCAAATTTTGTAAGTCAAAATGAATGCTGGAAAAAAACACCTTAAAAGATCAAAGTCCTACAAGTCAAGAGCATGCAAGCAGCACCAAGGTCATACACCATTCAAGGAAAGAGGATTCAGATTCTGTCTGTAACACAAAGGGCAGCATGGAAGCAGCCTGCTCCACAGTGACTGGTCGTGTTACAACAGCTGCTGCGCTCTAGTCCTTCGTCCGCAAGTCAATGGGCTGAAATATCAGGCATGACTGGCATTTCAATCCACTCTATAAAGAAAAGGCGTCAGTAATGTCTTCCAACCACCACTTTTGCTCATGTAAAACGGAGCGTTTATAGTATGATCTTAATTTTTGCCTCAAGAGGGATTCTACTGCAGTGATTTGGTATTTACTTATCAATTCCAACCGTGCTATGAAATGAGGAGTTCTCTTATGTTTAACATTAACCTGGACTTCACAAGAGAAGAACTACAGAAACCTGAATGTAGCTATTCACTGGGACCCTTTCATATTTTAAGTTATCACAAATATTAGAAAATATATACAATTATAGCAGTTTTTAAAATCTCAAAATATTTTCACATGGGTAATTAAAATTTAGCTAACAATTAAAGAAATCTCTGAGACGAAAAGAATCTGACTTTGTGGCAAAACTGAAGGAGAGAATATGCCAGTGGATAGGGTCAGTGATGTCAAATGTGAAAAGTATTTCCTATTTGAAATGTTCAAATTTACCCATCCAGAGCGAATCTGAGATACCAAAGCAAATCTGAACAAATCTAAGATGCAATTATTTAAAAGGAGAACCCTTATGGGGGGCTGAAATAAAACAAAATTTAGTCTTCAGTCTTTCCTAATGGAAACTTGTCTCTCTAAAACTGATATAATAATTTCAAAGTCTGGGGCAGAAAACGTTTTGAAGAAACATGTTAACCACACAGAGAAAACAACTTACCTAATACGCCGCTAGGTTCAATAGGGTACTCAAGGATTGACGTAGCTGGTGCCAACGTGTAGGGGTATTCGTAGGGTGTGTAGATTAAACCAGCTTCAGGCCCCGGAGGAACTATTGCAGCAGTGGGGTGAGGAGTTCCATTTGGCATGACCGCGGTCTGTATTTGTCTGATCAAAGGCATTATGGTAGGGCCAGCTGGCGTCGGGGTGCGCAGGGCAGCTGGTGGGAGAACAGGCGCAGGCCCAGTAATAATCCTTGGAGCAGCCTGGGCTGTTGCTGCAAGAGAAAAGGCAAGGGCTGCTACAGTAAGCAAAGAAATTTAGAAGGAAGTACAGAGAAAGCGGTGTAAATACAGGAAATGAGAGGGAAGTAGGAAAAAGAAAGAAAAAAGCAGGAAAGAAGAAAAATAAAAGGAAATCATTAGTACATGCGCTGGTCACACACAATGCCCAAGCACACCAATCAACTGCAAACGGCTTTCCCTTTCCCAATGTGATTAAGAACAAATGTGCAAAAACTAAAAGCCACTGTTAAAAAAGAGAGAGAGACCATTAAAATAGGTTATATTTAGTGCATGTATGTGATATGTCTATGTTTTTAAGACCTCATGAGGCTAAAAAGGTGCATGCAGAAGCACAAAAGTTGCATTAAAAAATGTTTAAAAAAATATTTTGTAATTGGAGTCCCCAGAAACAGTTTTGCTATAATTTCTAATACAGTAGCTTCAGTTTCAAATTAAAGAATCGTTTTTAAAAAATCGTTTTTATTGTATTAAGCCAACTAACCACGACTTATATATAAAGTTCCTGCATATGTAGGAATTAACTTCTCAGAGAAAAACAACACAGGGTGGGGCACAAGGAGGTTTATAGTTGTTTGTATGGGAAATAATACAATAATAAGTAATAGTACAAGAATAAGCTATTTCGCGTATACCATTGTAAACCTACTTGTGCTCACCTTGCACAGTAAACGTTCCATTCCTAACAGACCCATTCTTATAAGTAAATGGAAGCCAACTATTGGTAAAGCAAATACTTCTAAACCCAACAGGTTGTCTACATTCAAAAAAATTAGTAATATTAGTAATTTACCCTTAGATTTTCTCAAAAATAAAAATTTTACAGGATTTCATTTTAAATATAAAAAAGCAATCCTCAACATTTATGCATTTATGAGAGCATGCGCAAATACAACGAAAGCGGGAAATGGGGCTAAAACAGTTATTACTACCGCCCTCCATAACGCAAAGCATTGCCTAAGCCACTGAGGGGACATGCCGAAGGGACAGAGTGTGACAGGAGGGTCGCTGCACGCACACACTCCCAACTGACTCTCAAAAAACTTTGCATTTTTTGTCCTTTTCATAAATGTAACAAAATAAGCTAGAAGCCTTAAATCTGTAGTTAACAACACAGGAAATTTCATTAAACTCTTATATTTAGAAGGTGAAATTTCATTAAAAGAATAAAGTTCATAAACCTTTTAGAACTTAAAAGACATGCTGGAATAAAATAAAACCAAGGAGAGTGTCCACAATTCATTAAGCAGTAAAGTGGGGCTGTGGGCCCATATCCAGTTACAGTCATTTCAACTCCTCACTTTGTTTGAACTGTTCATGTTACGCCACCAAAGGAGAAAGCTTTGCGGACAAACAGCTGAGATGCTGTCGGCCTGGCCCCAGTCGCGTTCTTACGTGATTTAATGTTGGCGTCTCTGTAGGTGCCATTCAGAATCGCAAGCTCCATCAGCTGCATCTTCTTCAGGCTGTCCTCTCCCTCTGCCTATATATGGAAACAGAGCAAGAGCACTTAAGGTGGTCCACATACATCAGAGCCACATCCACGCTCCAGCCTTAAAAGAGACATCGTGACTCTAGCCACCTGCTTCAATTAGGAAGATCTGGGAACCACTGGTGCTGACACTGAAGACTGCTCTCTCACTGAGGGCACGTGGATACATGGGACACTCAGCTGACACTGGCTGCTTTTCTACTTGGAATTTTAAAATATAAGTTGCACTGATTTATTAAAGTTCTCCTAAAAGGCTTTGCTTTTAAATGGAATAAAGGAAAATGTTAGATGAGATTAAATATAGTATGTTCTCTTTAGCATCTATTATTTTGTTAAAGATTTCAAAGCTCAAATGTATTCATTAAGACCAGAAACAGCCCTGATTGGTGTGCTCAGTGGTTACAGCATCAGCCCACACACCAAAGGGCTGAGTGTTCAATTCCCAGTCAAGGGCATGTACCTGGGTTGCAAGTTTGATCTCTAGCCCAGGTCGAAGCGTCTCACAATGATGCTTCTGTTTCTCTCTCTCCCCTCCCTCCCTTCCACTCTCTCTAAAAATCAATGGAAAAAATATCCTTGGGTGAGGATTAACAACAACAAAAAGACAAAACAAAACAAAAATAGGGATTTTAAACATGTAAGACTTGATTGTGGCATTCAGATAAGAGAATTGTCTGTTTAAGTCTCAAAAAGAAAAATTTAATAGTCATGAGAACTTCTAAAAATTTCTAAAAATTATATGTGTGTGTGTGTATGTATGTATGTGTATATATGTTGTGTATATATACATGGCCAACATCCCTCTCTCCCCTAAATTTAGCAGTTAGCAAGTGCTATCAACTCTAAAGCAAATCTACCTTTAGAGTTATCATTTGATGTCCAAACCATTAAACATGTGAAAGCCAGCAGGGGTACTATTAATATCAGGTATAACCCAGGACCATCAAATTATCAAAATGGTTAGCCATACTATTTACCTTGGATTCACCCCATGCCTCCCTGTTACTGATGTCACCCTTGTTCTAGTCATTATAGGGGTCTTATCAAAACTACTACAAAATTATGTTAATGATGTCTGTTCACCATCAATCTATACACAATGGCCAGATTAATTGCCCCAAATGCAACTTTCATCTTAATGCTGAACAATTTTATGTCTCAAAACCTTTCAGGGTTTCTTATTATCTACAAGTATAAACCATTTAAGCTACCTATGATCTGGCCCCAAACTATGTTCTCAAGTTGAACTCACTAATCTTACCATTTTAAAAAACACATCTTGTTATAAATCAAACCAAATCACTACTCTACTCATCTGTATGCATGTGCCTCCATCTTGAATGTTCCTCTGCACTCTATCCACTACTGCCCAAACCCTACTGACCCCTGCAAACTGCCACACAAATGCTACCTTCTCAAAGCCGTCCCCCCATTACATGGCTCCTGCCCTGAATTATCGTGTGTTGTGCATCATCATCAACAAAGAAGCCCCCAGAGAATAGAGACTACTACTCACTCCCCATCGCCCACCTGCCCACTCACTCCCAAATGCCACGTGATTTGCTGGAGCTTCCTATTTTAAATGATTGGTATGAGAAATCTTTAATTTTGTTCTCTAATCTCAAGCGTGGAAATATTACAGGATAAACTTTATCACAGCAAAATAAAGAAGCAGATGAAGTCCACCTACTAAGTCCACCCTGACAGTGGAGGTAAGAAGGGAACTCCGGTATTCATAGTCTCTACGTATTATCTAATGCTCAGGGTCAATATTTAAAAGCATCCGATTGTGCACTGTTCTGACAGGAGTGCTACTGGTAGGACAGCCTCCTTTACTACAGCAATTGTAAATGATACAAACTCGCTGCCCCAAGCACTACAGCAGGAAATGGGCTGCTGTACTTTTCAGTAAAGAGAACTGGTCTATATAATTTGGAGTAAACAAAACACAAAGAGATTAAAGGAAAAGATGAGTATAAACATTCTAAGATGTTTAATGTGCTGTGGCCACCTTTGCCCTAAGACAGCCGTGGGCAAACTACGGCCCGCGGGCTGGATCCGGCCCATTTGAAATGAATAAAACTAAAAAAAAAAAAAAAGACCGTGCCCTTTTATGTAATGATGTTTACTTTGAATTTATATTAGTTCACACAAACACTCCATCCATGCTTTTGTTCCGGCCCTCCGGTCCAGTTTAAGAACCCATTGTGGCCCTCGAGTCAAAAAGTTTGCCCACCCCTGCGCTAAGATGTTTAATGTGCCACGGCCACCTTTGCAAAAGCCCACTTAACAGAAAACAGAGAAGACGTTGCATGCGTGTGAAGTCACTGTTCCTAGATTCCTATGAACTTGTACAGATGGAAGGAAAAAAAGCACCATGATTTCTTTGAAAGTGCAGCAATTAATTGTTAAAGAAAAAAAGAAGTGAGCACTATTACTGGAAGGGAAGAACTGGAAATCTATTATAATAAAACTCCTTTTACTTGCTCATTGTAAACAAGTAATACCAAAAATTAAAGCTAATCATGTAATTCAAATTGAAATCTCTCTACATAATAGAGTGATTACCAGTAAAAGTATATACATTATACTTTATATAAGTCAGAAGAAAAGCAATAGCCATACTAAGGTCACCTTCCACAGTGAGAAAGCAGTACCTGTTTGAAAATGTCAGCAAATTAAGAACTAAAGGCGGAATAAGTGATGATGGGACATCATGCCTCAGAACCGCGTAGAGAAGAGGCGCCCGAACACGTGTTTCCCTCGGCTTCTTTTGGATCCCCAAGTTCCTGCGCTCATTAGCGGGACGCAGTGTCCAACAAGGGAGAAAGGCGAAGACAAAATGATGGAAGACACGTGTGCCCACCAGGGGTGTGCAACGCATGTGTGCCTTTTGCAGGATCAGGAAACTAAGATGTAGTGACGTCAGCAGAGACCCTCTGAGCGGAGAATGGAAACCAGAGCAGCACAGCTCTCACCAGGCGGTGCCAAGGGATGTGCCCAATGACGTCACTAGAGGCCACTGAGACATATAGATTATGAACTACTACGGTGTGTTCACTGGATTGTATCACACGATGGCAGGCTACATGGCACCTCCTAGCAGACACAGAATTTAGTTGGCAAAGCTCGAACCTGACCCTGGTGGCTCACTCCAGAATGAGCTTCACTCTGGTGCCCCACCACTCCCACCACTGTGTACTCAGCATAATGCTGTGTCTCATTACAGACTCCCTTTCAGACTCAAGGGATTTTAACCCTCTTGTCCTGGTTTTCTCAATGAAACTTACAGTAGACACCTCCCTGAACACTGTGGAAGGTGTATGCCACCTCTTTTTCAAATATAATCTCAGGCAAGAAAGCCTGCTGGTTTCTTAGGTTGCCTGCGCCACTGTGTTAACAAAGCACTGAGTGCTTTCCATTACGCTTAAGCTATCCAAGGAGAGCCAGGGAGCCAGGCTTGGTTTAGCCGCACTTGATTCATGTGCCTGGTGGGACAGCGCAGGCCAACACAAGAATATCACACTACTCAGAACAGTGTGCAATTTAAATCTTATGAACTGCTTATTTCTGGGAATTTCCATTTAATATTTCTAGATCACGATCGACCGAAACTGTGCATAAGTGGGGACAACTGTATTTGAAAAGGTAAAATCAAGACAGTACAGGAACAACATATGTAACTGATATCCTAACTGAGAGAATTTCAGGGAGACAGAGTTAACAGTCCCCTACTGCTTAACATTAACCTGCTGCCTTCATCAACACTGCTGTTACAAATTGCTTTTCTGATTGAGGATTACTTCTTTTGATATCAAGAAGAGTAACTGATTTATTCATACTCTACTTTATTCCAGAAGATGCACACACTATTAAACTGTGTTCTGAACAGGCTTTTCCAATGCGCATGGCTACACAAAGGTGCAGGTATTAACTTTATTGACCCTTCAATAACTTTATTTTTAAAAATTTAATCTAAGCAAAGTAATTGCTAACTGAATGAGAAAATGCCACTGAGTTCCTTGAATGAAGGCTAAAATTGGACCTTTCTCAGGCCTTTGTAAGAGCTGTGATTTCCCCACTTTGTCTTTTTTATGAAAACTGTCTGCTAAAATTGTATTAAAATATGCTAGTTCAATTCACTAAAGAGGCTATGCACATGGTATAATTGGTCACTTTGGGACTGGTGGACTCATCTGACAAGCTAGCCTAGTAAGCCCACAGAAAAGATTAGAGAGTACTAATATCGCTTGTGTTTGGACTCGGCTTTAAGCACTACTGTGTGTGTGTGTGTATATATAATATACATATGTATGTACCATACATAGCTTTTAAACATTACCTGCACTTGTATAATTTTTCTTTTTATCATGGAAAACATCATACATATAAAAATTAGTATACTCTTAAATATGTTATATTTCCAGTGACAGACTTTTATACTGAAATACTCCCAATCTATAAAAATGGAATTCGTGTAATAGAAGTCTGCCTTAGAAACCGCTGTGACACATCTCTTTTGTTTAGGAACACCGCAGAATGGTCAGAGACGTTTTTACTGGCGAGTGCCTCCAATCGCAAGCCACTCTAAGAGTCACCGATGGACTTGGTGTTTCAACTCCAGCAGTATTTCTTTGCTTCAGTAGACTCTAGTGCAGGCGTGGGCAAACTACGGCCCGCGGGCCGGATCCGCCCCGTTTGAAATGAATAAAACTATTCAAAAAAAAGACCGTACCCTTTTATGTAATGAAGTTTACTTTGAATTTATATTAGTTCACACAAACACTCCATCCATGCTTTTGTTCCGGCCCTCCGGTCCAGTTTAAGAACCCACTGTGGCCCTCAAGTAAAAAAGTTTGCCCACCCCTGCTCTAGTGCCTTAGTTCTAATTATTATGAGGGACGGCACAATTCTTACTACTGGCATCAATATATAGTCACTGGTATCTTTCTTCTCAGATGAGTTTTCATGATAAAAAATGAAATTAGGAAGCAATGAATGAGAGAACAACATACACAACGGCTAGCTACTATACTGGTGGTTAAATCTGACTGATCTTCCACAGGGAAGCAGCTTTTTAATGAAGGTGGTTGGTGCTTTAAATATTTGGTAAGAATATTTAAGAAACAATTAGCTAATGGTGAGAACAAAGATTATCGCTCTGGTTCCAGTGTTATCTGGATCTCTCCTGCTATATATTGGTTTTGTAGTATTAGTTTCAGAGCGCTTTCAAAAATCTTTGTTTACTGAACTCTAATTTCCCATGAAAACACTTTCAGGACCAAAGTTCTGATTGCATATTAGAAGGAGCACATCTCTCCATTTGGTGGAGAACAAATCATATAAAACTACACTATTAGGTTCCTGGTAACACAATTAACTACTGGTCAATAAATTTAAATAGGTGCTTTAAATAACACAGTACTGTGTTGGATTAAAAAAAGAATAGAGCCCTAACCGGTTTGGCTCAGTGGATAGAGCATCAGCCTGCGGACTCAAGGGTTCCAGATTTGATTCCGGTCAAGGGCATGTACCTTGGTTGTGGGCACATCCCCAACAGGGAGTGTGCACGAGGCAGCTGATTGATGTTTCCCTCTCATCGATGTTTCTAACTCTCTATCCCTCTCCCTTCCTCTCTGTAAAAAATCAATATATTAAAGAAAAAATAGAACTCTTCCTTTAAGACAGTGGTTCTCAACCTTCCTAATGCCGCGACCCTTTAATACAGTTCCTCATGTTGTGGTGACCCCCAACCATAAAATTATTTTCGTTGTTACTTCATAACTGTAATGTTGCTACTGTTATGAATCGTAATGTAAGTATCTGATATGCAGGATGTATTTTCATTGTTACAAATTGAACATAATTAAAGCATAGTGATTAATCACAAAAACAATATGTAATTATATATGTGTTTTCCGATGGTCTTAGGCAACCCCTGTGAAAGGGTCGTTCGACCCCCCAAAGGGTCGCGACCCACAGGTTGAGAACCACTGTTTTAAGAGGTTATGAATAACAAAATGAAGACTACTTCTATTGCATATTAATATGCACCCATTTAAGAAACTTGATAAAAAAATGTGTAACATTTTTAGGCAATACGTTATTTGTTGATCTTTCACTGGAAGTCTTAAGTGGCTTTAAAACCACTGGAGTACTAAGACTAATCTTTTTTACAGTTTTTGCTGAAACTTAGCTTCTAATGTGAAATCTACTATCAGCTTCCTCCACGTCCATTCCAGAAGTCACTATAATACACCAAATAAACGAGGAGTGTGCTGAAACCGCAAATTATTTCAGATGAGGAGAGTGTGGTAGGTAAGGGGGTTGCACGAAACAGCTGGAAAGGGAGGCACACATGAGATGAAGATGGGCTAGGACGTCCTGCTAACCAGTCTGCATTGTGGCCAGGCGTGAAAGAACACCCGTGAAAGCCTGACCCCGCAGTGGGAGGGCACTCCTATCATTAAGGAGAAAGCTCTGGCTATCACTAGGCCAGAGCACTCCCTGGCTCTAGTCCAACAGTGAAGACTAAAAAGGCAGAGTGATATGCTACCAATAGGCAGAACAGAGAGAACGTGTGACAGACTAGACAGGAAGGAGTGGGGCAGGGGAAACCAGAAGGTAAAATGAACACTGTATGACTCCCAGGCAACTAATGCCATTCACCTGAAGAAAACAATGGAGGAATCACTGGATAAGGGCAAAGGTAGTTTTGAAAATGTTATGTCTAAGATGGATATAAGTCATCCAAGGGGAGGTACTGAATGGATTGGTGACCTGGAGCTCAAGATTAGAAGCGCACTGAAGAATGATCACAATGGCATTGGTCTCTAGAGATACAGTTATGGATGAGGGTGCCCAAGAAGAACAAATTGGAGAGACGATCACTCTAGAAAAGTACTACCTTCAGTGAGAGAGCATAACATTTCTGAAGAGCGAGCATCAAGTGATCAAATAAGTAATTAGCAAACTCATTAATTTTGTCCGAAACTCATTGATATTATTAAGTCTAGGTCTTTCTATGCACTGAAGTCCTGGTTTCTAGGCTACTCAATAGCAGCTTCTCAATAGAAATTTGTGAAGTGAGTTGCTTGGCAGTCATTTTTTATAAAAAATCTCCATGAGTGTGTTATAATTCCATAGAATCCAAATTCAGTAATCAAAGTATTTTATTTAAAAAGAGTATACTGCCATCATTCACAGGTGAATCCATAAAATAAATTAATATCACAAAGTAAGCTAATTCATAAATCTGTTGGCTTGCTCAGAGATCTAGTATTCTATAAAGCAGGTTAACAAAATAAAAACTGATGCTATGTTAGTTTAAAGGCAGAACTTTAAAAACATTTCAATTTACATTTTATAATTGAAATATATATTAAAGATTAAATGTTTCCCCCACAAAAGCATTAGGGGTTGAGAGAATTAAAACACACACACACACACACAAACCACACACACACACGTACACTTATATAATTCTGCAATACTGGATTCAGAGTAATTCTCACAAAGGAGGAGTCTATTATTAATAAGTGTCGCTTTTGAAGTTGAACTTTTCAGTATTTAGTTACCCAAAACACAGAAGAAAATCAAGTCATAAAATAAGCTACCAAGTAAGTTTATCTGAAACAATCTTAATATAATACTGAATGCTCATCTGAATTGTTAATATACTATTAAAATTTCACAATGGTAGTGTATGAATAATTTTACTAATAAATATCACAACACTTGAAATATTGTCAAGAAAAATTAAATATAAGGGTTAAGATTACAAGCAAATTAAATAAGGGGCATATGGTTTAATTAATTTTTACCAATTCCATTTCAATGTTCATTAATACAAAGTGAATGGATGACAAATGCTTTGCCTGTATGTAAGGAACATGATGCTACTTACCAACCATGAGAAGGGCATGCAAACAAATTAAAGGGATGTATGAAAATAACTGAACTAAAGAAAATACAATGAGAAATCACTCATTTTTTCCTGTTAAATCATTTTAATTCTTTGATGAATTTATATTTAAAATTAATTTTAGAGTATCTGTGTGTAGTATCATACATTTAATAATAATATATTAAAAACAAAAATGCATTATTCTGGCCAGTGAGGAGCATATTTACTTAAGCAGTGGTTCTCAACCTCGGCTGCACATTAGAATCACCTGGGAATCGTTTTAAAATCCTGATTTCTGGGCCTCATCCTCCGGAAATTCTGTTTCTTTGTTGTGGGGTGGGGCCACAACATTAGTAACAAACAGAATTTCCGGAGGATGAGGTCCAGAAATCAGGATTTTAAAACGATTCCCAGGTGATTCTAATGTGCAGCCAAGGTTGAGAACCACTGACTTAAGGGATAGAAACATTCATTATGACAAATTCAACATACAAATCCTGAGGGAGGCATGGAACACAAGATTAAAATAGAAGGACTGCCTATGTCAACTGCAAACCTGCTGCTACGGAAACCAATATAGAGCCCTATCATTCTCTGCCCGGAACTCCCCTCACCCCCACCCCTGTTTTTTATAGTTGCAGGCTATCTAAAATGTCAACCTCAACAAAATTTTGTTTGGAGAAGCTACTCCTCAATGAATCCTTAATAAGAATCAAAAGGAGGATGTTTCTTACACCGAGTCCATATTTGTGAGAGTTTAATCAATGACCCTAGACAAGGCGCATTTTATTACCATCACCGAGGAGCTTCATCAAACTGAAGCTCCAAGTCTGGGGAAAAGCTGACTCACGGCCAGACAGCAGTGAGGCTGGACAGGAAGTGCAGCGCTCATGCCGCTCTCAGGGATGTAGGAGGTTTTGCTATGGCAGTGATTAAGTCTTAAAAACTACGCCTGTCAAACTTCTTCACATATCCACATGAACTGATGTCTAAGGTACAGTACTTTTAATTATTTGTGAAAATTCTAGTTGAAACAATGCTCCTGTGGCTGCCCTAAAGCAGAATAAACAACAAGCCACAAAATGGACTGGAGTATAAAAAGTTATTGATTTAGAATCAGGTTAAGTTTTAGCATTGTCCTTCTTTGCAAGAAAAAATTAATCAGCACATGCCAATTTCTGTACATGTCTTTTTCTCTCATCATGTTTCCTAGGGCCGTGAACATTCACTCATTCCTAGCAGAGTACCTAACACATCGTATACAACACATATGCCGTTTTGATTCCAGGAGTTCTAGATCTCTGAGAAGGACTTCTATGATGGTCTTTGTAGTCCAAATTTAAATATTTCAGAAAATCTTATCTGTCATTGTGTTGTTTTATTAATTTACTACAGGATTTTAATCAGGCTATTCTGATGTGTAATTATACTTTAAGGAGTAAAGATTAACGTATAAATGCTATATTTACTGTACTTCTAAGAATATTGTATACCTTCTCCTCTAATACAATCATTCTGCATACCTGCATCTCCTTATGGCCTAAAAATGTAGATGCATCTTTCAAAAATGAAAAGTGCATCTACATTTTTAGGCCACAAAAATTAGCAACAACCAAATTATCACTTTCCTTATGAAACTGTAATCTAGTGGCTTGAAAATGTTAATGGACTTCCCCAAAGACCTTATTTTATTTAATACTAGAGGCCCGGTGCACAAAAATTTGTGCACTCGGGGGTGGGGGGGGAGGGGGGGGTCCCTCAGCCTGGCCTGTGCCCTCTCGCAGTCTGGGACCCCTCGGGAGATAACACCATGCTGGCTTAGGCCTGCTCCCGGGTGGCAGAGGTCAGGCCCAATCCCTAGGTGCAGCCCTGGTCGAACTCAGAGCAGGGCCGATTGGGGAGTTGGGGCGCCGCCCCCTGTCATGCACAGAGCAGGGTGATCGGGAGGTTGTGATGCCACCCTCAGTCACCCTCAGGGTAGGGCCGACTGGGGGGTTAGGGCACCGCCCCCTGTCACACTCAAGGCAGGGTCGATGGGGAGGTTGCGGCGCCATCCCATCAGCAACAGAGCAGGGCCAATCAGGGGGTTGGGGTGCCGCCCTCTATCACCCACAGAGCAGGGCCGATCAGGGGGCTGGGGTGCCGCCACTGTCACACTCAGGGCAGGGCACCCTGTCACACACAGAGCCGCAGGGTGATCAGGGGGTTGGGGAGCTCCCCTGTATCAGGCACAGAGCAGGGCTGATCAGGAGGTTGGGGCGCCTTCCCCTGTCACGAACAGAGCAGGGCAGATAGGGAGGTTGTGGCCCCGCCCCCTGTCACACACAGAGCCGCAGAGCGATCAGGGGGTTTGGGCGCTGCCCCCTGTCACGCTGATCCCGGTGCCAGGAGGCCTCGCGGCTCTGCTGATCCCGGTGCTGGGAGGCATATTACCCTTTTACTATATAGGGTAGAGGCCTGGTGCATGGGTGGGGCCAGCTGGTTTGCCCTGAAGGGTGTCCTGGATCAGGGTGGGGGTCCCCACTGGGGTGCCTGGCCAGCCTGGATGAGGGGATGATGGCTGTCTGCAGCTGGTCACACACCCTTCAGGGTGGGGGTCCCCACTGGGGTGCCTGGCCAGTCTGGGTGAGGGGCTGAGGGCTGTTTTCAGGCTGGCGGGTGACTGAAGCTCCCAACTGCTCCTTTTTTTCTTTTCTTTTTTTTTATTCTGGGCCAGCTTTAGGTCTGGCTCCAGCTCCGAGGCCTCTGCTGCTGAAAGCAGGTATCTGGTTTGTTTGGGTTCTATAATCGAAACAATGTATAACTCCAGCTCAGCGATCCCGGCTGGCTGAAAGCAGGTTTCTGGGGTTTTATTTAGCTTCTATATTTGTTACAATGTTTCAAACTGGAAGCTCAGAGGCCGGCAAGGCAGGCGGGGAACGTTGAAGTCCTCCGTCACTGAAGCAAGCAAGCCTCATGTTCGCTTCCAGCTGCCTGGCTGCCGGCCGCCATCTTGATTGGCAGTTAATTTGCATATCCTGTGGATTAGCCAATGGGAAGGCTAGCGGTCATACGCTAATTACCATGTTTCTCTTTTATTAGATAAGATGAGAGAATATTTTATAGGCTCAAAGTTTTAAGTACTTACATTTCAGTCTTTTTCTGGAGGGCAGCTATAAACCACTAATCAAGGAATGTGAGGATCACTACTGTCTTGAGGCCTGTGAGGTTATGCAAGCGAAAGTGCTGGGCATCCCCTCGGGCACCAAGGAGCCTTTACTCACTGGAAAGTCATCACTGACCCGGGGCTTCCCAGCTTTCTCTCAAAGAACTTGCACGCAACCTGTATAATCCAGTTCATGCGCTTCAGTGCCCTATTTGTTTTCAAAAAAAACTATAAATGTTCATCTTACTTTGTGACACAAATATGACAAGTGTAAAGACATAGATTCCAAGCACTGAGTAAAAGTAAAGTTAATATCACATGAATGTTTATTAAAACAAAATAATCACTTTACTAGCATCATTTGAAGACTATATAATTTAGGAAGGAAATATTACATGTAGAGTTGTATCTTCTTCCCTCAGGGATTTGGAACAACATACCTTTCCTTAGATGTGTTTACGGTACTACATTTAGTGAGGAGACAAGCCTTCATAAGCAAACTGTCTGCATGGAGGCATGGACTGGCCTGCTATACTGCCCTTCTTCTAGGAGAGAAAGCGGGACTGGTTCCTTTCGAACCTGTAATTTATGAGTTTATTCAAACCTGCCAAATTGCTTTAAGTAAACGCCTCTCACATTTGAAAATTCTCATGGCAACTCATTTAGTTTGGCAGACTGGCAAACCCAAATGCAATCCTTTTATCCTGCAGCTAAACCATTACAATGGTAATTCTGCTCTGACACTCTGAAGAGACTGCTAATTACTGTACTCTGGGTCCCTAGACAGATTCCCCATTCAGATTAAAATGGCTGTGCATGCAGCAAACAGTACCAACACCTCTCTTTCCATGACAGAGATGGTCTCTCACAATACAGCTCTATCAAGGAGAAGCATCATAGCTAGAGGTCTTTTGTATCTTTTAATACCTTGCCTTCTTTCCCAAGAAAATGAAAAGGAAGCCAATAATACCACAAACTTTAATTATTGACACTTGGTCAAGAACTAAATGCAGAGCTACCAGTTCATTAACAATCCTGTGAGTCATTCTCTCTCTTCCTGTCTTACTCTTTATCTATTTTCAGGTTATAATCAAAACATATTTAACTGAGTCAAATGCATATAGCATTTAGACAGAAAAGAATGTTTGAGAAATATAAAAAGCAAACCTAAAAAAGTATTTTGTAATTCTCCTCTTCTCTCTACTACTCTATCAAATTCTGATGACATGTGAAGTTTTTAAATAAGTGGATTAAAATTACTTTTGTTTTAATACATGTCTTCAATTTTCATAGTATTTTTTGAAATAACTGGCAACAACTTTAAATTTCAAAATCTCCAGGTGGAAATTTGTCAGAATCTACTAGATCATCATTTAGTTTAATATTACTGAACTCTATGTATATAAATGCTTTCATAAAGAGATCAGCTATATATTTAAAACTGACTCATGTTCAAGTCCTCAAACATCTATAAATAAATATAAAGAGAAAAGAAACAATTATACCCACCATAAAGTAAAAAAGCCTGAAATGAACACTTAGGAATTCTCTTGGGACTGGTGGCATCTTGTGTATCCAGGCCCATTTTGAATTATGAGACCACATAAACTTCCGGGCCTGAAACCACTTAATTTCTCTAGGACAGGTCAGTGCTACTCATTTAGTCTTTAGAGATGAGTATTCTATCTCCTCAACAGAAACCTTGACCTCGTTCCTACTGGAAGGGAGGAACAATTACAGCAAGGAAGGCGAGACTCAGGCCAGTATCCTCACCTCTCCTTTCTCAGTCAACAGAGTCCAGGACAATATTCCCCTACTTCCACTTCTAGTGTTTATAGGTTCTCTGGAGATTAGAAAACATCACAGAATACATATCCATAAGGTCTGAGCTAATGACTACAAATAGCAGTATGATTTTCAAACTCATAGAGATGAGAATTGAAAGAGGGATGTTACCTAATAGCTGAGATGGTGGTGCATACCCATAGTAAGTGAAGAAGGAATCTGTATGTGTGTGGGGGAGGGAGGTGCAACTTACAATGTTATGTTTTAGTAACATTAATAGTTTCATAATTTTTGCTTATTATGCCACTGTAAACAAAAGCCTGTACTGAAATTGGGATTACCAATGAGGGTTTTTGTGGGAAGGGAACAGAATTGCTTTCTTTTGGTGTGGTGCATCTGTGACCAGGAGCTGAGGTGGTCATTGATATGGTCAATGATGTACTTGAGGCAACCAGTCCATGTACAAGAGGAGAAAAGATGAAACATGTGTCCTGTACTTCCACATAAATAATTATGACCTTCCCAAGGACTTCTAAGGCAAGTAAGCAATAATAACTCAATTTTACAAATAAGGAAAGTGACAGTCCCTGACCACAATTTATATAATCCTACTGTATTTATCATCTCTTTTAATAACCTGAAGTGCACAACTCGCCAACCCTAAAATGCATATATACACTAAATTTGTCTCCATGAATCTGTATATTGATCATCCAGCTCAAGTCTCACCAAAGTTGCCATTATATAAAAAACAAGTGAAATCTCTTAATGATGCCAAATCCTGGCCATGTAGGTTGTGTAAGCTATTTATACACGGATATACACTTGGGAATGAGTGTGCGTATACCAAATTAGTTTGCCATTTCAGTGAGATCAAGGAGAACACACTAGTGTGTGCATTTTTACAATGAATGAATGGCGATCTTTAGACTCTTTCAGTAACAAAGCTAGGAGGGGGAAAAAGGTTAAAAAAAAAAAAAAAAAAAAGAAGACCTGAACAACATTTTCAACCACCTTCACCTAACTGACACCTACGCAGCACATAGCCAACTACTGTAGAATGCACATGCTTTTAAATGTACATGAGACATTCAACAAAACAGACCATATGGTAGACTATAAATAAGTCCTAAATAGATTAAAAAGGCTGAAATATTATAGATCATAACTTCTGAGAACAAAATTAAATTAGAAATCAGTCATAGTAAGATAACAGGTAAGTCCCAAATATTTGGAAAATAACCCATGGGTCAAAGAAAAAAAATCATGGAAATTCGAAAATATTTTGAACTAAATGGTAATGAAATTACAATATAATATTATTTTGGTGATGCAGCTAAAGCAGTTTTCAAATAAAAATTTATGCCTTTAAAAGATAGCTCTCAAAAGTAGAAATGAAAGGTTTTAGATCACTAATCTTCTATCTGTGCGATGAGTGAAAATAATATGAAACCAAATCAGGTAGAAGTAAAGTGTAAAAGGAGAAATCAATAAAATAAAAAAGAACAAATAAAGAATATCAACAGAAACAAAAGTTGATACTTAGAAAAGATCCATCAAATTAATGAAGCTCTAGAGCTAGAATGACAAGAAGCAGAAGAAGAAGGAGGAGGAGGAGAAGAAACCTTTTATAGATCCTACAGACCTTAAAGATAAAAAGGTAATATTATGAACAATTTCATGGCAGAAATCTCATCAACTTAGATGACATAAATAAGTGCCTTGAAAAACTAGAACAGGAAAAAAATTTAAGAGTTCTGTATTTTACAAATAACTTGAATTAGTAATTAAAAGCCTTTCCACAAAAGCACAAAAGCCACAGATTAGAATATTTGTCTGATAAAAGATTACCCAAATCTACAAATGTCTGTTATAACTCAGTATGAGAGAAGACAATAAAATAGATTTAAACAGATGCTTCATTAAAGAAACACCAATTGCCAAAAAGGACATGGGAAGATGCTCAACATCATTTGTCTGCAGATAAATGGAAAATAAAACCACAACAGGCGAAAGGATCAATAAACTGTGCCTCTTTATTCTATGGAATACTAATTATCAACAAAAAAACAGCACGGAGGAACCTCAAAAAAATCCATGCTTATTCCAAGAAGACAGGCAGAAAATAATTTTCATCTACATGAAATTAGAAAAAGTAAACTGAATATATAAGTTGAACCAGAGAAAGCAGAAAGGTAGTGGCTGGGAGGTGAGAGAAAGGGGAATGGGGAGATGTTGGTCAATTATATGATGAATAAATTATGAGGAACTAATAATGTACAGCATGGTGGTAGCAGTTAATAATACTGTGCTGTATTCTGGAAATGCTATGAGAGAAGATCTTAACTGGTCATTGTGAGGTAACAGATGTGGTTAACTTAACTGTGATAATTTCACAATTTCTATGTATGTCAAACCATCATGTGTACAATTTTTGCAATCATGTGTCAATAAAACTAAAATAAAAACATAGTTTGAGGCAAAATTAACCCCAGTATCTGTCTGGGGACAGCGGGAGAGAGGTGGTTAATTGATGGTAGAGAAAGAAAACAGGTGATAGGAAATCTTGATTGAGGTAGCAATTGTAAGTGTATACAGCTTCAAACTCAATCTGTACACTTAAAATGAATGTGCTCCATTGTATGTTTAAAAAGGAATGGGGGGGAAAACCTCAGGCAGAGTTTTCTTTCTTCATGTCTTCAAAATAACTCCATTAACATTTTAAAAAAACGTAGCTCAAGTTGTATTTAAATCAGACCTAGGAGTTTCCATATTATTTTCCAGATCATCTGTAGAACACTAAATGTGAATTTATTCCCAGAAATTTTGATGGCCAATTAAATGTGGAAATGGTTCCTACCAGAGGTTCGCAATGCTTACTAGCATATTAAAACTTCCTTTACTCAGAATACCTATGAAAAGTGTCTCACAGAACAGTTAGGGAAATGCCAACTGCTCTAAGAATCTTACCTTAAATGATTGTCTGTACTCTATCAACCTAAAACACTGTCAATCTGGAATAATAACACTCGAATAGCTACACTTGGACAGGCAACAAGCATCTCAAATGGTTTAGGTCCAAAACTGAACTCCTGATAATTCCAAGTCTGTTCCTACTAATATCATCTTCAACAAGGTAACAGCATTCTACCCTTCCAGTTGTTCAGGCTAAAAACCTTGACATCCTTCTTGTTTCTAATATCCCATATTCCAGGGTGGGAACCTTTTTCCTGCCCAGGGCCATTTGAGTATTTATAACATCATTTGTGGGCCATACAAAATTATCAAATTAAAAATTAGCCTGCTATATTTGACCAAACATTTAATTAACTCACCCCAAATGCCTTGGCAGGGCCAGACCGAATGATTTCACAGGCCTGAGTCACTTTTAAAATGTACTTAGCATACGACCACGCTTCACACCTTCACCACTATGGCTACCTTGGTTCCACTCATTATCATCTGTCATCTGGATGAATGAACAGTCCAGAAATTGGCAAGCTTTGTAAAGAGCCAGACAGTAGATGGCTTTTCTGGGCATATGGTCTGTGGTGCAGTTACAGGGCTCCTCCATGGAAACGCAAACGCAGCCACAGACAATGTGTGCGTGAAAAGCATGGCTGTGTTTCAGTATCATTTGTTAATGAACAATGTAATTTGAATTTCAAATAAAGTGCCATTTTTCTTTAAAATATAAATTGTATGAGTTTTTTAAAAAGCTTCAGTACATCATTTAATATTCAAAGACAAATAATTTTAAAACCAAAATGGTCCTTAGAGGACATTTGCTCCAATTCTCATTTTATAAATAAGAAAACAGAGAGAAGTTTACTTACTTTCTGAAAGACACATAATAGTAACAGGTTTCTAATTGAATGTTCTTTCCCACGTTAATAATATTTAGAATTAAAGTAGCTTACAGCATAATTAGAATAATATATTAGGGTGGTCTACTTAATATATTAGGTGAAATCATTTGTTTAGTATATGATATGAGCTAACTATTTTCATTTATATGTAGCAAAAAAAGGCCCAATGTTAAGTAACTTGTTCTGATCATAGGAGTAATAGATAAAAGAAGAAAAATTATATGGCATAAGTGTACAATTATAGATTTTAGTTTATATTCCTTATAAAACCTATCAAACAGAATTTACATGGAATTCTTTTCTTTCAAGGAGATAATTTTGTCAAGTGAATAGAAATGTTTATGTTTTGTAAGTTTACTTGTAGAAGAAACTACCTGGGGAATAGAGAACAGCCAGCATTCTACTCATTTATGTAAATGTCAACTAATTTCTGTTGGATAGACTACTAACATTATTCCTAGTTTTTTCAATAGCAAGTTAGGGTCCACATTTCCATATATTTTACTAACGTAAAAAATTCTAATAACGTTAGAAAACCAATAATGTATTTTTTATTTTCCACTGAAGAAGATGATACTCTGGTAACTCAATATCATTGCTAAAGTGACTACAGGCCCATGGACACAGATGACAATCTGGTGAAGGCCTAGGAGGGGTGGGTGCAGGAGGAGGGAGTGTGGAGGGGGAGGAAACAGAAAAACAAAAGGGAAATCTATAATACTTTCAACAATAAAGATAAATAAAAAATTTAAAAGAGTATAGGGTGGTGAATGCTTGGGGTGGGGGCCGGGGGTGGGCTAGAAATGGCCCAATGGGGAAAAGAGGGACATATGTAATACTTTCAGCAACAGAGATTTTTTAGAAATTATAAAGCTACTATAGGTTTCTGTCACAACGAGGAAATGACAAAAGGGAGAAGGGAGTAGAGAGAAACAGACGGGGACGGTGAGAAGGACAGGGAGGGAGGATGAGAACACCAACGTGCCTGGCACACTAGTAAGGGCGCGCGCTTGCTTTTCTAAAAGCTCCTCTATCGCGGTCTGGGACAGCTCCTCCATGCAGACAGCGCTGTGCCAGGAAGAGCACTTGGAACCCACAGGCAAGTCCAATATGTGCCCCTCCTCTCACAGCTCACCCAACGTAAGTATCAGTTGTAGCCTCTGTGCACTCAGTACCTGCTTACAGAAAAATTGTCCCACTAAAACAAAGAAAGCTCTCATTTCCCTACTGATGTCTCACCCCATGACAGAGTGATACAAAAGTTAATAAAACTTCTGAAAAGTAGACCAGTGATTCACCTTGCTCCCTTCACAACACTAACAAACAGGCTTTTGCATTTACAGATCTGTGCCTACGTTGTCTACTGTATTACAGTAAAGGAGTTATAATTTTTGTATTTTTATTTAAATAACACTTCTAACAATACCTGTTTATTACAATAATCTTACAACAATTTAAAATTAAACTGGAAAGGGGGTTGGAACCCAAACCTAAAGCTCAGAAGTGACTACTTACTGCAGGTACCAGTAATTTCTTCACTTCCTCAACGGCTCTCTTCAGTTTGATCTCCGCTCTGTTTTGAGCATCTTCCACAGTAATCAGTACGTGCAAGTCTTCGTTGAGGTGCTCCCAATTGGGCTTGCCTCTATTTTGCTCCTCCTAAAAAATGTACAAAGTAAAACATTACATGTTTCTTTTCAAGAAAGTAAGTATACTTTTCATAATACTAATCTGTTGGCAGTTATTTAAGATATGTTTACATTATTTTCCTATGATGACATTATAAATATTTTTAGTTATTTTCCTGGCAAAAAAGCTGTGTGGAAGCCCAGAGGATCAATTGATAGTCAACAAACACTTGTTGAGCACCTATTCTGTACCATGGAGCCAGCTGCTTAGGATTCAACAGTGAGCAAGCCACCAGAACCCCTGTGTGCTCTTATGTGCACTAAGAAATTCATTTATGCTGTTAGCCTTCGGTTAATATGAAAAACATGTTGTTATTTCTATATTTTGCTTATAAGACCAGGTCACTGGGATAAATTTAAGTGAGTCATTGTCAAGGTCACATAGCTGGTAACTTGCCAATTTAGGAGCTCAAAGTTAGAAAAACACAAATTCAGAGAAGTTTTTACAATTACTTTTTAATAGCATTGACTGAATTCAAGATTAGGGAAAATGTTTTGCAAATAGACATTGTATAAGAGAAATGCCATTTGTTTTAAGTATTTCAAGTAGTATTTATGGAAATATTTTGTTATTACAGTAATACTCTGTTTCCATCATTAGCTTACTGTAAAAGCAGTGAGCTGTCAGGTTATTCTTCAGTGACACCCACCCACAAGCACTAGCTGAACAGAGAACATTAGTCTCCTTCCCTGGAGCTCCTCACTCAGGCAGCCTCTTCTCCAGGCGGAAGCGCTGTGAGCTACACAGAGGTGCAGGGAGAGCTGCCACATTTCCCTTTCACCGAAGATACAACAATTCAGAACTGCTTCTTTATTACATTTTAGAGAAATATAAATACATGTATACATCATTTGTAACATATACATACAATTTTAATAAAAAAATATAAACGTATTTTAAATACAAAAATGGTATAAATAGATGGACCTGGCTTAGTGCAAGGTACCATATAAGCAATAACTAATTGCCTCTTGAAGGGTACTAAATTGTGAAATTGTAATCAAAGAAAATAAAACTGGTATAAATGAACAAAACTGGTATAATGAAAGCAGCTGTTTATTACAACTCACATGTCTGCAGAGGCCATGCGAGAAAAAAAATCTATGTAGCTTAGTCAATAAGAACAGAAATAAATTGTAAAAATGAAATAATATGCTTCTGTCTTTACTTTCTGTTCCTAACATTACTATGGAAATGCATCCCAAATGTTGTGTGGGGAATGAGAAACCAGACAAAACGCAGTAGCCATTGCAAGGCCATCAACATGACTCCAAAGAGTGAGCCCGGAGCCACCACAGTTGCTCACAGGCCTCACATGGGGGTATTTCACGGGCAACAGCAATAGTCAATACCCCAGAACAAAGATCAAGAACACTTAGACATACAAATAACTGCCCCCAAAAGTAATATTCACACTGTCTGGCACCTAATCAGAAATTAACAGGCAGACAAAGAAGCAGAAAATTAAAACATCTGATGAAAAAAAAATCAATCAAAACCAACCTCGAACACAGATGTTATAATTAATAGAAACAGAGACACTAATGCATAAAGATACTAACATAAAATGATGAGGAATATTCTTACATCAAAATATTTTAGAAAGGCCTAAAAATGAAAACTAAAATTATAAGTGACTTTCTACAAAACTTTAATCATGGGGCAGACAAAAGCCGGAGGATTTAAAAAGGGAAGGACTTACATAACAGGAACAGAGAACAGAGAACAGAGCTGCAGTATAACTTTACATTGTGCTTTATTAAAGGAATACATTTATGAGCTGTAGAACACCTAGGTAAATGTAAACTCAATTCAACAATTTAAGTGCCGATTAAAATACTTATCCTAATGCTTGCTTCAGAAGAAAAGTTTTATTAAAACTTTTCAACAGTTTTTAAAAGCTGTTGAAAGAACAAACACTTATAGACAAGACGGTGCATCACTACATCCTTGCCCCCAAATAGCTGGTGGCCTAGCACTCCCTAGCTCCCAGCCAAACACTAGAAACACACTCCAGAACAGGTGCACTTTCTGGAACGAGGTGTGAGGGGCAGCCGATGAGGTCTTTTCTATACTGAAGTCTGAGGTGTCCTGTCTTCTCTGTTGCTCCACCCCCAGGGAAGGCTGCCAGCCCATAAGCTGGGGGCAGGTGATGGGAAGACCTTTCTGTGTGAAATGTAAACACACACACACACTCCCCACAGTAAGTACATAGTGCAGTAACTGAGAATAAATACCAAAGAATCTCTTCAAGAGTAGGAAGTTGGGGGGCAGGGGACGGTTAGGCAGCAAAGGGGGGGGGGGGGAACCATGTATTCCACATAAGTCCTTACAGAATTTCCTATTTTTAATCTATAACCTTATCAGACTTCGTTTAAAACAGCCGTGGGCAAACTATGGCCCGCGGGCTGGATCCAGCCCGTTTGAAATGAATAAAACTTAAAAAAAAAAAAAAAAAAAAAAAAGACCGTACCCTTTTATGTAATGACATTTACTTTGAATTTATATTAGTTCACACAAACACTCCATCCATGCTTTTGTTCTGGCCCTCCAGTCCAGTTTAAGAACCCATTGTGGCCCTCGAGTCAAAAAGTTTGCCCACCCCGGGTTTAAAAAAAGGTTTTAAGATAATTCTGCCCAGACGTTGCATTTACCCATTCTAACTCAGAAAGAGTTATGGCTAAGTAAATTCTTTCAACATTGAGTTTTAAGCCTAGTAATTATTCAACACAAATATAATTTCTCCCTGTGTTCTCTGTTTCTTAAACAGATAATACAGGAAATCTGGAGTTGGTAAATACTATAGAAGTCTATGTTTATACCTATAAAGGTTCTATTTCAGTCACAAATAAGAATTAGAATAAGACTATGTGATACATACTTCTGTATTCCAAAACACCTACATTAAGAATCCACCCCCCGAATTTCTCACTTCAAAAAATGACTTGGGACAAAACAGGTGGAAAGGAAGCAAAGAAGCAGAATAAAAAATAGGGCACACATGAAAAATGGTTCCCCTTAGAAACAGGGGTCTATGAGGCATCAATTTCTTTTTAGTTACATTTAGTTATATTTCAGGAGTCAACAACTGAGATACTAATGTAGAAAAACAGCTCATTATTACTAATTATTATAACATCTGTCTTATGGTTACCCAAAACAATGTCATTTCAGACTCTGTGCCTCTTAAATCTTCAGCAATACAGACATCAGGTTTAAATTTCCAGCACAGGCCTCCTGGCCGATTCTCAGGCCTCCAAATTAGACTGCCAAGCGGACATGTCTGTCATGGTCTCTAAAGCACTCTCAACCCCCCATGTCCGAACGGCAGCTCATCTATCCCTCCTCCAAACTGCCCACATTTATGTCTTAGCTATTATTAGTTCTGAGGTGTTTTTTTTTAATACGTGTGGATTTTTAGAACTTGCGGACAAGGACCAATTGATTTTGTAGAAAAATATTTGAACTGCAGCCACAAGCTTACCTGTGCCTTGACAGAGGGAGGGGCTGCTATAGCCTCATTTCAATCCACCTGCCTTCAGGCGCCATTTCTTGCATACTGTCCCACAACAGCTGCACCTCATTCCACAGTGCAAATAAACTGGCCTGTTCCCAAACATGGATGGTGATGCCCATAACTCTATGCGAGTCACCACCCATGTCCAGATGCTCTTCTCTCCCCCTCTTTAATAGTTTACCTTTTGCTCTAAAAACCATAGCATAACTTATGGTTGTGTCTGTCTTATTCTTGCTATTCGAAAGTTTGATTTCAGTTAAATGCCAGAACCATGTCTCACTGATTTTTCTATTCTATTTAAAAAATGTTTTTATTGATTTCAGAGAAGAAAGAGAGAGAGAGGGAGATAGAAGCATCAATGATGAAAGAGAACCACTGATCATCTATTTCCTACACACCCCACACTGGGGATTGAGACCACAACCCAGGCATGTGCCCTGGTCAGGAACTGAACTGTGACCTACTAGCTCATACGTCAACGCTCAACCAGTGAGCCATGCCGGCCAGGCCACTTCCTTTTATTCTTAACAGTATCTATACACTGGCTTTACACATTCCCAGCCTTAAACAAATATTTACTGAATTCAACAGCTGAGCTTTTATTATTGAGGAGCATCATTAAAATCAAGTGTCATATTTTGCATTAAAATACTGCAGCTTTGCCCACAGTGCTCTGCCACACTCAGAACTGTTGTGTCTGCCTACATTGTATTAGACGCCCCCTAGTCTCCTCCCGTGATCATACATGTGGTTTCTGGGCCTGCCTCTTTTTGCCCCCGTTTAAGCTGCCAGTTACATTTGACAGTGTGTAGTCCTCTTTTATTCTTGTTCTCTTACTTCTAGTCAACTCACTTAGATTTTCTACAATAATTCTGATGAGGTCTGATTTTCATATCCCACCAAAGACACTGCTTTTCCTTTACTCTATCACCTCTAAACTACACCTTGTTTCAATGTATCAGAAGGAGTATAAGGGTTAAAGTGTTTTATAAACTATAAGACTAAAGTTATATCTTAACATAAGAGCAAAGTGACAACAAAAACAAATTTATACATATAATTACTATGCGTATAAATATGTTCAAAGCACAAAACCGCTAACCTTTTTTGATTTAAGGGAGGCTGAAATGACAAGACAGCACTCAAGGAAATGGAATATAGCTTTATTTATATAGTAAATTAAAGTTTAATAATATACTAAACAATCTTATAATACCACCCACACCTGATTATAAAAGTTAGGCACAATTACCGATGACACTCTGTTACAGGTCTACATTTCTGACAAGTATACTATAAAGAAAGAAATTCCAAATAACAATTAGTGTTTCAGGTGATGATAAAAACAAACTGAGAACTGAAAATGGTACCCTAGCTGGTTTGGTTCAGTGGATAGAGCATCAGCCCGCAGACTGAAGGGTCCAGGGTTCGATTCTGGCCAAAGGCACATACCTAAGTTGTAGGCTTGATCCCTGGCCTGGTCGGGTGTGTGGGAGGTAACCAATTGATGTGTCTCTCACATCAATGTCCCCCTCCCCTCTGTCTGTCTGTCTCTCTCTCTGTCTCTCCCCATTCTTTCCACTCTCTAAAAATCAATGAAAAATATCCTCAGGTGAGAATTAACACACACACACACAAAGAAATGAAAATCATGATGATAGCAACTAAACTTTTATTAAACACACTGCATTCTAAGAAACATAAACACACCACCTCATTTAATCTTGTCATGAGGGCAATACTATTATTCTTACTAACATGTTAATGAGGAGGGTGAGGCAGACATGACTTGCCAAAGTCATACATACAGGAAATGTTCCACAGGGCAGAACTGTAGAGCGTGCACTCTCAACAACTCATTTCTAATACAAGACACATCACCTACACAAGAGCACCAAAATTAATAAAATTTCCCCCATTATTAGCTTCATGTATTAGTGAAAGAGACAGAAACAGAAGAGTGAGGTCATAAATCTTTAGAAAATCTTTCTACTCTACTATTTACCTTTAAGCATTTTTTTTTCTGTGAACTTCTAAGCACATCTTGTCCTCAAAGAACTTTAGACATGGTAGGGACTTTGGATGGAGATGAAGAAACAAATTAACTGAGCTTATTTGGTATATTTGGGTTTTGTGTGTGTGGTTTTTTTTTTTATGCTGGTCCTATGTCTCCTAATTTGATGTCAAGTGCTCTTTCTCAATAAATCCTGAATAAGTCGCATGAAAAGCAGTATCAAAAACTAGCAAAGCAGCACTAGCTAAATAGATCTCTTACATCTACAAAAATGCTTTTTATTGAGATCAGAGAATTGCCTATCAAATTTCAATGACACAAATATGTAAAAATGGTAAATCTGTGGGCATTTACACAGAATTCCTCCAAAGTTTCAATAAGGCAACGTTCTTAAAACTAAAATTTGGTCTTAATACAAAATGTATGCATATAGATAGTTATAGATATAGGTATAGATCAGCGGTTCTCAACCTGTGGGTCGAGACCCTTTCGGCGGTCGAACGACCCTTTCACAGGGGTCGCCTAAGACCATCCTGCCTATCAGATATTTACATTATGATTCCTAACAGTAGCAACATTACAGTTATGAAGTAGCAACGAAAATAATTTTACGGTTGGGTCACAACACGAGGAACTGTATTTAAAGGGCCAGAAGGTTGAGAACCACTGGTATAGATATATATCTCGAACATTATTACTAAGTGAGGGATATTTAAAACCATTGCTCTGAAACAAGTTCTAACTATTATTTTTCAATAAAAACACCAACCATTTCCTTTTTGAAGCTGCTGTTTACAGTAACATGAAAATACTAGTGGCCCAGTGCACAAATTACTGCACTGGTGGGGTCCAGCCGGCCCGCCCCCAATGGGGGCCATCAGGGGCCGGGGCCGGGGTGGGGGTGGGGGGGCAACGGGGGGCGGGGCTGGCTGCAGCAAGGGGTCCTGGGTGTTTTGCCAGCTGGCCCTGCCCCCAATTGGGGTAGGGGAGCCCGTTGGGGGATGGAGCTAGCCACGGCGAGGGGCCACCGGCCTTCTGCCATTTGGTCTATTTGCATATTACCTTTTTATTATATAGGATTTTTTAAAAAATCATTCTCAACTTTTAAGAAACTATTATTTATTGTTTTTTTTATTAAAAACAAAAAACACTTGATGAGTCATTGCCCTATGAAGTTTTAAATTGTGCTAATTACAGTATCTGTTTGAACAACAAAGTAATTCTATAACATGAAGCATCAGAACACAGTAACTGTCCCCACCCCTGCTGAGAGACTTTTAATTACAGATTTGTAGTCAAGCAAACGAGCACAGGACTTCTCCCCTACTGTGCACTTAATGTCAGAACCTCCCAGGCAGGAACTCAAGTGAGTAAAGCAAGGTTCCAATGACACTTACAAATATATACATTTAATCCCGGTGATAGAGCTCACATATATAACAGTGTCCGGTAGTTTAGGAAATGTTCATTGAGAAACTGGACATAAAATGATTTTACATAATTGTTCACTGACTCGTTATATAAAGTTGACCTCAAAATATTTTTAATTTGAACTTAAGTACCACAAACAATTATGTTCTCAAAGCAAATTATTTTCTAATAATATATGAAGGTTTGAATAATTTTATATTCAGGTTATTGAAATTAGCATCTAGAAAGGTCTTTATAGGCAGCAGAAATTCAATAAATGCTTATTAAATTGGAACACAATGGAACAATTTGCTAAATTCAAAGAATGTTATTATTTTATGTCAATAACTTTCCAAGTTAAAAACAAAAGGACTATTCTCAATACTTTCCCTTCCCAAGAAACATCTCTCTCCTACGATCACAATACTAAAAGACTGCCAGGTAATGACCTCCTTGTAATTTTCACAAATTAATTCCACTATTTAATTGCAATTAATGCATGTCCAAACTAAACTTATATATCGCCCAGTTCTGGACAAATACCACTGGTCTGTCACAATAATGACCAAAGTTCAGATTTCTCTAGATAGAGCCACTTAGGGAAAACAGTGGATGTGGCCACCAACACAGAGTGAGACCAGACCTGGCTGCGCGGCTCAGCTGACTCCAGCGCTCTCCCATTCACCGAAAGGCTGCAGGTTTGATTCCTGGTCAGGGCACATACAGGAGGCAACCGATCCATGTTTCTCTCTCCCCCTTTCCTTCCTTCTCTCTTCTTCTCCTCTCTCCCCCTTCCGCTCCCAACACCAATAAAAACATA
The DNA here is from genome assembly GCF_964212035.1 of Myotis nattereri. Lineage (NCBI taxonomy): Eukaryota > Metazoa > Chordata > Mammalia > Chiroptera > Vespertilionidae > Myotis > Myotis nattereri. The sequence goes on along the minus strand of NC_138081.1, from coordinate 98,027,275 downwards.
TCCTTGTGTGAGGATTTTTAAAAACTAGAGAAAAATAGTATGTGGTGGAGAATTCTTATGGAAACTTTGGGCTGAGTTCCTATTATAAAATACCTTAGTTTCTTCATCAAAGATAAATACAGTATTAATGTCACAGCACTGTAACGAGTGCTAAGTGTTTGTACGGCACACAGAAGAGTGCCTAGCGTCTCGTAAGAGCTGTGCAACTGATGTTAACATGGTTGGAATAGGCTATCTAAAATCAAAGAGGGATAAATGATTGCAGGAAATGACATAAGCATAAATATAGAGAAGGGATAACAAATTCAACAAATAAACTAACATTTTAAAGACTACAGGTTATACTTTACAAAAATAAAATTGAAAAAAGTACTGTAGGGATAAAGAGCACTAGCTTAAGATAACCTATTTGTTAATTAATGAAGTCAATAAAATATACTAAACATATGAACTAAAAACATGACATTCTTTTTAAATATAATTTTGAGTAGAAAGAAGCTGAACAAAGACCCCCGTCATATCTGTGGCTGTAGACTGGAGGAGAGCTCAGCAGATCAAAGCACTGGCCGGAATGACCCCGCTCCTCCCAGGGCTTGGATCCACACAAAGAACAAAGGACAAGTAGTTTCCCAGAAACAGGAAAAACCATGGTTATTTCAGGAATCTACACAAACCAGACTAAAAGAGCAGTAGAAGGAATTTATAAAAAATTAATGAAACTGGAGAATGAATTCAAACACTACTATTTCCACAATATTTTCCCAAGTCACCCCCTCTATCAGAATTCATCTTCCCCATTTATTCTTTCCACAGGATTTTATGGCTGTAATAAAACTTAATATTGTACTGGGTCTTCTGCATCCCATATACAGAATTACTAGTAAGTTACTAGTTACTAAAGAGCAAGACGGGTCCTTTATATTTTTTCTATTACGCACAGTGCATGAAATATACCTAAATAAGAGTTTGGTACAGCCCTGTTAGTTGGAGTGGCGTGTTATAGCGTGCATGAAAAGGTTGCAGGTTTGATTCACAATCAGGACACGGGAGAAAATGCAGAAGAAAAAGAGTCACCAAAAAATCCCAATGAAAGGTTCAGCACCACTATAAGCTCCTTACAAATTTTAAAAACATGAATCCCAACATTGAAAGGTTTTCATTAATAGGGGAATGCTCATGATGCATTAACTGCTTACAAGCAAATCAATGGAAAAAAAAGAAACAAACCAAGCAAACCACCACGGACATATTTCTGAAGGGTGACACCTCCTCCAGAAGAGCCTCGGTATGGCCTGGGGGAGGTGTTCCAGAGACGCGGTCAACCCAGGAGACACAGCTCCCAGAGTATTGCCTTGCAGCCCTCCCAGGAGCCCCAGCTGGGGAGGCAGGAGACACACACACTGATGTCCTTAACCCTGTGTACAATTAGGCTAGTGTGTGCGTCTGTGTCTTTAGTTTTTAAGAACAACGGGTTTGAAGTAAAAACAAATAAAAAAATTTTATATAGGAAAAAAGCTTATCACATACTAGAGGCCCGGTGCACAAAAATTTGTGCACTCGGGGGGAAGGGGGGCCCCTCAGCCCGGCCTGTGCCCTCTCACAGTCTGGGACCCCTCGGGAAATAACGACCTGCTGGCTTAGGCCTGCTCCCGGGTGGCAGAGGGCAGGCCCAATCCCTAGGTGCAGCCCCTGGTCAGGCTCAGAGCAGGGCCGATTGGGGAGTTGGGGCACCGCACCCTGTCACACACAGAGCCGCAGGGCGATCAGGGGGTTTGGGCGCTGCCCCCTGTCACGCTGATCCCGGTGCCAGGAGGCCTCGCGGCTCTGCTGATCCCGGTGCTGGGAGGCATATTACCCTTTTACTATATAGGGTAGAGGCCTGGTGCATGGGTGGGGCCGGCTGGTTTGCCCTGAAGGGTGTCCTGGATCAGGGTGGGGGTCCCCACTGGGGTGCCTGGCCAGCCTGGGTGAGGGGATGATGGCTGTCTGCAGCTGGTCACACACCCTTCAGGGTGGGGGTCTCCACGGGGGTGCCTGGTCAGTCTGGGTGAGGAGCTGAGGGCTGTTTTCAGGCTGGGGGTGACTGAAGCTCCCAACCGCTCCTTTTTTTTCTTTTTATTCTGGGCCAGCTTTAGCTTTGAGGCTTGGCTCCAGCTCTTAGGCCTCCGCTGCTGAAAGTAGGTTTCTGGCCTTTGCTTACAATGTTGCGATCCTGCTGGCTGAAGCCCGGCAGCTTTCTGGGGTTTTGTTTAGCTTCTATGTTTGTTACATAGTTGTTTGCAGCTCAGAGGCCTGCAGTGGCAGGCGGGGAACGTTGGAGTCCACCGTCACTGAAGCAAGCAAGCCTCATGTTCGCTTCCAGCTGCCTGGCTGCCCGCCGCCATCTTGGCTGGCAGTTAATTTGCATATCGCCCTGATTAGCCAATGGGAAGAGTAGCGGTCATACGCCAATTACCATGTTTCTCTTTTATTAGATAGGATGAGAGAGGGATATGCTAATTAGTCATGACCAGTGTGCACATTGACCATTCCAAAACAGAGAATATGCTAATTAGCCCTGATATGCTAATTAGTCAGGCCAGTATGCAAATTGACCATCACTCAAACACATAAGATGGCCGCCCCCATGTGGCCACAACATGGCCGCCACAACATGGCCAGCAGGGGAGGGCAGTTGGGGGCGACCAGGCCTGCAGGGGAGGGCAGTTGGGGATGACCAGGCCTGCAGGGGAGGGCAGTTAGGGGCAATCGGGCCAGCAGGGGAACAGTTAGGTGTCGATCAGGCTGGCAGGGTAGCGTTTAGGGGCAATCAGGTAGGCAGGCAGGCAAGCGGTTGGGAGCCAGCAGTCCTGGATTGTGAGAGGGCAGTCGGACATCCCTCGAGGGGTCCCAGATTGGAGAGGGTGCAGGCTGGGCTAAGGGAGCCCCCCCCCCCCGCCCCAGTGCACAAATTTTGTGCACCGGGCCTCTAGTTAAGATATAAAGAAAATATTTTTATACAGTGGTGTGTTGCTTTTAGCTGTTGTAAGAGTTAAACGTTTCACAAAATTAAAACATTTGTAAAGTAATATAGTTACAGTAAACTAAGGTTGAATTATTGAAAAAATATTTTTCTAAACTTAGTGTAGTCTAAGCTTAAAGTGCTTAGAGTCTACAACAGTGTACAGCAATGTCCCAGGCCTTTACATTCATCCACCACTGTCTTACCCAGAGCAGCTTCCAGTCCTATAAGCTCCATTCCTGGTAAGTTGCCTTTACTCAAGTTTTTAGCTTTCATACTGTTATTTTTACTGTACCTTTTCTGTGTTTAGATACACAAAATACTTACCATTGTGTTACAGCTGCCTGGAGCACTCAGGACAGTAACATGCTGCACAGGCTTGTAGCCCAGGAGCAATAGCGTAGGTCAGGGGTGGGCAAACTTTTTTGACTCGAGGGCCACAATGGGTTCTTAAACTGGACCAGAGGGCCGGAACAAAAGTATGGATGGAGTGTTTGTGTGAACTAATATACATTCAAAGTAAACATCATTACATAAAAGGGTACAGTCTTTTTTTTTTTTTTTTAGTTTTACTCATTTCAAACGGGCCGGATCTGGCCTGTGGGCCGTAGTTTGCCCACGGCTGGTCTAGACCATGAAGCCAAGGTATGTGTCAGTGCTCTCTAAGCATGGCGAAACTGCCTAAGGATGCATTTCCCAGAACGTATCCATGTCATTAAGTGACCTGTGACTGAATTAACTAAAGTGATACCTTTTTTATAACCCTTCACTATAATTTGATAAGCAAAACATAACCATAAAAGTGATGTAGTTAATGCAGCACAGTATACTATATAATGCAATTTCCCTTTTCTCTTAAAGATGCTAAACTACTTTCATTTCTTGTGGGTATCTCTGAAAAACAACCAACCCAGAGTTAAGTGGTAAGTACATTCAAAGATGCTAATAAATTGAAAACATTAAAAAAATTATTCTTCAGGGATGATGCTAGCATGACTTGAGTTTCCACAGTCTGAATACAAGCTAGCATGAGCACAGCTCACAGCAGTACCACTTCAAACATCTGCATCTAATCAGATAAAACAGGGTAATTTTTAGAATAGCCTCTTATCTTTCTTTTTTCTCGCTATGGGGAGAGGTTTTAATAGGTAAAAACAGCTAGTTGCATAATGCCGTTTTTATTTTATTAGTTTTTATTTTTCTTTTTTTAAAAAAATATTTCAGAGAGGAACGGAGAGGGAGAATCATTGATTGGCTGCCTCCTACATGCTCCCCACTGGGGATCAAACCTGCAACCCAGGCATGTGCCCTTGGCCAGAGTTGAACCTGGGACCTTTCAGTCTGCAGGCCGACACTCCATCCATTGAGCCAAACCAGCTAGGGCGCATAATGCCTTTTTAAAATGAATTAGTGATACCATCCAACATTTATAATTTCCCTAAAAATAATTTTTAAAAAATTCCAATTTGTTAACTAAAACCTGGCCTGTTACACTAATGACTTTTTACCTCTACAAATGGTCACTTTGTTTTATGCACTATCCACTGCTATAATTGATGTTCAAATTAAATGTAAACCATTTATTATTTTTACATTTCAATGTAACTACCTAATTCAACTATGTCAGCCAAGAATAGTACTCTCTCAGAATAAAAAATAAAAGTTCACAGAACCCATGTTTTGTTTCATTTATTAGAAATCTTTTCAAGCATGTTCAAGTTTCAGAAATATTGAACTAAAGTAAAATTCTTTTAAATTTCTTTCCTTATCAACTGACATCCATTTAGCTGTATAATTAAAAAGTTATTATTTCTTTCAGAGTCTTGAGAAGAGCTTTAAAATGTTTCCACGGTGACCAAGGCAATGTTTGCATCGCCCAAGGAATAATAGTGCATTCCTGTCCACTAGTGAGTAAAGGCATCTTCCTCCTCACACACAGATGTGCATGGACAGGACTCTTTCACAATATCCTTGGCTCCACCTCCTCTTAATTAACAAAGAAACAGATGTAACAGAAAAAATGGCCACAGTTATGATACTTAAGGAACTATCATTACCTATATTCTGAAACAATAAATATAAGAAATACTGAAGACAATCCTTTAGTATTTAGTAGTCCTTAATGGCAGATAGCATTAACCCTGTTTTACAGATGAGATTTAGACAGAGAAACCAACCTGTCTTAAGTCCGTCAACCACTAAGTACTTGACCCAGAAACTAAAAGCAAATCTGAATCTCTCATGTGCTCTCCACTGAGACACAACAGAAGCATCATAACTGAACCCATTCTTTTCTCAGGCCCAGGTGAGACCTGACACCTCTCAGGTCCCCTTATTGTCCAGTTATCTCAAGAGCTCTTTCTTCCTGAATTTCTCTAGCAATCCTACCTCATCTGATTCTTATTAATGACACATTTGTATAAAGTAACTCTATATAACCACAAGTCTCATCTTTTCATTTCTACTATAGGCTACTTAAAGTTAGGATTCCTGCCCGACACTTTTTAGAATATTCTTCACACTCAGATATTTAGTGAAATGAAAAGAATCTCATGGGTAATGGGAGTGAAAATAACATGTTCAATGAATACCATCTCTATACCTAATTAAGCTCTCCAGTTTTATATAAAGAGCAGAACAGGTACCAATAAATCCTCAGTGAGTAGAAAGCCCGATAGCTACTTTCCTGCTACTCTAACAAGAGAAAATACTAAGTAATTTCATGCAGCCATTAAAGAACATGCAAGCCTCTGTAAACACCTGCTGCATTTGGAAAAGCTGAAAGCAGGTGAATTATTGGGTCCTTCCTAGGTTTACCTTATAGGATCTTGCCAAAATACAAAACTGACATTCTATGGGGGGAAAATGCATTTATAAACTGAATTAATTTGTCTTAGAAAAATAGAACATTTTACTCAATTTTTTCCATGCTAAAAGAACTGATTTTTAAATAGTTAGTAGAAACTATTACACAATGCATTAAATCCTAACTCTCCAAGTCTGCAGCTCATAAAATGCAAACTTCTACATAAGAAAAGTTAGTTATCTAGGTATGGCAACTTAAGCTGAACTCAATACAGCGCCAGAATTCTATCCCAGTGTGTCTCTAGTTAGATGAGCAGCAAGGTGTATTCCTTCCTAAGATTTGGAGGACAAAGGGAGACAGTGTTTGTTGTGTAGGATGCACACACCATCTCTCCACTATTGAATCAAACACTAATTTGGTGCCACTGTAAAAGGATTTGGTAGTTGTCACTGAAGTCACTCAGCAGTTGACTTTAATCAAAAGGGGTGGGGACCCTGGGTGGGCCTCACTGATTCAAATGGCAGCCTTGAAAAGAGGGACTAGGCCTTCCCTGGACTCCAGCTACTCCAAACACCAAGTGAGCCTATAGCTGCTCTCCCTCCGCCCACATCTCCCTACCTAACTCCTGCTCGGGACCCTGGAGTGGGCACAGACCCAACTGTGAAAGCCCGATGCCTCATAAAACACCCCTTTGTGTGTTTCTCTCCTGCTGCTCTTCCAGTTGAACTCTGACTTACACATTTTCCATTAAAGTTTCACCATCATACAAATTATAAAATAAAATTCAAAGTATCTCATTAAGTGACTAAAGCCATAATTATAGCCTATGCCATGAAAGCAAGGGGCTAACCTTGGTTAATGTGTGTTCTGAAGTAGTCATAATATGTTTAGGAGTATTTTTAGGCTAAATAAATTAAAATCTATTCCAGAATGTACAATAATTTGGACCTAATCAACACTGCTAAGAAGGAAAGAGGTATTCATTTTGGTGTGAAAAACAACTTCTTTAATAAATGTTAGGTTAATCCTTACCAACAAACATGACAAAGTAATTAAGATGGGAAAATAAAAGATTTCCTTAAAATGTCATCAAGAACATAAAGGCATACCAAAAAGACCATAAACCCCAAATTTAACTAGATATAACAAGTAATTTAATATTAATTTTGTAAATGTTCTGCCTTAGCCAAGAGATTCTCCATGTCATTGAATTGCAAGCAACAGATGAGCCCTCAATAGAATGTATTTATGTGTGCTGAAAGTGTACATACATATTTTTAACTTTCTACAGACTGCATTAGAAACCCACAGAAATATAGTATTTGCTTTTTTACTTTAAAATGTTTTTATTGATTTGAGAGAGAGGGGAGAGGGGAGGGAGAGCAACTGGGAGACAGAGGAAACATCAGTGCGATGTTTCTCCCACACACACCCCAACTGGGGATCCAACCTGCACCCTGGGCATGTGTCCTGACCAAGAATCGAACTTGTAACTTTGGATGCATGGGATGATGCTCAACCAACTGAGCCAAACCGGCTAGGACAGTATTTTTACTTTAACATTCCAGAATAAAATTGCATTTAGTTTTTTACTATGCAATCAGGAGAGGACAGTCTTTGAAAACAATTTTCTACATAAATGAAGAGATTACATCAGAATGAGGTGACACATTTGAGAAAGAAAAAAAGTGAAAACATTTGGTCATTAATTAACTATCAATTGCTGAACTAAATATGTACTTTAAAGAAAAAACTAGCTAATTACCTATGCCCCCCACCCCCAAAGGCAAGTATTCAATATTTATGATGCTTAATCTAGATATAAAAGCCTAAGCGACCATCTGACCATCTGGTAGCTATGACATGCAATGACCACCAGGGGGCAGACGCTCCGACCGGTAGCTATGATGCGCACTAACCACCAGGGGGCAGACACTCAAAGCAGGAACTGCCGAGCTGCGGTGACTTAGCAGCTGCAGTTCTAGGGTGACGCACCCAGAACCAGAGAGGAGGGACTCTGACTCTGGGTTGCATCACCTGAGAACTGCTCTCTCGCAATCTGAGATCCCTCAGGGGATGTCAGAGAGCTGGTTTCGGCCCTATCCCCACAGGCCAGGTGAAGGGACCCCAACAGTGCACGAATCCACCGGGCGTTTAGTAGTTTAATAAATTAGACATAAAATCTCCTAAAATTCATCTCATATATGGCATGACCCACCAACAAATCACCATATAATAAAGTTTCCTTTCCAAATTGTTATATGTGTAAAGAAAACATCAATATATTTTTTACACTGAACAGAAAGTGTCCATATTTTTAAACTGTGCCTTTTATATCACAATTTCAAGATGGAGTATATGCTAAATCAATTGTATTAGATCAAATGTATTCCTTTTTATCCTATACTAGGGGCCCGGTGCACGAAATTCGTGCACTGGGGGAGGGGGGGGGGAGGGGAGAGTGTCCCTCAGCCCAGCCTGCCCCCTCTCACATACTGGGAGCCCTCAGGGGATGTCCTATTGACGGCTTAGGCCCTCTCCCAGCTCCCCTTGGGGAGCGGGCCTAAGCCGCAGTCTGGCCTCCCTTTGTAGGAGGTGACCGGGCTGATCAGGGGAAAGCACCAGCCCCATCACCCCGTTGCTGCGGCCACTGCCAGTCACCACAGCCAGCAAGGTTTTTTCATCAACACGGACTCCAGTCCCATCATCATGAAAAAATGACAACTTTCTTTAGGCATTTTCAAGATGTGTCTTTCATAGAATATGACATTTCTTTATTATTTTTTTATCCTCACCTTAGGATATGTTTCCATTGATTTTTAGATAATGTGAAAGAGAAAGGGAAAGGCAGAGAGAAACATCAAAATGAGTGGAACACTTTGATTGGTTGCCACTTGCATGAGCCCTGACCTGGGCACCGGCCAGGGAGGAGCCTGCAACCTAGGTACATGCCCTTGGTCAGAATTGAACCCAGACCCTGCCATCGGCAGGCCAAGGCATTATCCACTGAGCCAAAGTGGCTAGGGCAGGATACGACATGTCTTAGCCCTCTAGCAGCAGACCTTCATTTTTTTCACCAGGAGTGTGTTAAAAACCCTAGGTCACCGTTTTGGATTCTTATTACCCAAATTACTAAGAATATTACCAGTGGCATACAGGGAGCTTAAACAATGAGCGGTCAGAAAAAGTGCTTCCTCTGTAGTTCACACCAATCTGCGGCTTGGCACCCCACCCACCCCCGCCCCAGGCTTGACGCCTCTGCCCCAGGTTTCAGGTCTGGGCAGGGGAACCCCATCTCCCCCGATCACGGGCTCCACCCTTGCCCAGGCCTGACCCCTTGGCCAGAGGCATTGACCCCCATCACCCTCCGATTGCCAGACTGGCCCCTTGCCCAGGCCTGATGCCTCCACCAGAGGTGTAAGGCCTGGGCAGGGGACCCCCATCTCCCTCCCATAGCTGGCTCCGCCCCCCGCCCAGGCCTGATGCCTCGGCCAGAGGAGTTGACCCTTATCACCCTCCGATTGCCGGATCGGCCCCTTGCCCAGGCCTGAGGCCTCCGGCAGAGGTGTCAGGCCTGGGCAGGGGACCCCCAGCTCCCACCATACCCGGCTCCTCCCCTGCTACCCATGATCTCTGGCACCGTCCCTGCCCAGACCTAAGGCCTCTGGCTGAGGCATTAGGCCTGGGCAGGGGACCCCCAGCTCCCCGCGGTTGCAGGCTCTGCCCCTGCCCAGGCCTAATGCCTCTGGCCAAGGTGTTAGGCCTGGGCAGGGGACCCCCAGCTGCTCACGATTGCCGACTCCGCCCCTGCCCAGGCCTAACGCCTCTGGCCAAGGCATTAGGCCTGGGCAGGGGACCCCCAGCTCCCCACGATCTCCCGCTCTGCCCCTGCCCAGGCCTGAGGCCTCTGACCGAGGCCTTAGGCCTGGGCAGGGGACCCTCAGCTGCCCAAGATCACTGACTCCGCCCCTGCTCCCTGCGATGGCTGGTTCCGCCCCTGCCCAGGCCTAACGCCTCTGGCCAAGGTGTTAGGTCTGTGCAGGGGACCCCCAGCTCCGTGGATTGCAGGCTCCACCCCTGCCCAGGCCTAACGTCTTTGGCCAAGGCTTTAGGCCTGGGCAAGGGACCCCTAGCTCCCCGGACTGCTGGCTCCACCCCTGCCCAGCTCCCATCACCGGCTCCACCCGTTTCCCGGGATCACTGGTCGGGGGTGGCAAAGGCGCCCAGTTCTCTGATCATGGCTGGGGGGCAGGACAAAGGCAGCCCCCAGGGCCGCCTTTGCCCTGCCCCCGGCTCTTAGTTCCCCCATGGGTTTCCGATCACCGTCAGTGGCAGGGGGCTTCTTCCGTCCTTTTCGCCTCCCAGCATTGTGCCTACATATGCAAATTAACTGCCATCTTTATTGGTGGTTAATCACCATCTTAGTTGGCATTTAATTTGCATATCTCGCTGATTAGCCAATGGGGAGGGTAGCGGTCGTACGGCTAATTACCATGTTTCTCTATTATTAGATAGAATAAAAGCCCAATATGCTAAATGTCCAGTTGGCCATTCAACCAATCAAAGCGTAATATGCTAAGGCCACACAACCACTCGCTATGATGTGCACTGACCACCAGAGGGCAGACGCTCGGACCGGTAGGTTAGCTTGCTGCTGGGGTCTGGCCTATCAGGACTGAGTGAGATGGGCCAGACATGCCCTGGAGCCCTCCCACGGTCCCTCCCCGGATGGCCAACCTCCTATGTCCCTCCCCAGCCCTGATCGTGCACCAGTGGGGGTACCTTGGCCTGGCCTGCGCCCTCTCACAATCCAGGCCCTACACCCCGCCCCCCCTGCCGAGTGCACGAATTTCGTGCACCGGGCCTCTAGTTACTATATAATATTCTCTTACATGAAGAAGCCAAAATTCCATGAGTATTTATGCTATTTCAAATTTTTTATCACTTATAAATAATACTGCAGGGAAACCACTTATATCCATCTTCCAAAACACATAGGTAAGGGTTTCTTAGGAAACTGACAAATAGTGGAATTTGCATAGATAAAATGTCTTTAAAATTCTAATAGGTGGCTGTACCAATTTACACTTTTGACCTTCATGTATGGGAGTTGATGTCCCCTTACATCCTAGACCTTGGTAGCATTTTTGTTTTTGACAACTCAATGGTATCAAGTGGTACATTCCTCTCACTGTAATGTGCATGTCCCTGAAGAGTGATGTCTGAGTATTACTGAAGTGAAGTAGCTTTCATGTGTTCACTGTTCGTTCTCATTTGCTGTTCTGTGAGTTGCCTAGACACTCCTGGACCTGTGACTTTCTTTTTCCTGTTGAGTGACTATTTATATATTTTGAACACAAACATTTTATGTGGCTTACCCTTTAATAATTTATGGTGTCTTGCATAACACGTTTTTCCCTAATGTAGCTTATATGGTATCCTGATTTCTTTATGAGTTTCCTAGTAAGTAATCCTTACTTGCCCTAAAGTCACAAATACATTCTCCTACAGTTTCTTCTAATGGTTAAATTTTCTGCTTTTCACTTTTAGGCATTTAATTTATCTGGAACTTCTTTTTGCACATGCAAACCTAAATATCCTAATTATCACTTACTGAATAAGTCACGACTCATTTGTCATTCCACCATGTTTACCCCTTCTTTCCACAACATACACATAAATATTATATGAAATCACTTAGTTTATTTATCCCATTGATCTAATTGCTGTCCCTCAATAACATAAACAATTAATAAAATTATGCTATTAAATGCACTCAAGTCATTCCTCTAATGTGTTTTTCCTTTTAAAATTGTTTCCATTATTAATGGAAAGTTTCACTATTGTAAGAATTCTGAAATCAATTCAGTTCCACAAACAAAAAGTTTTATTATTTTCTAATAAAAGGAATTTAATAGATTTTATTGACTATAGAGATTGATTCACAAACATATTATATCTTCAAAACACAGAATTTAGATGGCATTTTCCGTTGTTTAAAAGTATGTCCAGTATTTCTAATTTGGCCTCCATTTCCATTCTTAGTATCTTCTTACAGTATGTCACCTATTCTAAGACACTTTTAGAATAACATGATCCCATCTCTGCCACCTGATGTGCCTCACTAATGCAGTGAGGTAGGCAGCAGCAGGACACAATGTCCCTGCCCACCTCACAACCCTGCAGTCAGCCACAGGTAACTAACTAAGAGGGTCCCCCTGCGGGAGGAGACTGTACTGTCTGCTGCTTTTTCACGAGGGCTAGGAAGTTGGCCCTAGATCAGCTGTCACCAACCTTTCGGACCTCATGGACCACCAGTTGGCGACTGCTGCCCTAGATGGTCTTCAGCAATGCAGTTCAATGAAAGTTTAGTAAACCGGGGATTGGGGTCCAGAGATCAGTAAAATATGCTCCACATTCTGTTACTGCTTTTGCTGTGAATAATAAAGTCTGGTCTCAAAAACACAAGTCTCAGGTCTTTCACCAGCATCCTTACAACTGGTGGCAGTTAATACAGTAGGCTTAGAAGCAGGATAAATGAGACTTTTACTGTACTTGACAATGATGTGTATTAAAACTTACGACGGCTAGGGGGAAAACTCTAGGGAAGAATAACAGACTACTCCCTTAAAAAAGCTACATCACCAACATGTCTGCGACCATGGACTATTATGTGCCATAAAAAACACGACCAAGGAAAAAGGTATAAAAAACTCTGAGAAAGTCTTAGGAATTTATTAATGTCACTTATATTTTCCTTTTAACATATGTCACACAATATAATAAAGACAGGACTAAGTCTACATATAATTGCAAATTTTATGTGAATAGCAAGCTTTGTATTTATTTATTTGGTTGCTTTTTTCCCTTGGTGGTGGTACATAAAATAATAGTGCTACAAATAATGACATCAAATTCAGTTCTGCTTTTCTCTTTTTAAATTTTTTTTCCCCTTCTCTTACCACTTATCCCCCCTACATCCTCTTCTACCTCCCACCAGCCTGCCTTTCCCTGTGGAAATAATGTTGTCCTTATCTATGCAGCATTTTTTCTTAATCCCCTCAACACCTCTCCCCTCAGCTGACATATACTTGTCTTTTTCTGACTTGCTTATTTCACTTAGCATAATGCTTTCCATGCTGTCTCAGGGGATAAGATTTCCTTCTTTTTTATGAATGAGTAGTGTTCCACTGTGTAAATGTACCACAGGTTTTTAAAAAATATACTTTTATTGATTTTAGAGAGGAAGGCAGAGGGAAAGAGAGACAGAAACACCAATGAGACAGAATCACTGATCGGCTGCCTCCTGAATGCCCCACACTGGGGATGAAGCCCACAATCCGAGCATGTGCCCTGACCAGGAATCGAACTGTGACCTCCTGGTTCGTAGGTCAATGCTCAACCACTGAGCCAGGCCTGCCAGGCACCACAGCTTCTTTGATCCACTCATCTCCTGATGGGCTCCTGAGCTGCTTCCAAATCTCAGCTACCATATACTAGCATAATGCTGCAATGAACATAGGGGGGTATTATTGTTTCAAATTAGTGTTTCAGTTTTCTTCAGATATATTCCTAGAAGTGGGGTAGACGGGTCGAAAGGTAGTTCCTTGTTTCTTAATCAGTTTTATACAAGTTTATTTTGTAAATTTTCAAAGAAATATCTTTTTTAAAATCATTAATAATATTCAGTATGTTTTCTATTTATTAAATTTTACTTTGTTTTACTTCTTTCTTGCCCTTTGCTTTCATCTGCTTTCTTTTAGATCCTATGTTAAAACTAGAGGCCGGAGCATGAAATTTGTGCACGGGTAGGGTCCCTAGGCCTGGCCAGCGATCAGGGCCGATCCAGTCCTTCCTTCCTTCATCCTATACCACCCGCTGGTGTTCAGCACATGTCATAGCAATTGACCGAACTCCCAGTCGAACTCCCGTGGGAACAATTTGCATATTAGCCTTTTATATATATAGATAGATGTACCTATTTTATTACCAACCCTTAATTTTAATGGCTAGCTGATTTTTAGCTCAGTTCCTCTGTGATTGAAGCACACTGTGAATAGTTTCAGACTTCTGGACTCTGCTGAGGCTCTACTGGCCCAACACTCAGTCAATTTGACAAAATGTTCCACATGCACTTGAAGAGTAAATTATACAATTGTTGGACACAATGTACTGTTTTGTGAAATTAGGTCAAGTCTGCTAGTTGTGTTCCGATCCTCTACATTCTTGAGTTTTGTCTACTTACTGTACCAGTTATTTAGAGTTATCTTAAAATTATGACGGTGAATTTGTGTTTCTCTCCTAAGTTCTGGTAATTTTCACTTTACACATATTTAAGTTATGGTATTTGATATCTACAAATTTAAGATCATAATCTCTTCTTGGTGTACTGACTTTCTACCTAACTTAGAATTTTCTATATAAATCAGGAATTCTGAAAATAGACTTTTACTTCTTCCTTTCCAACCTGTATGCCTATTTCTTTCTGTTTTTAATCTTATTGCACTTGCTAAGACCTTGAATATAAACTGGAATAAAAATGGTGACTGTAAACATCCTTGCTCTTAGGAGAAACGCACTGAGCTTTTCACTGCTGAGTATGATGTTACACAGTCATGTGCTGCATAAGGACGTTTCAGTCAATGGCAGACTGAACAAAGACAGTGTTAGACCATTTAGCCTAGATGTGCAGTGGACTATACCATGTAGATTTGTGTACGTGCACTCTGTGATGTGCCACATCAACAAAATTGCTTATGGAAACATTCCTCAGACCTTTCCATGTCATTAAATGATGCACGACTATTTTTCACAGATGAACTTTTATCAAATTGAGAAAGTTTCCTTCTATTCTTAGTTTTCTGGTTTCATTTATTATGAAAGTGTCCATTCCTTTTTGATGCATCTATTAAAATAATCATAGTTTTCTTTTTAACCTTTATTCTGATATACTGAATTATACTGATTAATTCCCAGATGTTAAACTAACCTTGCACTGGGCCAAGATATACCCTATTTAGTATTAATGTAGTTTCCTTTTTATATATTACTAGAGGCCTGGTGCATGAAATTTGTGCACTGTGTGCGTGTGTTTGTGCGTGTGCGTGTGTGTGGTCCCTCAGCCCAGCCTGCGCCCTCTAGCAGTCCAGGACCCTTTGGGGGATGTCCGCCTGCCAGCCGGCGGACACCCCTCTCAGGAGTGGGCCTAAGCTGGCAGGCGACATCCCTCTCTTAGCTCGGGACTCCTCGTTCCTTACCATCTGCCTGCTCACTGCTCCTTAGTGCTGCCAGGGAGGTGGGAGAGGCTCCAGCCACCGCTGCTGCGCTTGCCAGCCATGATGAGCCCAGCTCCCTGTGGGAGCGCACTGACCACCAGGGGGCAGCTCAAAATGGTCGCTTAGGCTTTTGTTATATGGATTAGATTCAATTTACTAAAATTGTGTTAATTTCTGCATCTATGAAGAATATTGATTCCTTTTTGGTGGTATCACAGTAATGCTGGTAATTATTAATATGTGGTAATAAAGTATCCCATTCTGTATCTTTTATGAAATACTTTATATGGAACTTAGTGCACCTACTGTGCTTGGCCCCAGGCTAAAAGCTAGGCAAATAAGTATAAACTTCTCAACTCCAAGAGCTAACTCCAAGAGCTAACTCCATTCTAGCTCTGCTTGTATTCCCTCCCAATGCCCTGGGCTTTGAATAATACAAGCAGCCTTATTATATACACTAGAGGCCCGGTGCATGAAATTCGTGCGGGGGGCAGGGAGGTGTACCCTCAGCCCAGCCTGCACCCTCTCCAATCCGGGACCCCTCAGGGGATGTCCGACTGCCGGTTTAGGCCCGATCCTGCAGTCGGACATGCCTCTTGCAATCCGTGACCGCTGGCTCCTAACCGCTTGCCTGCCTGATTGCCCCTAACTGCTCCCATGCTGGCCTGATTGCACCCCTAACTGCTCACTCCCCCGCACTGGCCTGATCACGCTCCTAACTACTCTCCTCTGCCGGCCTGATTGCCCCTAACCGCTTCTGCCTCGGCCCCCACCACCATAGCTTCGTCCGGAGGGAAGTCGGACATCCAGAAGACAACTAGTTGACCCGGTCTAATTAGCATATTACCCTCTTATTAGTACAGATATTGTAGAGTTATTTTCTGCAGGTCAGTCAGTCTAATAGTAATTCATTTATTCATTATTGGAAACAGAAGGTCACAAGTTCTTGTTTCTAGGCTAATTTTTTTTTCAGAGGGATAACAATGATCCAATATGCAAATCAGCGAGCAGCTTGGCTCTGGCTCTAGTTACAATTCTACCTCTCCTTCTTCCTGCCACCAGAATCATTTCCTAGGTGGCAGTCATAGCTTTTAGCCTCTGTCCATAGGTGGCAGGGTCCACTCCAAAGCCCAGTTTACTTCTGTGAAACTGACTCCAGTGCCCATAAGCCATGCTGAGTCCATTTCCTGGCCAGAACTGAGTCTTCCATTTTAGTCCTTCCTTATAGCTATGTGTTTGATTCACAAGGGGAAAAAATTCATACATATTATCCAACATTGCTATTGGGCAGTATAAATCTTAGAACACTGAGAGAACTAAAATTATGTACAGAAACAAAATTAATTCAACAGTAGAGATGAAGAACTCCAGTGATTAACTCAAATACAAGATACTAAAGGTCATAGTAAGTATTCTGGAGTGTCTACAATGTGCCAGGCACTATCATGTTACAGAGATGATTAAGACTAAGGGACCACTCTTAAAGAACTTGTGATCCACCAAAAAATATACTAAGTGCTTTAATGGGAATCTGAATATATGGAATCAGCGGAGTGGGAAACAACTTATTTAGTCTGAATATATTGTCTAAGACTTAGAAAAGGAATTTGAAAAAGGCAAATAGGATCCAAACTGTAGATTAGGCACTTGAAAATCTTGCAGATCATGAATGGTGTGATTTTTAACGGGTACTCATCCTTGTTTGTATAATGAAACTTATTCAGACTATACCTGTCCTTCAAAAGGTTTAGGAGTTTTCTTTAACCATAAAACCCATACATTCGGTTTTACTGATTAATACCTCAATTACATAGTGTTTTTTTTAATTTTATTTTTCCATCACCACTTATCTCTTCTATGCCCTCTTCCACCTCCGCCCACACTCACTACACATACTGTTGTTCCAGTCCACGATCCTCTTTTTCTTCTGTTTTTGGCTCAATACCCCCCCCCCCCACACTCAACCCCCAACGCCCCCCCCCACCCACCCACCCCCCATCCCTACCAGAGCTGTCAGCATGCTCTCTATCTAGGAGTCTGTCTCTATTTTGCTTGGTAGCTCAGTTTATTCACAAAATGCCACATATGAGTGAAACCATATTACACAGTTTTATATAATAATGCTTCAAGTATATTAATTACATAACAAGACCAACAGAAATGTGAACTCAATTAGGAAAACCTTACAAGAAAACCTGAACTCTCTGTAATAACTTTTTCTCAATTAATGAAGTTTATTAAAATATAAATCTTTTTCCCCAAATTGTTAGGAAAGAGAATTTTCAGAAGGCCAAGAAGAGTAGGCAGCATTTTAAAAATGAAGCTGGAGAATGTTTATATTCAGAAATAATAAGCTTTTTTAAAAGAGAAGAAAAATATGTGTATTTATGTATAAGTTACAATTAAAATGACAATATGTTTACAAGTTCACCCTAAACAGAACATGTTTTTCTATTAAATTCAAAATACAGTGAACTTCCTTTTTAAGCACAAAAACGTCACGAGAGCACAAATATCATAAGTTCTTAAAGAAATCATAAAGTTTTACCTAAGTGCTTGATAGTTTATATTGTCCAATTGTAAATACCTTATTTTAATTTAACTTTGGTCCCGGCTGAACTCGTTCTCTTGTCTCAGAGTTTAAATGATCAAGAAGCAACTTTAGATTTATATACTTATGCTTAGTGATGTACAAAAATTCCAACTGTCTCTAAAATTTTCGAACATTAGTATTCCATTAAATATTCCAAACTTAACTTTGTGTTTCCAAAATTAAAACTTAAATAGCTATACACCAATAATGTCTACCCTACTTCCATACCTTTACAGTAAGTAATATAAATATTTTGAGAATGACTGCAAAAATTATTTAAAAATTTAGGAGCTTAATGTCCAATTTTTTTTAATGCAATAAATCTTCTCTGACCCCTAAAATTCTATGTAGGCTAACTGTGAAGCCAAGTACATTGCTTTTATGTTTAATGTATACACTGCATTTATTAAAACACTGAGAATATTTCTCTACCTCTACCATTTTAACTAATAAAATGATTCAGTACTGTCCGAATCTTGTCTTCCAGCTATCTTTGGTCAATTCTTCTAGGCCATACACTTATTCCTGCTGACAGCCTTTGTATATTCCCCCCACCTCCAAAGATACCCAGGATTCTTCTTAAAATCCATTTCCTCATTCAGTATACTATCCAAAACTGTAACTTACACATCGTTTATCAGCATATTGTTAGGGGCAGAAATAGAAGAGTGGGGGACTAGCTATCATTATAGGAATTATTAATCATGCTCTGTTAACTGTCATTGTTCTGATTAGAGAAAGCACATTCTAGCCTGGCTGAGAGTTGTAAGCCCCAGGACACGGAATATAGTCCATTCTCCTTTTTTAACAACTGCCCATCACCATGGAAAGATCAGCAACCTTGTTGCTGAAACAATCTGCTCCCAGAGTGGCCACCAGCACTGCCTGGAACCTGGAACCACTACACACATTCTTATTCCTTTTTCTACTTCCCCATGTAATCTTTGTCCTTCTACCCAATAAGCAGCTGGCTTATAGGGGGGCAGGATAGAGCAGATTTTTGTGGGTGACCTGCTGCTCTCCCATACTGCTGATAGGATTGGAATAAATGCTCATATAGGATTCAACCCTGTCTCTGCTTCAGTGGCTCAAGCAGTGACAGGCAGCCTGGACCCATTGGTTGTCCTGTTTCAATACTGTAGGTCAAAACTAATTTCACAACAAAATACAAATGGCAGTGAGCAGAGCAAAGCACCCAACACTGTGCAGAACACTCCACTAGCTGGGAGTACTATGATACAAGGCATTATGCTCACTGAGAAATACGGGTTTAGGTGTTTTGCATTATATGCACAGTGACTACTAACTGTCATTGTCTGAGAATGTATGCTAGCAGGCAGAGCATGGGAAAACATACATATTGGCAGTTTACTGTAATGTACTTAAAAATACTTTTTAAAAATTATTGCAGAGACAAACATTGTAAGAATTGGCACTGAGTAGAGCAGCATCGCACAGAACAGAGGGGTGTTTATGCTTTTCCACTCTTTACACATATTACCTGTAATCTCCCTATAGCAGTTCTCAGTCATTATTCAATCACCCAAATCACACAGATTAAAGACCCAAATCAGGAAGGTGAATTAATAGCAAACAAATGGGTAATTTACTGATGATAATAAGAAAACTAAAATAAAAAACCAGAATTTTAAGCCTGTCAGATATAGACATTCCAAAGAGTAAAAAATAAAGAGATTTAGCTAGCTTGAAACTCTGCTAATTAATGGCTACAAAACTTCAAAGGACATTTAAGAATATTAAGAATATAATATCTTTTTTAAGTTAACCTTTTTACGAAGCAGCAAGGAATAGTAAAATAACATTTTTAAGTCTATAAAGACATAAAGAACACACCCTGGAGAAGTCTTCTATTCTCAAATGATTTACCAAAAACAAAGCTGCCAATAAACAGCTGGAAAAAGTCAAGTTAATTTTCTTCACCTCATGTCTCCCCAACAGATAAAGGAGGGCATTACAGCTGCTTAATACACCTTTTAATTGAGTGTGTCACTGGCAGGAAGAAAAGTGTGGAACCACTACTTTCCATATCAAACAAAGCAAATAATTAACAGCCACTCTGGCACAATCCCTTATCACCAAAACACACAATGAATGCTAACTTCTCTCACAGCCAATGCTAGGCTAGGACAAAGCAGAGCTGGCAGTTCGGGTCACAGCCACCTCTTCACTGCACAAGCACAGACAGCTACTGCAGTCAGACACCTATAATCACACCGAGGAGATTATCATGCTAATATTCAGCTAGCTTGCATGTAGAGGGGTTTCCCCTCCTCCCAGTACAGATGATTGCCTTTCATTTTAGAGTTTCCAGTAGTTACAGTTCACTTAGTTTTAATTACATAGCAAATGCATAAGATCCGGGAAAAGACTTCGAAACATCAGATTGTGAGCAATCAGGCCCATTCTCCTCTCTTGTACATACAAGCAGCTCATTAAGCAACTATTGTCTAAAAAACCATCTCTGCCTCAAATGCCTTGGGTTTTGTTAAATGTTAAAACTTTCAAAACACATCCTTGGAATAAATCTCTCGTCAACCTAGTATATGTTTGCAGGATGGGGAAGCATGGTAAATTGGCGAAGAGAGAACACACCCTAAACTAATATTGTTTAGGGTTACTTCCAGACATGTTGAAAAAATTTTTAAATATACAATTTAAAACTTTCTGCTAAATGACACCTATTAACAGAATATAAACTATTGTTTCTGAATGTTCCAACCATTTGTTGAGAAACTCGTTTCATCTTACTTTATGGGTTTGCTTTATACGCTTCTCGCAGGCATCGTGTGAAGAACCATGTATGTTCTGGAGGGAGGCACCCCAGGAAGATGAAAACTGTTACCTGTGTCTATGGGTGTGACTTGAAAAACTGCTATAGCCACTGACATTCTTGCAAAATGCCGTGCCTTTCTCTTTTTTGTAATTTAAGTCATGCATCAGTTGTTTATATTTAAGTAAATTTTTCTGCACCTGGTAAGGAAACAGGAAGCAACAATGTAACTACAGATTGAACTGTGTATCTAGGGAACAAGTGGCTTTGGGAATTCAGGAAGGAAGACTAGCAGAGGCTGAATGAAGTACTCCAACAGTGCTGAAACGAAATAAATCTGAAGAAAGCTGCTAGATCAGTGATGGCGAACCTTTTGAGCTCCGCGTGTCAGCATTTTGAAAAACCCTAACTTAACTTTGGTGCCGTGTCACATATAGAAATTTTTTAATATTTGCAACCATAGTAAAACAAAGATTTATATTTTTGATATTTATTTTATATATTTAAATGCCATTTAACAAAGAAAAATCAACCAAAAAAATGAGTCATAGGTTCGCCATCACTGTACTAGATCATACCACTCTCTCTCCCACCTTGATAACTGCAAGCACCTACTGGCAAATCCCACCGCTTCAACCCTTACCCAAATCCCCACACACCCTTTTACAATCTATTCTGATTGTCTCAAGACAATTCTTTTAAAAAGTGTCAGATCATGCCACTCCGGCTTAAACCCTCCATGCCTTCCAATAAAAGTCAAACTCCTTTCCAAGTGTACAGAGAGGTTGTCTGTCCAGACCCCTCTCCAACCTTTCTTCCCATTCTGCCCTTGTCATTCCTGAGACAGTTCTCATTCCTGTCTCAGTGCCTTTGCCTTGTTTTCATCTCACCCGGAAACATTCAGCCCTTAGCCTCCCGTGTCAGCTACCTACAATGACCACACTTATTATGTCACTATCTAAACCAGGGGTCCTCAAACTTTTTAAACAGGGGGCCAGTTCACTGTCCCTCAGACTGTTGGAGGGCCGGACTATAGTTTAAAAAAAAACTATGAACAAATTCCTATGCACACAGCAGCGGCAAAAACAACTGGTGGGCCGGATAAATGTTTTTGGCGGGCCGCATGTGGCCCGCGGGCTGTAGTTTGAGGACCCCTGATCTAAACTGTCCTGATCATTTCCTTACCTGTTTATTTCCTGTCTTCCTTTCTAAGTTAAGCTCGAGAATAAGAACCTCCCAGTTTTCTGTCTGGTCCAGAGTAAAGAAATTTTTTAAAAAACCACACAACTTAAATTACTTAGCAAACTTTGAAAGGTAGAAGAAATATTCTACGTGTTAAAAAACTTGTGAATAACACGTGTAAGGGGCAGTAAGAATGGTCTGATGGTTTAGGTGATAAGATGGGATTGACAACATGGAAGGTATTTGAAAATCCTATCCTATGTAATAATAGACAAACATGGTAATTGACTGTACCTTCGCTACACCTCCCATTGGCTAATCAGCACAATATGCAAATTAACCACTAACAAAGATGGCAGCTAAATTTGCATACTGCAGGCAGGGCGGGACAGCGTGAGCCGCCATCCAGGCCCCCGTGTGCGACCCCAGAAGCTGCCTGCCTACCGCCTGCGATCAGATCCGATCCCGGGTCGCAGGCCGGCCCCAGAAGCCACCTGATACGGTAGTAACTATCAGTAAGCACTCTGAAAGTCAGTGGCATAAATGCACCAATTAAATGACAGATTATGAAGGTGAATTAAAAACAAAACCCACTTTAAATATAAAGATACATATAGATTAAAAGTAAATGAATTAAGCTGCAGCCTATATTTTGCTCAGTGGATAGAGCATTCGCCCGTGAACTGAAGGGTCCCAGGTTTGATTCCAGTCAAGGGCATGTACCTCAGTTGCTGGCTTGATCCCCAGTCCCTGTCAGAGCATGTGCAGGAGGCAACCAATCAATGTGTCTCTCCCTTTCCCTTCACTCTCTCTAAAATTCAATGGAAAAATATCCTTGGGTGAAGATTAACAAAAACAAAGTAAATGGATTAAGTAACATTAAAGAGGTTATAAGAAAAATATATTCCAAATTTTGTTGTATAATGGTTATGTTTAAATTATTAACACCTAAGAAATTGGGTGAAGGGTACATATAATATGCTGTAGTGCCGGAAGCCGGTCCATCCTTGCTGCTTGACACAGTCGCTGCAGGAAAGAAACATCTGCACAGCATATGTTTCAAGGGACCTGGCGTATATAGCATACTGTTCTTAATATGTTTGCTCCCCTTAGCGTTGTGTGTTTTAACCAAGGTCACCTCTCCGAGAAAGGTTGTTTCCCCAGGTAGGAATTTTTCCCTGAAGTCAGGGAGGGGATGCCTCTCCTAGAAAGGTTGTTTCCCCAGGTAGGAATTTTTCCCTGAAGTCAGGGAGGGGATGAAACTCCTTAACTAAGTGCCAGGCGGGTAATCACTTCAACTACAAACAATCATGCTTAAGCTACATAATCTTTACTCCCTGGAATGGAGATAAGAAATGCCCTAACCTTTGTAATAGAAATTGACAGGATTAAAATCAACTGGTATAAATACAGATGTAACAAAACAATAAACAACAGAACCTCTCTGGAGATCCTGGCTAGGCTGCTGATCAACTGAACACTGTCTCCGTGTCATTCCTTCTTCGCCGACTCCGTCCACACCTTTGGGGACCCCTGGACCCGCTGGGGTTGGACCCCGGCACTGTAGTATTTTATAGTTTCTTTTACATGTATGAGATTATTTCAAATTAAAATATTAAAAATATTAATTGAAATATATCTGCATTACATGAAAAATCTCCTAACTGCTTCTAGCATAATTTATTAAATTGTGCTAAAATTTACAAGGGTTCAATTAAAAAATATCTTAATTCTAAATGATATAATAGAAAATATGTAACAGTGCAGTTATAAGCACTTATCTGAAAATAAAAATTTAAAGAAGTGAATTTAAAGAAGGGATTAGCCAAAGAAAATATATGCACAACCCATGGACACAGACAACAATATGGTGATGGCCAGAGAGAAGTGGGGGGCAAGAGCTGGGTAGAGGGGGCAAGGGGGGGGGGAATTGGGACATCCTATATAATAATAATAAAAGGCTAATGTGCAAACTGACTGAACGGCAGAATGACCGGTTGCTATGATGCGCACTGGCCACCAGGGGGCAGATGCTCAATGCAGGAGCGTCCCCCTGGTGGTCATTGCACTTCCATATGGGGAGTGCCACTCAGCCAGAAGCTGGATCATGACTGGCCAGCGCAGAGGTGGTGGCAAGAACCTCTCCTACCTCCGTGGCAGCACTAAGAATGTCCAACTAACGGTTTAGGCCCGATCCCTTGGGGGCCTAAGCCTTTAGTCGGACATCCCCCGAGGGCTCCCTGGCTGCCAGAAGGATGTCTGACTGCAAGCTTAGGCCTGATCCCCTGGGGAGTGGGCCTAAGTTGACAGGTGGATATCCCCCAAGGGGTCCTGGACTGCAAATGGGCGCAGGCTGGGCTGAGGGACACCCCCCGCAGTGCACAAATTTTTGTGCACTGTGCCTCTAGTCCTAAATAATAAAAGGGTAATATGCAAATCGACTGGTCGCTATGACATGCACTGACAACCAGGGGCAGGAGCTGTCCCCTGGTGATCAGTGCGCTCCCACAGGGGGAGCACTACTCAGCCACAAGCTGGACTGATGGCTGGAGAGAGCAGCAGCAATGGCGTGAGCCTCTCCTGCCTCCGACTAAGGATGTCCGATTAAAGGGTGCAGGCCGGGATGAGGAACCCTCCCCCCCCACCCCCCTCCAGTGCACAAATGTCGTGCACCGGGCCTCTAGTAACACTATGAGGAGGAGAATAAAGTAGGGATCAAGTTACAGCTACCAGGGTAAGAGTATTCCAGGCAAAGGGACTAGTGAGACCAAAGCCCTACACTGACAGCATCAGCACATTCAAGAATGGACAGGCAGGAGTTCAGTCACTGAAGTGACAAATGGAAGAGATGCCTTGCAGAGCACCCTGAAGAGCTGGCTCTTACTAAAGACATGGAAATAAATGGCAGGATTATTTATTTAAAAATTCACTCTGGCTGCTGGAGAAATACAGAAAGAATAGAAATAAGGAAAAGCACAATGCAGTGATTAAACTCATACACTCAAGCCAGGCTGAGTTCAAATCTTATTAGACAGCTCACAAGCCAGTTTATCAAAAGTTGGGTAACCTCCCTAGGCCTCCATTTCCTCATGGATAAAATGAGAATAGCAACAGAAGCTGCCTCACAGGGCTGCCTGAGGATTAAATGGGCTAATTCACATGGGCTGATAAAGCAGCACCTAAGTCATAGTAAGTGCTCAGTGTGTTGCAGCCTTACCACCACCAACACCACAGCATTGCTGTCATTACCACCCCCTCACCTCCACTCCACCAAGTCCCAGGAAAAATGCAGTCTGGAAATCACAGATTCCAGTCAGGGGACAGAAATTCTAAAATCAACAAGGGGGGTGGCAGGAAGAATAATGTGATATAGAAAGTGATCTTAACCTATCAGAAATGACAGGCAGTATCTTCATTACAACTGAATGTCAACTAATTGATGTTGTTGGGAACGGGATATTTACAAAGTTTCAAAGTATCCCCTTCGATTATTAATTTAAAAGGGGAGTTAACTCTACAGTAAAAAGATATGACTGATACCATTTTAACCAAATGATCAAAGTTAACATATAAAAAGGAACTGACGTATCTGCTAATATGATGTGCTGAGGACACATCACTTTTAAAAAATATTCTTACCAAAAATGCATAGCCTGTATCTAACCTGAGAAAGAAAAGTGCAAATCATGAAGGACTATAAGCTGAGAAACAATTCCAAATCAGACACCGGTGCAATGTGTGATGTGGCCAGGATTCTGGGGCAGAATCATTCTCTCTCTCTCTCTCTCTCTCTCTCTCTCTCTCTCTCTCTCTCTCTCTCACACACACACACACACACACACACACACACACGTCCATTCTCCTTAATGATGTTCTATAAAGTCAGTGCAAAGACTGAATTAGAGAATACTGAACCACTGTTCCTGAGGAAATACAAGGTTTGCTCCTAGAAGAAATACAAGGTTATGCTCCTGCCAGCCTCTAGTCACACGTTCATCAACCAATCGATATAACCCTGTTTGTGTGCTTATGTTTAAAGACATCTCATTTAACCCGTACTATTGATTCATGACACTGACCTCACAGCCCGCAGCACTGAAGGCCACTCCTGAATGAAGCTTCTCCAGCGCGTGCATGGCAGCCTTCTTGTGCTTAGAAATACTAGACAGCAGTCACCGCTATGGGGGGTGGGGGCGGCATTTTAACACTGAAATTGCTAAAAAAATAGCACAAATATGCAAAAACACAGCACAAAATACACAATGAAAGGGACACTTATTCACAGTATGAGAGCTGAAGAAAGAAAACTGGTGTCACCTTATTCAACCTCAGCTGAGAACAAGAGTGTTAGGTGACTCAAATCATTCTGCTAATCTGAACATGTCCATAAATGACTGCGAAATCATGAGCCACACTTATTAATTTAGGAATTACTAATAAATTTTAGCAAGTAGGCGAATTTGTAAATATGAAATCTGCCAGTGTGTGCAAGTATATGTATATACATAAACATGTATAAACAGAGACAAAGCACATACAGGGCTCAGAATTGTACAGATGTTTTTTAAAATGGCAAATCTGGTGAAGAGTATACAGGAATTCATTGTAGCACTCTTACAACTTTTTCGGTCTATGGACTGAAGGGTCCTAGGTTCAATTCCAGCCAAGGGCATATGCCCAGGTTGCGAGCTAAATCCCCACAGGGGGTATGCAGGAGGCAGCCAATCAATGATTCTCTCTCATCATTGATGTTTCTATTTCTCTCTCCCTCTCCCTTCCTCTCTGAAATCAGTAAAAATATATTTTAAAAATTAACATGTTTTAACCCTTTGCGGTCGTATGTCTGCTCTCAGCCACCACAGCAAGGAACCGTACGAATCTTAACTCTATTCATTCATGTGTCAGTTCATAATTTCTCTGAAAGCTCTTAAGTGTCTAAGCGACCTTGTCACGAACCAAAACATTGCCCCGACAAATCGGAGGTATCGGAACTCAGTATAAACAAACGTGGTCGTTCCACACTCGCCATGCGAAACACCGTGGCGAGTCAGTCGACTTTTGAGAGTGAAGAAATCGACAAGCTTCGGCGATACTTCGCAGAATTTCAAATAAAGCTTTACAAATTACGTTTAACTGTAATTAGGCATTCTCGCTAGTTAAGATATTTCAAAATAATACTCCAAAATGGCAAAAAGAAAGTTACCGAAAGAAGTGTACTGCGAATCTGAAAGTAATGAAGAGTTTTATTTTGGCACCTTGACTACTGACTCTGACGTAGAAAGTGATAACGTTTGTAGTGATTCTCCTAGTGGTGACGTAGTTCCAAAAAAGAATGAATAAATCTTGTTGATCCTTCATCATCTCGCATGTTATGTATCCCAGCTCTTTCAATGGAAATTAATTCTGACCAGTACGACACCCATGTCCAAATTTAATAGGACCGCAAAGGGTTAAAATAAAAAGAAAAACAATGTAATATTTTTAAACAGTGACCTTTCATAACCAAAGGAGTAAATATAAAAATAAACTAGCACAGAATAGGATGGGTCACTAGGCTTATGAATTTTTCAGTCTAATAATTTTTCATTAATATGACTGAAATGGATAAGACCGTTCAGTCATATTAATGAAGGTGAAGGCCTGGGGAGGGAGTGGGAGCAGGGTGAGGAGGGGAATTGGTAGAAAAGGGGTCATCTGTAATACTTTTAACAATAAAGATAAATGCCAAAAAATATTTATGTATGAAAAACTTTCCAATCGAAGTTCCCTGATCAATTGATGCAGAATAATATAACATAAGCAACATTCCATTAGCAATTCTGTCAACAGGAAACTGAGCCCTTTAAAAAGAAAATTTGTTACAGACCACACAACTGCAAGGTGCTCACATATTCCTTAACTGAACTGACTGCAATCCAATCAAGTCTTAATTTTAAAAGAATCATTAACGGCATCTAGTGATAAAATGGACTCTCCCAGTTCTGAAACTCATGCCTCATTTCATTAGGCATGGGTAATTAACTCTTCTTGGTATTAGATCTGTGGCAGAGTAATTAGCTCAAGTTTTACAGGTTACTTAAAGCGCTACTTTACTAATGAAAACAAAGGCTTATTGTCAATGGGTACATCTTTTTACCCCTCAAAGAGTGTTTCGCAAAATTTAATAACTGCACTTTAAAATAAATACTACTACAGTGTTTATTTCTAATTCTTCATATCTTTGTTAATCAATGTGGGCAGTGACTCTACTATAAGTGTATGGAAACACTATCCAATCTGAAAAAACACTGAATTTTCATGAACTTGTAACCAAATGAACAAAAATGTCAATATTCTAACATAAATTTTATTTTAAAAATATGCACAACAAAAACAAGAGGGTGAGAAGAGTGGACAGAAGCAGAAGAGAGGACCCCGGGGCTAGCTGACAGATCTGAGAACCCGGCAGAGCATGTGACAAGCTGGAATCTGAACCATTCCAGCCAGTGCTGCTTGGCAGTGTAGCTTCCACGTATAGAAATCAGGATTGTGTGCGAAACAGTTACAGCATTCTAACTGGATAATTTTGCCTGTGACATAAAAAGTTCTAAATAGGTTTAAATTTACATATTTTAGGAATTCCATTTCTCTGATAAGAAATGTTATTAGATTTTACTTTTTTGAGATGGTCTTTTACTTCAGATCATTTGAAAAGCACCGATTTAAACTATTCCAGAAAAGTAGGCCTTCCTTTCACTTAAAAAAACAACAACAAAACAAAACAACACAACAAAAGCAAATCAATCACTTGAGGTTGAATGAAATGTCATATCCCATTACAGTGAAAAAGAAAGTCTCAAGTTACTTGGGAATGAGTTTTATAGCTCCAGTAGGATGTCTTTAATACATAAATACTGTAATCAATACGTCAAAGGCTCTAAGGTTCAAGAGAATATATTTGTTTTGAATTGGAAGTAAAATTAAGATCAAAGAATTTAAATTTCCAAGATAAAGATTTTATCTCAACACAAAGAACTTTCTAGACCAGTGTTCGGCAAATCGCAGCTCGCGAGCCACATGCGGCTCTTTGGCCCCTTGAGTGGGGCCTTGGCTCTTCCACAAAATACCACGTACAGTGCGAATGAAACTTCGCGGCCCATGTGCAGAAGTCGGTTTCCGGAAAGGAGATAGACGAAACAAGTGTACAAGACGAGTGTGGATGGGAGCGTTGGAAGGGGTCGACCTCAGTGAACGTACCTCAATCATATTGAGGACGTTTTTAGCAAAGGCCAGCTTAGGAGGACCCTAATTAAGTTAATAACAATGTGCCTACCTATATAGTTTAAGTTTAAAAAATCTGGCTCTCAAAAGAAATTTCAATCATTGTACTGTTGATATTTGGCTCTGTTGACTAATGAGTTTGCCGACCACTGCTCTAGACAAAGCTAAGGCCTAGTGCAGGGGTGGGCAAACTTTTTTCTTTTTTTTTTTAAATATGGAACGCTTCACGAATTTGTGTGTCATCCTTGTGCAGGGGCCATGCTAATCTTCTCTGTATCATTCCAATTTTAGTATATGTGCTGCCGAAGCGAGCTCGTGGGCAAACTTTTCGACTCGAGGGCCACAATGGGTTCTTAAACTGGACCGGAGAGCCGGAACAAAAGCATGGATGGAGTGTTTGTGTGAACTAATATAAATTCAAAGTAAACATCAGTACATAAAAGGGTACGGTCTTTTTTTTTCAATAGTTTTATTCATTTCAAACTGGCCGGATCCGGCCCGCGGGCCATAGTTTGCCCACCGCTGGCCTAGTGCCTGCGGCCTTCATTCAGTCTCTTCTGACTGCAAAGGAGGGGATGCGAGGGAGAAATAGAAAGGAGAGGGAAAGTCCACCAGTTTGGCTCAGTGGCTGGGCATCGACCTATAAACCAGGAGGTCATGGCTTCATTCCTGGTCAGAGCACAGGCCTGGGTTTCGGGCTGGATCCCTGGTAGGGAGTGTGCAGGGGACAGTTGATCCCTGATTCTCTCTCATCACTGATGTTTCTATCTCTTTCTCCCTCTCCCTTCCTCTCTCTGAAGTCAATTTAAAAAAATAATAATAAAGTAGAGGAAAAAAAACTATTCCTCATAGGGTTATAAGAGAATCAAGTCTTAATGCCCGGCCCAAGGCATAAATTATAGATGACAAACTTCTCTCCTACACTTCTATAATGATACTCGTTATGAACCACTCTCAGTAAAACTGAAGAATTTCTAAGTTCTGTGTTTCATATGAGGAATCCTAGCCGAAAAAAGAGTATGTAATCTAATAGAAAACCATATTACTTTTCCTCTTGAAAACATTTTAAATAGTAATTAGTATCTTAGGCCCAACTAGAAATGTATTATGATTATAATGTACCTTAAGCCTTGTTACAATAATACCATTTCAACTATGTCTAACCATTATTTAAATGGGCTTGATGGGGAAAATAGCAACATATTGCAAGAAAATGACTAAGTGGGAAACCAGAGATGGTTGCAATGTTCACAAGAGCAATGACCTTGTAACACACACACACACACACACACACTCTCTCTCTCTCTCTCTGATGGAATAGATTCTTAAACAATGTCTTTAACATCTCATAAAACAGAAAAGTGTAAATCTGTTGGAGAATCTGTTAAATTGATTGCTCATGGTAATGCAAAATAAGAGCCCCTAGAAATAGGAATTTAGCCCTACCTAGCAAAATGACATATTGTGATAGCACTTCTAGAATTCTAACCAAAATATAATGTAGCAAATACAGGTAAAGATGTACATATGAAGCTATTCAAGGCAGCACTCTGCCTATGTTTAACAACAAAGCCTAGAATCAATTCAAATGTCCATTAACAGGGGAATGTTGAAATAATTCATGGTATAGCCACACAATGAGATATGGTGAAGTTATTAAAAGGAATAAAACTATTTTTATATACTCCCAATTAAGTGATCTCAACAATATACCAATAAGTAAATATATACTCAGCAAGGTGTAGGAAAGTGTAGAATACATAATGATCTATGAAAAAAGAGAAACTACACACATACAATACACAATTGTCATACTTCTGTAACTTCACATTAAAAAAAAGGAAATGGAAGGCTAAACCAAAAACTACATTAAAAATTTACACAAACGGCACAGGGGGAAATAAATAAAGGAACCAGAAATAAAAACTAAACTTCTCTGAAAATTTCCTACGTTATACGTTTGACTT